>NC_072410.2:35071666-35374696 GCF_028858775.2 Pan troglodytes
TGAGTCACTAATCAAGAAAATGCTAGTGTATGCAAATCTGCTTCCAAAACCGAATGAGGAAAAGTTCTTTATAGAAAAATCCTAACTAGGCCGGGAGTAGTGGCTCACGCCTGTAATCCCAGCACTTTGAAAGGCTGAGGCAGGCAGATCATGAGGTCAGGAGACTGAGACCACCCTGGCTAACATGGTGAAACCCCGTCTCTACTAAAAATACAAAAAATTAGCCAGGCATGGTGGTAGGCGCCTGTAGTCCCACCTACTCGGGAGGCTGAGGCAGGAGAATCACTTGAACCTGGGAGGTGGAGGTTGCAGTGAGCCGAGATTGCGCCACTACACTCCAGCCTGGGCGACAGAGCAAGACCCCATCTCAAAAAAAGAAAAGCAAAAAAAAAAAAAAAAAAAAAAAAAAAGAAAAATCTTAACTAATAAATGCAGAAAGAATGACAAAATTAGAAATTGCTATTCTAGTTCTTTTATTGAAATAGTAGGCCATCAAGCAATACTAAAATGGTAAAAAGTTGATGGGACACTTTAAATGGAGGGATCAGGCTGACTCCCCCAAACTCAAGTGATTGATAGTAACATCATTAAAAGTGGGGCATGCAAACACTATGTGCCTCCTAATATGGTATAGCATAGGGGCCAGCAAACTTTTCCTGTAAAGGGCCAGATGGTGCTTATCTTAGGCTTTGAGGATCATGTGGCCTTTAGTTGCAGCTAGAAAGCAGTCATAGACAGATACATAAATGAATGAATGTGTGGCTGTGTTCCAATAAAACTTTTCTTACAAAACAGGCATTAGGCTGGATTTGGCTCATGGGCTGTAGTTTGTAGACCCCTAATGTAATAGGAAGTGCGTAGCACCAGATACGAAGGCTTCTTGTCAAAACAACTGAACCTGCATCAGATCAAAGCTCCAAGTCTAATCATACTTTTCAGGAAATATAGGAAATAAAGGAACAAGTTAAATGACATGTAGAATCCTGACTGTGGGACATTCTATAGGACAGATAATCTGGTTTCTCAAGTAAATCAGTGCATAACAAAGGGGTTGAAAGAAGTTCCTTTGTGGAGGGAAAAGAATCAGATGTAATATGTAGACTTGGAATTCCTCATCATAAAGTAGATCTTTGAGATAATAGGAGAAATTTTAAAATTTGATGATTTTACTGCAGTAAACAAGTATATAGTAGGTGAGCGGAGATAGATGAAACAGTTGGCAAAATGTTGATAATCGTTGGAACTGGATGATAGATACATGGGGATTTATTAATCTCCACATTCTATATGCTTGAAATTTTTTATAACCAGTTAAAATAAAGTTGAATGTACTCCAAAAAGTGTGTGAGTCAGTTGGGGAGAGGGGTTGGCTGCATAGAAAAATAGGGAAGAATCAAATGGAAAACATTTTTTCTTATGGTTAGAGGAATTTTGTTTTTATTGCTGGTAGTGCTCATTTTAGTAGTAGTACTTCCTTTATTTTCTCATATGAAATTCCTTCCTCCACTTTAAAATTAAAGTTATTTTCACATTTTAATTTCAGATAGAAGTCCCTGATTGCAAGTGCCACTGGTATTCATTGTACCACTTAGGTTTTGTTAAGAAACAGAAACGGAATTACTTTACTAAACTGCTTTATGATTACACAGATAGACTCTGGGAGTTTGCTAGCACCTTTTATTTTAAATTATGAACAGGGAAAAAACAAATAAAATAAATACAAAAATTTAGACTTTTTAAAATGACTTAAGGGAGAAGCAAGTCACACAATAAGTTTGAGATGCAGAGCAGCGAATCAGAACAAATAGCTGCTTACATGAACAAATCAGTGGGATGTGAAAATGCATCACCGTAACCTACATTTTTTTCTACCAAGAGATTTGCAGCTGACTATCGGGTGACTCATTCCTATGCTTAGGGGGTGAGGTAATGCTATTGTGAAGGGTGATGTCATCTCTGTACCTGAACTGCATGCATATATTGCTTCTGTGGCTCTCAAGGAAAAGCTCCATCTGCTTTCACATATGCAGCCTGAAAGACTTGACAAGATTGGCACAAAGGTCAGCAGCCATGTGTATGACTCATAAGCAACCAATTAGTGAAGAGCAGCTATTTAAAAGTGAACTTTTAAAATCACAATCCAGAAATATGACATGATGATTCATTATTGAATCATAATGCCTTGTTGTTGTTTTGTGTTTTGCACTTACTGAGTTAATGCTGTTGAGCATTTAACTTTTAAAATAAGGAAGTTTTCTCAGTATGGTCAATGATATCAAATCTTGGATCTTTAAACTATATTTTTAATTGAAGATAAGGTTGGTTGGTCAGTCTGTTGGTTGATTGGCTGGTTTTACTTTTGGAGGTGCAGAGACCATCCTTAGGGCAAAAATGGATTCTATTTCATATTAGTTTGGCAGTTGATTTTTGCACTTAGGAGACATTGTATTCCCTAAGGACCCGCTACTGCTTTAGAGGAAAAGAGGTTTTTAATGGAAGAGGAAATAAGTCAAAATAAATGCTATCTGTTTACTGCAGACACACTTAACTCCTCTTCCTCTTTTAGTCATGCACACCTGCTTTCTCTGTTTATACTTTAACCTAATACTACTGTTGAGATGACCAATTAAAATATCTATTTTTAACTTTATTATTTGAATCTAGTGTTCTGGTAAATAAAATATAGAATATTTAACATAATATGGAGGTAGATAATGGTAAATACTTGATTTTCTATCTGATATGTAACTCAAAATAGAAGATCATATCGGCTAAATACTACTTATTGTTATTATAGGGTATGTGCATACTCTGACCTAAATTTGTTCTAATGGCAACTTCAAGTTGGACATTCTACAAAAGATAAAAATAAAGGTTTTAATTTTTGAGAATAAAATTTGTTATCTATTATCAGGAAATAGAAGGAAACAAAGAATAAAATAGTTATGCTAAGACTCTAAGGTAATATTAGGTAAGGTATATACCAGTGTCACTTGAGAACTTACTGAAAATCAAATGTTTTTTCAGTAATGAGTAATAGGAACCCTTAAATGTCTAGAATTATGGTAAACCTTCATTTAATGATATGGTCTTGAGTTTGATTATAGAGCTCCTGCAAGACTCTTGAGTACCTTTCTTTTGTTTTTAAACTCTTGTTTGGAAATAATTTCAAACTACAGACAGTTGTACAATAAACGTGGTACCAAAAAAGAAAAAAAAAAACCTTATGTGCTCAGACTTTACCTACCCCAACCTGGTTGCCGGCTTTATATGCTTGCCCGTGTCCTCTTGCCCACTCTCACTCTTCTCCCCCATTCCCTCATACACACTTGTTTTTCTTGAAATATTTGAGGATAAGTTAAATATGCATCATGGCCCTTTACTCTTAAATACATCAGTGTATATTTCCTAATAGAGATATTCTCTTACATAACTACAAAAGTTATAAGCATTATCAATTTATATTAATACAATGCCTTACCATCCATATTCAAGTTTTGTCAGTTGACCTAATAATATCCTTTATAGCATCCTCTATGCCTAGTACAGCATCTAGTCTAGGGTCAGATATTGCATTTATTTGTCACATTAGCCTCTTTTAATCTAGTTTTTTTTTCACAACCCTTTCTTTATCTGACATTGACATTTTTGAAGAATATGGTTTCTCTGTTATTTTTAAAATGGAATTTTCCTTACTTTGTGCTTGCCTGATGTTTCTTTGTGCTGAGATTCAGGTTGTGCATTCTTGGCTGGAATACTACATAGGTGATGCAGTCTCTCTCAGGGCATCTAACTCTCATTGATGATTTTTACTTTTGGTTATCCAATCAAGGTATTATCTCCACTATGTAATATATAACTTTTGTTTTTTAATTTCTTGTAACTAATAAGTACTCTGTAAGGAGACACCCTAGAACATGTAGATATTCTGTTCTTCATCAAAGTTTCCACCTCAGTTTAGCACCATTGCTGACTCTGGTATGACCCAGTCTTTACTGTGATGGTGGCAAAATGCTAATTTTTCCAACTCCAGCCCTTCCTTTTCCCTCATATATTATTTATTTTATCTGTTTGCTATTGGTATGAACATGTGAATTCCTATTTAAAAAAATTCAGTACTTAATTATTTTGGTGCTTAATTGTCCCAGATTTGGCCAGTGGCCCTCACCCTTTTCAAGCACATCCTTGTTTTTTGAAAGAATAAGATGGTAAAGGCTCATCTCACATCTACACTGCCCCAGCCCTGGAATCTGCCATTTCTCTGAGGAGCCCTGGTTCCTTTTGGTGGAGAATGAAATTAGATAACAAAATTTGGGCACCGGGTATGAGTGCACTACTTTTACAGCCACTGTATAAACATAAATATAAACATTAGCTGACCTGGTAAGTATTTCTTGGAGGTACAGTGAACAATTTTTGAGGATATCACGGTGTCTCGGATTATAGTTACAGCAAAAAGGAAAGTTAAGGAATGGGAAGATTTTTGTCACTAAACTTACATTGCCAAAATTTTCTTAGATTTCAAAGCAAAAAAATACATGATGCTAGGTTGAGGGCTAGATAGGATTTCTGTGGACAAAGTTGGTACAGAAGGATGTTCCAGAAAGAAGAAATGACATTGACAATGACATAACTGAACAATATCAGTAACTTTAAATGTTGTGTTTAAATAACCATGCCTGATTTCCACCCATTGGGGGAGAACTAAAAGACAGGGATGAAAGGTTTATTTAAGGTCAGTTTTAGAGGACTTTGAATGTTCTCTAAAGGATTTTGGATCTTTAGGATTTGGGGTCTTTAGTAAGAAGATAATAGCTGTTGAAGATTTTTGAATAGTGTCATAACAAGCTTAACTCTGACTGAAAGAGATTAATCTGGAAGATACATAGAAGATTAAGGAAATTTCCAGTTAAGAACTGTAAAGAGGCTATTATAGTAGTTCAGGCAGGATTTGAACTGGATTTGAACTGGAAAATAATAAGGATTTGAACTGGAAAATGAAAGAAAGAAGTGAATTAGAATAGTGGTTTTTAATCTGTCTTCCAAAACCCCAGGTTTGAGGCAAAGTAGATGTGTGAGTTGAACACCAAATGAGAACTCTCAGTTACTGTATGCGAGTTTTCAAGTAAGTATCCCTTTAAAGAAAGCAATCTGCTGCTTAAAGAACAAAAAACTATGTAGAAAAATTGTGTTAACTCTTACTTCTCTCGTATTCCTGTTTCCTAAAGTTTTGAGCCTAATCAGGAAAATAATTGTGTCATTAATTGATGTAGGTCAAATTATGCATTTTTTAAATGCCAAAGGTCAATGTCACAAAGACATGTACTAAAACTCTTACTGAAGAGATAAGATATTCTTGGCCAGAAGTCTTGGAATTATCCTGGACTCCTTTCTTTTGCTCATGCCATAAAGAGAATCCACCATGAAATCCTGTTGGCTTTACCTTTCAATTATATCCCAAACATGACTACCTTAAACAGCTCTACTGCTTATCAACTAACCTCTTACCTTCTGCCTGCTCTCTCTGCCTCCACTCTTGCCTCTCAGCCTGTTCACTTTCCTTGTGGTTTTTCAAACATGATGGGTATGCTTCCATCTAAGAGCCTTTGCAAAGCCTGGCCTGGCATGGTTAACTCTCTCACGTTAAGACTTTGCCCAAATGTTACTTTCTCAGTGGGGTCTACCCTAAGCTCTTTATTGATAATCCCCTCTCCACCCCATGCGTATTTACCATTCTCCCTTTATCTTGTTCCATTTTTTTAACGGCATTTATCACCTAACATACCATATAATTTACTTATTTATTAAGTTGTTTGTCTCGTGACACCAGAGTTTAACCTTCACAAAGGCAGTGATTTGTTTGCTTTGCTCACTGATCTATCCCAACCATCAGAATGTGCCAGGCCATAGGTAAGCCCTTAATAAGCATTGTTAAAAGAAGGGAGGGCAACTGAGAACACAAAACCAGTAAGCTTACTTACCAGGCTTCTAGCTCATTGCAGATTTGAGAAAGCAAATGAAAGAAGGGATGGGACACTACTTGAATCAGTATCTCTAAACCTGTGTTCCTTGGAGCTGAGTCTATGACAGTAATTGGCCTTGATAAAAATAGCCCTAGAAAATACTGCATATATTATCTATTTACACATTAAATATTCATATTACACATATTACACATAATCATGTTACACATTAACATACTAATGGCTATAAGAGCTCCTATAGTAACCTCTTCTTGAACTCACTTGATCATAAAACTCTCTTTTGGTAACTCACCTACCATTATGGGACCCTTTTGGCCCATAGTAAACTGAGTTTGAGAAAAATCTTACTAGAGTACTATGTGTAGGGCCTGGGAGTGATTGGCAGTTCTTTTAAATTACTTTTGGTTGATGGACTGCGCTGCTTCATGTGCTACTCAGAAGGAGGCTGGAGTACATCAGGATCAAGACTCCAGCTCTTAATTACTATTATTCTTTTAAAGGTATGATGCTTCTATTTTTCTGGGAGAAATAAGAAAAAAATAATAATTAATGTTATGGCCCTTTAAAAAAGTTAGCTTCTGTTTTAGGTATTTGGGAATAAGATGATCATTCCTTCCCTGGATGGAGACCTCTTCCAGTGGGACCGAGACCGTGAGAGCATGGAAACAGTTCCTTTCACAGTTGAATCACTTCTTGAATCTTCTTATAAATTTGGAGATGATGTTGTTTTGGTTGGAGGAAAATCTCTGACTACATATGGACTCAGTGCATATAGTGGAAAGGTAAGTGAAAATGCTGAATTTACTTTGGGGAAATCAGAATAAATTAGGGTAGAAAAAGTAATTTATTAAACTACACTTATTATTAATTGAGGTTTATTGTAATTTTCCCCTGAGGTTGTCATTTGTTTTAATAAGAGAACTGTGAGGTAGGAAGGGGAAACTAATAACAGAATAAATGGCAGAGCCAGGAATAGCAGGAGGAAGAGAATTCATAAATATGGTCTACTGTGTCTCAGGTGTTTTTTTTTTTTTTTTTTTTTTTTTTTTTTTTGAGACAGAGTCTCACTCTGTTGCCCAGGCTGATCTCAGCTCATGGCAATCCCCACCCCCACCCCATTCCACACCCCCTCAGGTTCAAGTGGGTTCAAGCGATTCTTGTGCCTCAGCCTCCTGAGTAGCTAGGATTACAGGCACATGCCACCATGCTTGGCTAATTTTTGTATTCTTAGTAGAGACAGGGTTTTACTGTATTGCCAGGCTGGTCTCCAGCTTCTGGCCTTAAGGGATCTGCCCACTTCAGCCTCCCAAAGTGCTGGGATTATAAGCAGGAGCCACCATGCCCAGCCTCAGGTGCTTTTTTTTATACATTATTTTGCAATCTTCACAGTCTTCCTAAGTGTAACTTTCGTTTTTTTTTTTTTTTACATTTTGACAGATGAAGAACCTTATAAAGATTAATAGTAATCCTAATAAGAATAATTGATACTACTCATTTATAGGGTTTGATCCTATAATAAGGTGATCCAAGAGGAAAGTTTATACTCATTTTACAGATGAAGAAACTGAGACTTTAAAAGGTTCAGAAACTTCCAGGGTCACATTTAACTTAGATCTATCTGACAACAAAGTCATGCTGTTAATAATCTAGACTTTCTCCAACATTAGCTCTTAGGATATAATCATAATATAATCTGCTTCTAAGATTGGGTCTTATAAATCCATTATCAAGAGTAGCTAATTAAAAGCATCCTTTCAACCAGGCAAGGTGGCTCACACTTGTAATCCTACCACTTTGGGAGGCCAAGGTGGGTGGATCACTTGAGGCCAGGAGTTCGAGACCAGCCTGGCCAACATGGTGAAACCCCATCTCTGCTAAAAATAAAAAAATTAGCTGGGGATGGTGGCGCACGCACGCCTGTAGTCCCAGCTAGTCAGGAGGCTGAGGTACGAGAATCACTTGAACCTGGGAGGTGGAGGTTGCAGTGAGCTGAGATCACACCACTGTGACGTGTAAACGGTTTATGTACAGACTTGGACTAAAATAAGGAAGAATAGAAACGTGGTCTTTTTACTCTTGCATTTTTCAACTTTAACAATTCCTTATCTAAGTGTTAGGCCCATAGCACTTTCTTGCTCTTGCAGATGCTTTTCTGCCTTCTCCACCCACCTGCATCTGCATTGTGTTGAGGAGGCCATGCCATCCTATCTGGCCGTTTTTTGAGCAAAGCACTTCAATCTCTGTTTACTTCGGTAGTCTCATCTGTAAACAACAGGATTGAACCCGATCACCTGGTTTTCTGATTTGATGTGCTGCTACATAATTCTGGTATTGTAGAAGGTATGCTTTTCGTGAGGATTTTAGTTTGGATCATATTAACTCTTCCTTTTTTCTTTAGTGAAAATTTGAGGCAGTTACTTTTGAATACAAAAAGCTCTCAGAAAAGTTTCAAATTTTTAAAAACCAAACACTTTTGTTATACAGAAACTCTAAGGTTGATTTTTTTTTAACTCACCTGAAATTTTATTAATGATATTGTAGAAAAGCTATCACAAGTAGCTATCCATTTCTTCTTGTATATTCTATGGAAATCTCCAAAGTAAGGCTAAAATTATGTAAATCCTTAAAATCATTCCCTGAAATAAATATTCATTGGTACTGTCATTGTTCTAAATAACTCATTTTAGGAGTTGGTAATCTAACTGATGCTTCTTATGACTTGAGTACTTCATACACATTTCCTTAGTTTCCTTTCACTTTTTAAAAATTACAGATTCCTTTAATATCTCTGATCTATTATGAGTTGTCTCCTTTTACTAATTTTGTATCTAATTTTGTCTTTTCAGGTGAGGTATATCTGTTCAGCTCTGGGTTGTCGCCAATGGGATAGTGACGAAATGGAACAAGAGGAAGACATCCTGCTTCTACAGCGTACCCAAAAAACTGTTAGAGCTGTCGGACCTCGCAGTGGCAATGAGAAGTGTGTATTCAGATAGTGTTGCTGTTGGTATTATTTAGAAATACACCTAATACCAAAATTTATCAGATTTCTGTTTGTGGAGATTTTGACTATTTTGTTGCCTTAAAAGCATATATATATATATATTTTTGATACGGAGTCTTGCTCTGTCGCCCAGGCTTGAGTACAGTGGCGTGATATTGGCTCACTGCAACCTCCACCTCCTGGGTTCAAGCGAATCTCCTGCCTCTGCCTCCCGAGTACCGGGGATTACAGGCACGTGCCACCACACCCAACTAGTTTTTGTATTTTTGGTAGAGACGGGGTTTCACCATGTTGGCCAGACTGGTGTCCAACTCCCGACATCAGGTGATCCAATGTGGGTCCTAAAATAAAAATGGTTTCATGGTTATTAACAAATTCTGAACTGAACTTCTCACCATATGCTTCGGGATATGAAAACCACAGGGGTTCTCATGTGATAACTATTTATTAGTTTAGTCTCAGGTTAATGATTTTTTTTTTTTTTTTTTTTTGAGACCGAGTTTCACTCTTGTTGCCCAGGCTGGAGTGCAATGGCATGATCTTAGCTCACCACAACAGCCGCCTCCCGGGTTCAAGCAATTCTCCTGCCTCAGCCTCCTGAGTAGCTGGGATGACAGGCATGCGCCACCATGCCCGGCTAATTTTGTATTTTTAGTAGAGATGGGGTTTCTCCACGTTGGTTAGGCTGGTCTCAAACTCCCAACCTCAGGTGATCCACCCACCTCAGACTCCCAAAGTGCTAGGATTACAGGCATGAGCCACGGTGCCTGGCCTAATGATATTTTTTATAGCAATCTCATCATTCAAAGTTCTTTGAATACAGAAAGATGTTAAGACAAAATTGATGTGTTTCTTTGAGCTTGAACTTATTTGACTCTCTAATTATGTCTAGTAGGTAGTTTCATAGTTTGATTATCTCAATTTTAAAATAATAATCATCTTATTCAATTTTCTTGAAGTATTAAAACATTTATTTAGCCTAATACCTTTCTGTTTCCTTCTTTAAATAATGAACCCCTTATGTAATTTTTATATTTAAATATGTGATTAAAAAATGTGATACCTAGATTAGATATGCTGATTCTACATCAAATGCTTGATTTTTTTTTAAACCTAATATTTAAGTTTTAAATTGCCTGTGTAGTAAAAATAACTTTAGATTCCATCTTTATCTTTTGAAAATGAACCAGACTTTCGGGTTTTGTCTGATCCGATGCAGTGTAATTCAGTTTCCTTTCCTGAAAACTGTTTTCTCAAACTCAGTTAAGAATGCATTTATTCTTTCTACTTTGGACTATGAATAGGGCTTTGCATTTACAGACAACTTGACCTTCTTTATCCTGACTGGATTTTGTTTTTTTAAGTGTTTGAGTGCTTACTGGGAGCTCAGCCACCATAGCAGCAGATGTCCAACTTAACAGAATTTTGAGTTACCAGAATAGGAAGGATCTGGGTTTCTAAGATCCATGATTCTTTAAAATATAATTATTTCCATAAATGTCAGAATTCTTAACTATGCCATTTTATATCTAAGTGAAAAGACACAATACTCTCAGTAGTTGAGTGATTTTTCTATTTACTAATTATAGAGGAAACATTATTACTGCCACTTTAGGATAAGACTGCTGAAACTTACTTAGGAAAGGGTAAATGACTTGCCACATCTTGTTCAGTGGAGATCCAAGATTGGGGCTGAGGTATCCTGGATCACATTGCCTTTTTGAGGCCATGTTTTAGTATGAATTTAAGACTGGTGCATTCATCTTGACTTTCACACTGGTTTGTTAGGGCATATTAATTTTGCTGTACTTAATGAAATGTATCCTGCCTTTAATTAAGAGGTAAGGCAGACTGTGTGCTACCTCATTTTAAGGTGACATTGATGTGTTTGGGGAAAATCACTCTGATGTAGAAGTACAAACATTTGTAAGTTTTTGAGAGAAAATCTGTCCCTTAGCTGTTGTAAGGGACACATCAAGTCAGTCCACAACCCTCAAAACCATTGTGTCTGAAGGGTCAGGACAAAGTTCTTGTGGGCCCTCTTGTGGCATAAATCAGTAGAGCACTCTTTTCCAGAAGGTTATGTTGTTAGTTTTCTCATCACATAATTTTAGTATTTGCTTCTTCAATCTAGAAGAGTTCTATATTATTTTGTCATTTCTTTAAATGTAAATTTCTAAAACACACCTTTGTAAATTTAAGGTGGAATTTCAGTGTTGGCCACTTTGAACTTCGGTATATTCCAGACATGGAAACGAGAGCAGGATTTATTGAAAGCACCTTTAAGCCCAATGAGAACACAGAAGAGTCTAAAATTATTTCAGATGTGGAAGAACAGGAAGCTGCCATAATGGACATAGTGATAAAGGTTTCGGTTGCTGACTGGAAAGTTATGGCATTCAGTAAGAAGGGAGGACATCTGGAATGGGAGTACCAGGTACCTAACACCACTGAGGATTTAAAATACGGTTCTTCCTCTCCCAGTCTGACCAAACTTATTGATTGGGTGGAACGAAATTACTACTACTTGGGGCTCTCAGCTTGTTCTCTGTGCTTTTATAAATTTGTGATTTTAAATGGTATTTTATGGGTTGGAACTATATAACTACTGCTTGAATTATTTAAGACCTTTTTTCCATTTTTGTTTAGTTTTGTACTCCAATTGCATCTGCCTGGTTACTTAAGGATGGGAAGGTCATTCCCATCAGTCTTTTTGATGATACAAGTTATACATCTAATGATGATGTTTTAGAAGATGAAGAAGACATTGTAGAAGCTGCCAGAGGAGCCACAGAAAACAGTGTTTACTTGGGTGAGTAAATGTATCTTATCTAACGATAGTACACATTGACATCTAGATTTTCTTCTTACATTGTTCCTTCCTACTTCAGGAGTGCCTGTAGTAGTTTTAAATCCTAATATCATCTCTGATGTAGGTTGCCCTTGAGATTTATACTTCGATTTCCATTCCTGCTACTTTTCCATTTGTCCAATTCTGAAAATTTTTTTGTTGCTGTTGGAGATGGAGTTTCACTCTTGTCGCCCAGGCTAGAGTGCGATGGCATGATCTCTGCTCACTGCAACCTCCGCCTCCTGGGTTCAAGCGATTCTCCTGCCTCAGCCTCCTAAGTAGCTGGGATTACTGGCACCTGCCACCATGCCCAGCTAATTTTTGTATTTTTAGTAGAGATGGGATTTCACCACATTGGCCAGAATATAGTGCACCTGACCTCAGGTGATCCACCCACCTCGGCCTCCCAAAGTGCTGGGATTACAGGCATGAGCCACCACGCCCAGCCCAATTCTGAAATTTTTAATTACTGTCGCATATTCTTTTTCTCTGAGGTCTATATTAGAAAGTCTTAGAAATATTCTCATTATATAACATGATTTCAAATTACTCATTAGCCAAGAATGGTGGCACGCACCTGTAATCCTAGCTACTCCAGAGGCTGAGATGGGAGGATCGCTTGACCCCAGGAGTTAGAGCCTACCCCAAACTATAATCATGTCACTGCATTCCTGCCTGGGTGACAGGACAACACTCTTGTCTGTTTATATATATATAATTATTTATAAGTAATTACATATATGTATTACATATATAATTATTTATATGTAATTACATATAAAATATATAGTTAGGTATATATCCTCAAAGTCTATAATTTTCTGTATTTGTATTTGCATCCATATTAGTTTGTGACCCTCCCCTCTTTAAGATTAGATTTCTTTCTTTTTTATCAGTGCATCTGTACAACTGATCTAAAAAATAAAACTCTGGTGTGCTTCTGGGCAATTGAAAGCCTTTAATATTATAAATTTTGAAAACTCTTGGATCTAATTTGAACTAGTCTGCATCATCAAATACTCATAAAATTCTATAAGCTCTGACAATGTGCCATCCACCTGTTGGTTTGAATGAAAAGCAAGAATTTGAAGGAATAACATGTCATTTGTGTTATGATAGTATTTAACTGAATTGTTAGCAATATTTCTAGAATTATAGGTGTTTAGGTAAACTTTCTTGAGAAAGTTACTTAGTGTAAGCTATTTGTTTTGTGAGAGTACAGTGACTTATCTTTGAATTTTTCTACTGGAACAATTTTCCTGTATTACTGAAAATGTGCTATTATTCAGTGAGAAATATCATATGGACCTTTTGTGTAACTTTCCCTCCCTGTT
Organism: Pan troglodytes; assembly: GCF_028858775.2. Lineage (NCBI taxonomy): Eukaryota > Metazoa > Chordata > Mammalia > Primates > Hominidae > Pan > Pan troglodytes. The sequence continues at coordinate 35,084,840 of NC_072410.2, forward strand.
TTTGTTGAATAAACATTGAGTTTATCTTTGAGTGCTTCAAGCATGTTTCTTCTTTGACAAGAGTTTTGTGGTATATGTAGAAATAACTGGAATTAATGTAATTTTATTTAATTAAAAAAACCTTTTTAAAAAAATCAATGCATAATTGACAATGTTCTGGTTGATTCAGGAATGTATAGAGGCCAGCTGTATCTGCAGTCATCAGTCAGAATTTCAGAAAAGTTTCCTTCAAGTCCCAAGGCTTTGGAATCTGTCAATGAAAACGCAATTATTCCTTTGCCAACAATCAAATGGAAACCCTTAATTCGTAAGTGAATTGTAAACTTTTCTAAATACTGTTAGTGTTCAGAGACCTAATCCTGACTGTCTTTGCCCTAGTTTTGAATACTGCAGAGATAAGAACTGTTATATACTTTATATTTTATTAGTAAACCATGATGGTATTTCAGATGTTAATAATGAATTTTTATTTTCATTTAGAGCATCATTTCTTGGAAGCAGCAGTTGCTTCTAAAAAATGTTAATCAAATATTTCTCTATACAACTTAGAAAAACTCTTAATCATTCCCTGACCATGCCAAAGTAACATTTAGCGCTTAACATACTTATATTAAGACTGTTTAGGCAAAAGTTATCTGGTTAGCACATCATATTCTTTGAGACATGAACGAATAGAAATCAAATACTGTGCACCTACTTCTTTCATTATCTTTCTAAACCTTGTACGTGTTTTTTACTACATATGTCATGTCATATTTTAATTGTTTGTTTAAACAACTCAGATTCTCTGTAAAACTGTGCTTTTCAAAGGCAAGAGCTCTGGGCCATTTGTTTAACTTATATGTTTGAATTGAATTATGGTTGAATATCAGTTTATTCAATTAAGCACGTGCATTTTTATTCAAGTCATAACAGTTCAGACTTAAGAAATATTATTATTAAGAAAATAATAATTTTCTTTTAGATTCTCCTTCCAGAACTCCTGTCTTGGTAGGATCTGATGAATTTGACAAATGTCTCAGTAATGATAAGTTTTCTCATGAAGAATATAGTAATGGTGCACTTTCAATCTTGCAGTATCCATATGGTAAGTGAAAATACTGAGTTTTATTTATTTTTTAATTTGAAATTAATAGAATTCAAATGAAGAAAAGTCGATTAGAGTATAGACAATAAAACATCTTGGGAGACAATTTCATGAATGATTACTAAGCATACAAGCTTCAAAGTTAGGTTGCCAGGGTTCAGATCCCATTTTTGCCACATGCTAGGTTGGGCACATCTAACTCCCCTGTGTCTCAATTTCTTTATCTGTAAAATTAGAATAATAATCCTAATATCTATGTATTGAGTTATTGGGAGGCCTAAATGAGATAACGCAGGCAAAGTCTCAGTTAACATCATACGTGGCACATAGTGTCAGTAAACATTGGTTCTCGTTATTAGCTCTTATTTATCAGACTATATTATGTAGGCTGTATAGTTGCCTGTATAATGAAGAAAATGTGTTTTTCATAAAACTACATGAAAATGATGCACAATGAGGTTATTTTCTTACTCAGACAAGAGAAATTAGTGCAAAAGTCAAGAATAGGTGAGATTTGGCATGAAATACATTTTCTATTTAGTAAGCAGCAGTTTTTTGAAGTTAGGATATATTCAGATATGAAAGCCTTTTAAACAGTTGTGTAATTAAGAAGTCCTCAAATCTGTATCAGGTAAACACGTAGACTCCTCATCAGTTACCCTACATGTTAGCACTGGAAAGTTATTATATAAATTAAATTGATTAAAAAAAAATGGCTCTGAACTAGAAACAGCAGCCTTTATCTTTTTTTTTTTTTTTTTTTTTTGAGATGGAGTTTCGCTCTGTCACCCAGGCTGGAGTGCAGTGGCACAATCTCGGCTCACTACAACCTCCACCTCCTGGGTTCAAGCGATTCTTCTGCCTCAGCCTCCCGAGTAGCTGGGACTACAGATGCACACCACCACGCCCAGCTAATTTTTGTATTTTTAGTAGAGACGGGGTTTCACCATATTGGCCAGGCTGTTCTCGAACTCCTGACCTTGTGATCCACTTGCCTCGGCCTCCCAAAGTGTCTGGATTACAGGCATGAGCCACTGCGCCCGGCTCCTTTATCTTGATATTGATCAAAAGACAAGTTAGGCTGGGAGTGGTGGCTCATGCCTGTAATCCCAGCACTTTGGGAGGCTGAGGCGGGTGGATCACTTGAGGTCAGGAGTTCAAGACCAGCCTGGCCAACATGGTGAAACCCCATCTTTACTAAAAATACAAAAATTAGCCAGGCATTGTGGTACACATGTGTAGTCCCAGCTGCTCAGGAGGCTGAGGCAGGGGGATCACCTGAGTCCAGGAGACAGAGGTTGCAGTGAGGCAAGATCACTGCACTCCAGCCTGGGCAACAGAGCAAGACCCTGTCTCAAAAAAAAAAAAAAAAAAAAAAAAGGCAAGATAAAAGAGAACTGTGTAATCTGACCACATAGTACAAAATAGAAGACAAAAAAAGACAGGCTATTTTTCTGGGACAAACTCATTTTGACAGCCTAAACTGAACCAAACAGCATGGATGTTTTCCTTTCATTTTGTGAAGAATGATTGGCGGTAAAATTTGGTATTTTATTGATAACCAAACAAAAGGAAAGCTAAAAATACCCTGAAGGAAGATTGAGTATTAATTCTTATATTTAAAGAATTGAATTATTAATGAGGTTATTAATGGAGTAGCCCTTAAGATTTTTTTCTAGTCTTATTACTTAATATAAAGAAAATTTAATATGCTTATAGGATAAAGGAAAATGTCTATGTTTACGGGAGAAAAATGAGACAAATTAAGATGTTTAAAATACATTAAAGAAGAGAGACAAAACTTAAAAGGAATTAATGTGATAAGTCACAGGAAAATGGATAAATTTGAATAAAGACGGGCCTATTTTTGATTACCTTTAAAAAAAACCGTTTTAATGTTTCTATTTGAAGATAATGGTTATTATCTACCATACTACAAGAGGGAAAGGAACAAACGAAGCACACAGATTACAGTCAGATTCCTCGACAACCCACATTACAACAAGAATATCCGCAAAAAGGATCCTGTTCTTCTTTTACACTGGTGGAAAGAAATAGTTGCAACGATTTTGTTTTGTATCATAGCAACAACGTTTATTGTGCGCAGGCTTTTCCATCCTCATCCTCACAGGGTAAGAATCATGGTTGCTTACTGTCTGGTTTCCACTTCCCCACCTCCTATTTGCTTCTCAACCCATCACAGTCTGGCTTCCATCCCTACTGCTCCACCGAAGCTACTCTTGCCAAAGTTCTCAGTGATCTTCCTTGTATTAAATGTAATGGACATTTTTCAGTCCTTATCTAACTGAACCTCTTTGTATTTGACACTGTTGAACATCTCCCTTTGACCTTTCTTGCCTGACTTCCTTGACACCATGCTCTCCTGGTCTCCTTGGGTGTGATGTGGATGCTTCAGGACCTGATCTTTCTCATCCTCTCAGTATTGTTGGTATTCCTCAGCACTCCCTCTTTTCACTGTTCATCCCACAAACTCTCCTTAGATGGTCTTCCCTACTTTCCCAGCTCCAATCTTCTTATATACTAATGGTTCCCAAATCTGTTTCTCTGGAACAGCTATCTAGTAAGTGCTACACAGGCACTTCAAATGAGCCATATCTCAGACTGTCCTCATTTCCACTCCCATTCCCCTCCCCTCCCCAGCCTGTTCTAGCATTTTTCTCTCTCAAAGAAATGTACTGCCGTATGCAGTCACGAAAGCCATGAAATCATTTTGCTCTCCCTTATCAGTCACCAAGTTCTGTCGAATCCTTCCTCCTAGATATCTTCACATTTTTCTTCTTCTTCTCTATGTGTCAGTTTTCATTTCCGCAGCACAAATACCATCATCACACCTCTCCTGAATCACTGAAATAACTTCTAACTGGCCTCTGTGCCCCTAGTCCTCAGGCTATCTCCAGTCCATTCTCCACACCCTAACTCTAGCTGCATTTCTGGGCTTAAAAACCTCTAATACCTGACCCTCCTCCCCATTGTTAGGCTCAAGTCCAGCCTTCTCAAAACATGCAAGGTTCTGAATGATTCGTACCCTGCCTGCACATGACCCATCCTTCACTGGTACCCTAATCCCTTCCTCCCCTCCACCGTGCTCGGTCACTAGGCTGAGCTGCTTTCAGTCCTTCCTGTAGACCGTGCTCTCGCTTAGCCTGGTGGTGCTCATCCCTCTAACCTCGCCTTGGAACCTTGTTCCCTACTTCCTCTCCCTTCCCTCTCAAATATTAACTCCTGGGTAATATCTTTTAGTTTGAAATTAGTTGCCATGTCCCCTGGGAAGTCTTCTTTAACCTCTTATTTCTGAGTTAGATTTCCTGCCTATGTCTACACTCTGTACTCCTCTTACTATTTACTAAAATATTTAATAGGTAATTCCTAATTTCTCTCTCTACCTCTAGACTGTACATTCTTTTTTTTTTTTTCCAGAGACAGGGTCTCACTCATCTCACTCTGTCACCCAAGCTGGAATGCAGTGGCACCATCTCAGCTCACTGCAACCTCCGCCTCCTGGGTTCAAGCAATTCTTGTTCTTCAGCCTCCCGAGTAGCTGGGACTATTGGCATATACCACCACACCCAGCTAATTTTTGTATTTTTTGTAGAGATGGGGTTTCATTATGTTGGTCAGGCTGGTCTGGAACTCCTGGCCTCAAGTGATCTGCCCACCTCAGCTTTCCAAAGTGTTGGGATTACAGGCATGAGCCACCATGCCTGGCCTAGACTGTACATTCTTAAGGACAAGAACCAGTCTACACTGTTTACCACCATCTCCTCAGCCCCTTACACAGTGCTTGGCACATAATTGGAGCTCAGTAAAGATTTGTTGAAAGAATCAGTGACTAAACAGGTGACCCACAGTGCCCCAATTTGACCATGATAATTATTAACATCCTCTAAAACATCTTTTAGGAGATGTTGGTAAAGAGGCATTGCCTGATTTAATTTCCTGTTCTTAAAAGCATTTTAATGCAATCTATGAAACTGGTTAGGAAGGAAATCTCTCTAGTCTTTTTGTTGTTGTTGTTGTTGTTACTGGGTTTTTTGTTTGTTTGCTTTTTTTCCCTACCTCATTTTGTCAAAAGAAATCACTCTAGTCTTGCCCAGGAGTTTGTGTTTATGCTTACATGTGTGCATTGTCTTTCTATCTAGTTATGTATCATGCTGTACATATGACATACCCACATTATAAAGAAACAAAATCCCCTCAAAGACTGGAGGGATAGCAATGGGAAGATAAACTTTTTTTCTTTTATAATAAAGCAAAATGCTGCACTTTGTTTTCATAATGCTTTTATTTTTCTTGATGCTACTTACGTATTTTTCAGTGTTGTTTATTTTATAACCTAAAATTGTTAGCTAACTTCAGTTCAGCTTTGTACTGGTAGTGATTTTGTTTTTCACCTTATCAGCAAAGGAAGGAGTCTGAAACTCAGTGTCAAACTGAAAATAAATATGATTCCGTAAGTGGTGAAGCCAATGACAGTAGCTGGAATGACATAAAAAACTCTGGATATATATCACGGTAAGAGTCTTATAAAATACAACCATCTGAATCAAAGAAGAAATGACCTAAGATCTTGTTTAACTTTTTTTTTTAATGTGTGGATATCTAGAAAAATAAAACATAGGCTTAACCCTCAATAAATAAATAAATTCAGGTAACTTAAATGTATTAAAAGTGGTATATACCCTAAGAAAGATAAAAATAGAGTGTTACAGGAATTTAGAATTTCAGCTACCAAATTAAGTTCTTATTCAAGTAACTTAGTTATTTAGGGTCTACTATGTACTAGGATTAGCATTTATAGTACCAGATAATAATTAGGTTTATAAGAGTGTGATATGAGTCTCCACGTTTCGGAATCCTCATTTATTTTCATTATTGTTCTATCTGTAATAGGAAGTAGAAATATAGGGAAAAAAACACTAATAGAACAGATAGTTTTTAAAAGCAGAAGGGGGAGATGGATTAGCTAAAAGTAGGCAGTTTAAATAAAAGTAAAGAAGCTATTAGCAATCTCTCAAGTATAAAATGTCACCTTTGATGCATTGTGATAACTGGAAATGGTGTTATGGTTTATTTTTCATATTACATGGATTATACCTATTTTTCTCTTTGTCTTGATAGCATACTTCTTATCACTTTAGTGATATGGGGACAAGGAAAAGACATGGAACTATACTGCTTAATATCTAGGGTAATGATTTTATGGCAGAAAAGATTGAAAATAATAGATAAATATGTATATTGGGGCCCTCCAAGGAAACAGAAATGACAAGATGTGCATATATATCTTATACATAGGCATATATCTTTATATATATACTTCTATATAGATATAGATGCACAAGCATATTCACAACAAATTAAGGAAATACTTGTGACAATTACAGTTCTCATTTTTGATACCTGTCATGTGGTCACAGCTGGTAGTTATAAGTACCTTCCTCCTCTATCCATCCCATATTCCCTTTCCCATTGGAGAACAACACCTCAGCCGGTTGTAATTCTATATCTGGTAGGGTGACCCAAATCCACAGTCCTGAAGGGTCTGGGAGATTGGTAGTTCTGCCTGGATTGGATTGTTGTAGTTTTCCATTGACCTTAATCACAAGGCATGATTATACAAAGAGATCCCTAAGGGATCTCATGTATTTCAGACCTACTCTTTCTTACACCTCCACTGTGAAACAGCAATCCAGTTTCCCCTTAGTAGTCAGGATTAGTCATCCAGCCAGCACAGTAGCTGTCTTCTTTGTTGATTGGAAGGCATGAGGAGTTCAAAGTTGCTGTTGTATCTCCTGGTGGAAGTGTTCCTCTCTCTTAGACAAAGACCTCTAGGCCTGCCGAACATAAGGTCACAGGAACAGGAAGCAAAAATGTTGCCAGTGGATCACTAGGCGGTAATGGTGGGTGATGCCACTCGCATTTCCATCCCTTGATCCCTGGACCTGTAAATACTGGCTATGGGAGAAACCATGCTATAATATATTAGACACTGATTCAGAGCATATCCAGCTTTCTGGAGAACCCTGGCCCAGCCCTGCAAGGTACCTACCTGGCAGTGTAATGGAGTCTTAAAAGGCCATTCTACCTTTCTGTCAAACCAGCTGCTTCAGGATGGTGGGGAACAGGTAAAAACAGTCAATTTCATAAACAAAGCAAAATTTACTAGGTGATTAACAAATGCTAAAGGCTACTTTAATACCTTTGCTAATAAAAATACTAATATATCAGTGACTGTCAACACCAGCAGGCAGTGAGAGAAAGAATAAAGGATCCAACAACTCCCATGAGGTAGTCTACTACTGAAGTTATTCACTGTTCATTAAACATTTATTCTGAACAGCTGTGTGCAGGACAATATTTCAGGCTTTGGGAGAAATAAAAAGACTGCTCCTATCCTGGAGAAGCTTAAAGTCTATGGGAAAGATACTACTGGGTAAAACAAGCATGTAAGAAGAAAGCCATGAACCAAATCACTAAATCTGTTTGTGATGATCTAGGAGGACATCATAAATGAAGTCATATTTGAACTGAATTTTAAATTGTGAGAGTTGGGCAAGTAGAGATGAGGTTTCGGGAATAGAATAAATGCGGTATCATGAATAAAGATGTATTTGTCAGGCTTTTGTCAAGAAAATTAGAAAAATATACTCAAAATTGAATTAGACTTAAGTCAGTTTAACTTTATTCAATATGAAGAATGCAGCTCTTGGGTCTTTTTTTTTTTTAAATATGGGAGTTCTATAATAATACCTAATGTTTTTTAGTGGCGACAATGTCCTAGGCACTGTTAAGAACATGAACTCTGCATTCAGTCATGAGTTCAAATCTCAGCTCTGTTATTTATCAGCTGACAACTTAGGCAAGATGATACTTATATTTCTAGGGTCTGTAATCACATATAAGATGTTACTCTTTTTAGAAGATAGTCCATTTTTATATAGGTGTTTTCCTTAATATGGGAAGATAATTCAGCTGGCCCTCCAGGAGTAGGATATGAAGTTTGTGGGCTTTTGCATTTGGGGAGACTGATTTGTACTGAGGTACCTTGACTGGCTATTTTTAGGAATACAGATTATTACTCTTCATTTTCTATGAAAGGAATTGGCCGGCCCATGGAACGTTGAAATCTATTGCTTCTCCTTAACTCCATGCTTTAACCAGCTGAGGCAACTACTAAATTAATGAGTATGTAAGTCATAATATAAGTCTTAAAGTAAATAATGAGTATGTAAGTCATAAACTTACCCTTATAAGGGATATCAGACATCATCTAATTTATTCATTAATTCATGCATTTATTCAACAGACATTTGTTAGACTTTCGGTTTGTCAGGTAGTGCCCACCCATTGGAAATACAAAGAGAAACAAGAATGATTTTCTGCATTCATGGCCCCCATAATACAGTGGCGGTGGGAGAAGGGAGCTGCTTACACATAATTGCAAAAAATTAAGATTAAGTTTAAATACTTCAAAGTATTATGTGCAGAGTGTTATGGGAATGTCGAGACAGGGGTCTAAGAAAGCCTTACAGAGGTGATGAGATGAGCAGAATGAAAGAAGAATAGGGTTCATTAAATGCAAAGAGGAAGGCCATCCCAGTGGAGCAGACAGCAGAAGCAAAACCTTGAATTGTGAGACAGCATGGTGCAAATTGACTGGATGATACAGTGCAGGTCAGTGAAGTCAGCACTAAAGGGAGAAACAGGCTGCTTAGTGGAGGCCCCTGTGAGTGACAGATGGTGAGTTGGCTTCTGTTTGACTTGGTACCTCCAGTGGTAGGTACACTGACTCATGGGGCAACCCAACCCATGTCAGCTTTGGTTCCTAGGAAGGTTTATGGCTAAAATAGTACCTGGGTATAATAGGACTGATTAAAATTTTCCCATAAAATTGACAGGTAATTAGCTAAGATAAAAACACATTTTCTGTAATTGATTACAAAATGTCACAGAATGTAAAAGATATGAGGATTAGGAATATGATATTTTGGTAGATGATAGGAAGTATTGGACAGCACACATCACTAGTGCAGCAGCTGTAAGAAAAAGTGATTAACAAGTGATTCCCAATTAAACACGTCTTTTTTATTTTTAATTTTTTTCTAGGAAACATAAGAATGTGTTTGCTTCATTTATACAAACAGGACTAAAAATGCCGTTAATCAAATTCAAAATATACTATTTATTAAGATGAGTTCTATGAGTTTATACATTTTTATGTGTCATAAGATTGAACTGATTTTCACATTACCACAAAATTTAAAACTGTTGCAAACCTTTATAAATTTTACCTCTTTTTAAAGATATCTAACTGATTTTGAGCCAATTCAATGCCTGGGACGTGGTGGCTTTGGAGTTGTTTTTGAAGCTAAAAACAAAGTAGATGACTGCAATTATGCTATCAAGAGGATCCGTCTCCCCAATAGGTAATGGGTGGTACCTTCAGTAAACTTGAAATCAGCACAGTGTGATCTAATCTCATGGGTAAAATATCCTTCTTACTGTACTCTGTAAACACCATAGAAAACAGTTTCAGACGTTTCAAATCTTAGGTTCTAAGTGCTGCCAATTAACCAGCTGTCTAAAAGTTGTTATCTCTATAGGTTGCTTTCTATCTACTTTAAAAATATGCCCTTGTTTTTTATTATTAACTCAGGACTTTCGTTTAGTGGCTTATAATAACTGTAGACCAGTAAATTGCAGCATTTTAAAACATTCTATATTTTTGTATAAATAAGGAAAAGTACTAGAACAAAAACATTTGAATTATATTGTCTCTACCTGGTAATAACTATTAACACTTTAGAGTATTTCCTTTTGATTTTGTTTTCTGGTCATATATTTACCTAACTGGTAGCCAGTTGCCAGTACTGTACAGTTTTGTCTGTTGCTTTCTTCATCATATCCTCTATATTTTTCATAAGGATATGTTATTAGAATCCTAAAATATATTAAAAGTATTTTATGGCTTGGTAATAGTCCATTTAATACACGTGCCATATTTTGTTTAACCATTTCTTATTGTTAAACAATTTGGTTTCTAATTTGTTAGAATTAGAAATAACTTTACCATAAAAAAAAAACCTTTGCAGTATTCATCTTTTTATGTACCTTTTGACAATATCTATTTCCTTAGGATAGATTCCTAGAAGTGTGATTTCTGGCTCAGAACAGTGTGATGCTTAAGATGATAGGGTTCCAGCAATACCTTTTATTCTAACTATGTAGAAGGCCCTTGTTGCTTTTTTTTTTTTTTTTGAGACAGGGTCTTGCACTGTCACCCAGGCTGGAGTGCAATGGCACAATCTCGGCTCTCTACAACCTCCGCCTCCCTGGTTCAAGTGATTCTCATGCCTCAGCCTCCCGAGTAGCTGGGATTACAGACACCCACCACCACACCCAGCTAATTTTGTATTTTTAGTAGAGATGGGGTTTCACTATGTTGGCCAGGCTGGTCTCAAACTCCTGACCTCAAACTGCTTTGGCCTCCCAAAGTGCTGGGATTACAGGCATGCACCACCACACTCGGCTAATTTTTGTATTTTTAGTAGAGACAGTGTTTCACCGTGTTGGCCAGGCTGGTCTCGAACTCCTGACCTTAAATGATCCACCCGTCTTGCCCTCCCGAAGTGCTGGGATTGCAGGCATGAGCCACTGTGCCTGGCCTCTTGTTGATTCTTGATTAAATGCACACTAATTGTTGTGCTGTCATCATATCTGGTAGTCACAGCTTTTTCAAATTCCTGTTTGGTAGGTACAGGAATTGGATGGTTTGGGTACTAGGGAACTATTTTTTTTCTTTTGGTAAATAACTTTTGAGTAGTTTAAATATTCATATGTGCCAGGCACTACGTAAGTGATAAAAACTGAGCAAGGTTTCTGCCCTCAAGAAGCCTGTTCCTTTTTGGTGCTTCTGTACGTACACTCAAGTAAATACAATGCAAGAAAGATTTTGACCTTTGCCTTATCTTAGTAAATATTAATAGCTTCTCATGAAGAAGAGCGGATGTGGCCAAAAGGCAGTCAAGGAAGTGAAGCTTCATAGAAATGGCGGCATTTGCTCTGGGTGCTCAAGAGTAGCCTTCAGTAGGAGACAGGTGGGGAGGGATGGCCAAGTGCATGAAATGGCCCGAGCAAAGGCTCTCACAAGCACTTGGAGGTGGTATGGAGAATGGTGAGAGTTCTGGAATAGATGGAACAAAGGGTAAGAATAGGGGAGGATGGAAGAGAGGAAGAAAAAGATAGGTTGGCCAGGTACAGTGGCTCACGCTTGTAATCCCAGCACTGTGGGAGTCCTAGGCGGGTGGATCATTTGAGGCCAGGAGTTCGAGACCAGCCTGACCAACATGACAAAATCTCATCTCTACTAAAAGGCAGTTGGAGGTTACAGTGAGCTGAGATCGCATCACTGTACTCCAGCGTGGGTGACAGAGTGAGACCCTGTCTCAGGAAAAAAAAAAAAAAAAGATAGCTTGTAGCACCTTAAATGCCAAGCAAAGAAGTTGGGATTTTAAAACTTTATTTGTACGTGCAGTAGATGCGCTTGTAGCATTTATTTCCAGAAGAGAAAAACAAACAAAACTGAAATACTTGTATTTTTTAAAATACAGGACTTGTGTGGCCTTTTAGAAGTATACCCTAGGCTAGCCGGGCACGGTGGCTCACACTTGTAATCCCAGCACTTTGGGAGGCCAAGGCAGGTGGATCACCTGAGGTTAGGAGTTCGAGACTAGCCTGACCAACATGGTGAAACCCTGTCTCTACCAAAAACACAAAATTACCTGGGTGTGGTGGTGCGCATCTGTAATCCCAGCTACTCGGGAGGCTGAGGCATGAGAATCACTTGAACCAGGGAGGCGGAGGTTGCAGAGAGCCGAGATTGCGCCACTGCACTCCAGCCTGGGTGACAGAGCGAGACCCTGTCTCAAAAAAAAAAAAAAAGTATAACCTAGGCTAACTCATCTGTTTCTAATTTTAGTTTCAAGAAAAGATCCTATTTTATTATTTTCTGTTTTCACTATTAGATATGAATACTTCAGATATGAACAGCCTTCAGTATTGTCTTACTTTCTCTCTTTTTCAGGCTAATTTTATTTCTTTAATTTTCCTTTTTTATGGATATATAATACATCTACATATTTTAGGGGTATAAGTCATATAATTTGTAAAGATCAAATCAGTGTAATTGGAATATCCATCACCTTAAATATTTTCTCTCTTTCAGGGAATTGGCTCGGGAAAAGGTAATGCGAGAAGTTAAAGCCTTAGCCAAGCTTGAACACCCGGGCATTGTTAGATATTTCAATGCCTGGCTCGAAGCACCACCAGAGAAGTGGCAAGAAAAGATGGATGAAATTTGGCTGAAAGATGAAAGGTAACTAACTTTGTTACACATACACTTAAGCTAGTTTTTTGCTTGTGTGATTACAATGTCAGTTTTATAACTTTAGGGATTTTTTTTTTTTTTTAAAGAAAAGAAACAGCAGAGTTCTGTTGTTTCATGTTTTGAAAAGATCTCTAGCCACTTGTGAAATTTTGGTTTAGATTTTGAGAACATACAGGGGTGACTCATGCCTGTAATCCCAGCACTTTGGGAGGCCGAGGTGGGAAGATGGCTTGAGCCCAGGAGTTCAAGACCAACCTGAGCAACATAGTGAGACCCTGTCTCTTAGAAAAAATAAGAGAGAACTTACATTTTAAAAAAATTACTAGTTGATAGGACTCTATACATTGTGATTGATTGAGGGATTTATAGTGACTTTTCTCAGTATAAGGTATCTGCTTCTGTCTCCATTTTTAAAAAATGTTTGTTATTTAGTTCTCTTAGCAGTTAACAATTTACAACTCCTTTTTAAGTAGTTTTGAACTATTTGCAGTTAAAAATACATAAACTTAGCCTGAATATATTGCCCATATTAACTATGATGTGCTATAGGAAGGAAGGCCCTTTAAAAACTATTAAAGGAGAAGAAAAAGGAAGCATGTGTAGATAGACTGCCACCAAACAACTGGAGTGAAACTCCTACCTACAGGTATCTAAGCAACATTAGATCCACGTGAGGTACCTTGTTGAAGTGGTGCTTATTATAGACTCAACCAATAACTAAGCCATAGAAGGACCAAGTGAAGTGGCCCCATGTCTCAAGGCCTTGTGAGGCGCTGCCCTAATTTAGATTAATTTTAAGCCACCAAGGAATCCTGTCCTCACTTTGCATAAAAGGCTTTGGCTGCTCTGGCAGCCCCAGACAGTCCCAGGTAACTGTTCCATGTATAAAATTAAGCTTTAAAATTAAGTTTTTTAGAAGGAATGAATGGAATGTGATGTTCTGTATCTCACATTGCATGTTTTTATTTAGTTTGTATGTTTTGTTGTCATTTGGTAAGTGGCCTTATTATAGTTGAAGCTTTTTAAACAGAGGGTGCAGTTCAGGTACTTGAATCAATATATATTCACTCTTACCCCTTTGTATTTCTCCCACTTTTAGCACAGACTGGCCACTCAGCTCTCCTAGCCCAATGGATGCACCATCAGTTAAAATACGCAGAATGGATCCTTTCTCTACAAAAGAACATATTGAAATCATAGCTCCTTCACCACAAAGAAGCAGGTCTTTTTCAGTAGGGATTTCCTGTGACCAGACAAGTTCATCTGAGAGCCAGTTCTCACCACTGGAATTCTCAGGAATGGACCATGAGGACATCAGTGAGTCAGTGGATGCAGCATACAACCTCCAGGACAGTTGCCTTACAGACTGTGATGTGGAAGATGGGACTATGGATGGCAATGATGAGGGGCCCTCCTTTGAACTTTGTCCTTCTGAAGCTTCTCCTTATGTAAGGTCAAGGGAGAGAACCTCCTCTTCAATAGTATTTGAAGATTCTGGCTGTGATAATGCTTCCAGTAAAGAAGAGCCGAAAACTAATCGATTGCATATTGGCAACCATTGTGCTAATAAACTAACTGCTTTCAAGCCCACCAGTAGCAAATCTTCTTCTGAAGCTACATTGTCTATTTCTCCTCCGAGACCAACCACTTTAAGTTTAGATCTCACTAAAAACACCACAGAAAAACTCCAGCCCAGTTCACCAAAGGTGTATCTTTACATTCAAATGCAGCTGTGCAGAAAAGAAAACCTCAAAGACTGGATGAATGGACGATGTACCATAGAGGAGAGAGAGAGGAGCATGTGTCTGCACATCTTCCTGCAGATCGCAGAGGCAGTGGAGTTTCTTCACAGTAAAGGACTGATGCACAGGGACCTCAAGGTCTGTATTTGTGGAGCATCACCCTTGGGGTTTCAATCTGACGTTTTGTGATTCAGAGCAGTACTTGCAGTACTCTGAAGGATCCTTAAGAGTTGGGGGGAGTAAAAGCATCTGAGAGCAGAGGTCTGAGAAAGTAGCCTCGAAGGGGCCTGCTGCAAGAATAAGAAGTCTTATGTCTGAAAACTTTAGGCAAACCATGCATTCATTGTCTTCAGTAATGTGTTTGTGTTCATTTTACTGTAAAATGTATTCTCAGTAGTCCAGGTGAGGGAAAAAAAAGAAAAAAGAATCTTTAGGTAAAATCCACCATGAGCAGATATAGCCTGTTTGTTTGTTTGTTTGTTTTTGTTTTTCTATGGTTTTGAGTAACCCTGACACCAATACCTCCAGGGCTCTGAAGCAGCATGGTGAAAGGGATCTGAATGGAAGGAGAGACATGGGTTCCTTCATTAGCCAGCTTGAATTGGGGCAAATCTCCACACTTTTGCTTCTTTTTCTGAACTGTTTAGACTTTGGGGGAAGGGGTAAGAAGCCGAATGGGGAAAGGTAGCAAATAGTTAACCAGATGACTGTTTACAGCTCTAAAACCTTGGATTCTATTTTCAATATATTCAGTAGTGAATTTTGTAGTAATATAATATGCAAAATTATTAAAGAGTCTTACTAAAACATGACATTTCAGTAGTAGTGTTTCTAAAAATAAGTACATGGAACTTTTATTTAACTAATTTCCCACATTCCATATACTCTTAGCCATCACCAGTAGATGTGGAGTGAATGTATAAATACTTTTCTGATGAAAGTAGCTTAAAGTCTTGATAGATGTGGATCCATTTTAAGTCTTTTCAGACTTAAAACAGACTTGTTTCAGGCACAAAAGTAGCTATTTGGACACAAGTTATTTTCTTCTAAAATCAGCAGTAGGTTTTCAAATTCTTGGGTATATTTTAAGAGTTTTAGGGTAACAAGAATAGGAATTAGAAATAATTCTTATTTTTTAATATAATTGTTATTTAGTCATATAAATCATTATGCTTCAGTGATTTTGACGTGGGCCCAAACTGATTGCCAAGAATTGTTCTGCACTGAATGAAAAGTTCAGAGATGAATTATTTGGTTGGATTGGAGAAGACAGTTTACAGGAGACCACACACCCCTAATTTGAGAGAATACTAGCATTTAGGTTTGAATATAGTAAACGCTTATCACTAGGTGGGAAACAACTAGCTGAAATACACATTCTTCTTGTACTTAACGCTTGCTGTACACACAAATGCCAACTTGAAAGACAATGAATCATGTTTTCACTAATGAATATTCTTCTGCTAATTTTATAATGTAAATGAGAATATTGGTAAATATCCATTTAATGCTACAATGTTGTCTAAAGATTTTTCTGTAATTGTCTATGCACCAGAAAAATTGCAAGAAGAAAGTTAATATTCCTGTTAGTTTTTCTAGAAATCAGAAAGTTTTATTCCTTTCTAAATAGAAGACAATTCCTTTTAAAGATTTCTAGTGCGCCACCCCCAACCAAAAAAAAAAAGCCAAGATTTTTGTTCCTGGGTGAAAAAGCTGTACATTTTGCTACGTTCTGACCTAAATCTTTGAGCTCAATGTTAAACCTTCTAGGCCCTCTCCCCCTGTTATATTTTGGTCACATTTTTGTCTTCAGGACTTTGGCTCCTGCCTCTTCAGACTAACTTCTAGTCTTCTATTTTCTCCACTCTGAGCTTTTCTCAGTTCCTCTTGATATACACTGTTCTGAAAGAAACCTGGTCCTTCTTCATTATTCTCATCACACCCGGATTATTTATTCTGTGGTTTCTATGGGGTATGAACCATATCTGTTTCTTTTACCTGTTATAGTCTCAGTACAATGCCTGAATGTTCTAGATGGTCATACCATTTATTTTGAATTTTATTTTCTTTGCACTCAAAAGTGTTTATACTGACTTAACCAGAAAAGGAAATCTGTTGGCCCACATGGCTAAACTGTTGAGAATTCAACAGTTTAAAACAGTAAAGCTTTAGCTGAGATCAAGTGATTTAGCCAGAACCTGGTTTCTGTCCTCCCCATTTCTTGTTTCTATTTAAGTCTTTTGGAGTTGGTGGGGTAGAGGGTGGAGAGAAAAGTATTGCTTTTTCCCACTATCAGAAATTTTATTCTACTTAAACCAAGGACACCTACCCATCCCTCAACAAGCCCAATCCCTAGCCAGGCAATGGGATTCCATGGATTGGCGTAAGCAACTTTTAGAGCATGGATGCCTTCCACACTAACCATGGGGTTTTGCTGCACAGTCAGCAAGAAGGAAGTTCCCAAAGTAAAGTCAAGATACTTCTGCTGGAAGCACAGGGAGATAGATACTGGAGAGCCAAAAAGCTTGTCTATTATAGGGTTCAGTAAATAACAACTGCCATCAGATGTTGGGAGTTGGGAAGAAAGATGACATTTAATGCAGGATAGTCTATTATTGCCTCTGGTACAAAGTTATTTATTGGAGAGCTGCAGATTATTACCATAGATCTTACACACAATAACTTCGTGCTTCCAAGTCAAAATCGTTTAATGGTATTTTAGAGTTTGGGAATGCAATGTTATTTTCTGGCAGTATTTGAAACATGATGAAATTCAATTTCATGAGCTAAATGGCTTCCTTTTTCCTCATTTCAAGGGCTATGAATGGTGGTCATATTACCCGCAGAGTAGAGTAGACTCTGAGGGAGAGGTGATGTATTTCATGTAGGGCACCTTGGGTTTGAGAAGCCCATGAGACCTCTGGTTAGATGTATTCAATAAACAGTGTAATATGAGTTTAGAACTCAGGGCAGAGATCTGGGAGTAGATATAGTCTTGAGAACATAGAGGTTTTACGAGAGGCAGCATAGAGTAGTAGTGAAGAGCTCTTATCCCTTCTGATAATCTATATCCCCCTCAGACGCAAACCAAAAGATCAGTCTGTTTCATTCATTCACCAAATAGTAATTAGCTACCATAGAGCAACAACTGGACTGAAATCTGGGCACGTGGCAGTGGATCACAAGGTCCTTTCCTCATAGAGCCAGACTGCTCAGGTCTGAATCCCTGCTTCACCACTTGCTAGTTGGGTAACCTTGGGCAATTTGTTTAACTTCTGGGCCTCACTTTCTATGTCTGTAAAATGGGGTTAGTACTCATCTAATGAGGTTGTAGTACATGAGTTAGTAGTAGTAAACTGCTTTGAACAGTGCCTAGCACATTGCCAGTTCTATTTATGAACTAGTTATTATTAGTTATAATTATTAAGGCTTTAAGTCATAAGTGTAGAGATGCTTGCCTGGGAAGAATATATAGAATAATAAGATTGAGGATTAAGTACCATGATCCCTAGGGAATGTGCACCTCAAAGGGTTTAAGTAGATGTTCAATAAATACTAGCACTCTTTGCTACCCTTCCCTTTTCTTTACTAGCAGTACTTGTCTGGCACAGAAAAATTGTCACTATTTTCCTGTTAGCCCATTTTAAAAAGAAATATGCTTGAAAATATCTAGTTTATTGTATTTTTTCTTTGTAGTCATTTAAATAATTCTCTTTACTTTTTCGCCTCCATGCACACCCACTGTACTTTTGTCTGTTGTATTCTTTCCAGCCATCCAACATATTCTTTACAATGGATGATGTGGTCAAGGTTGGAGACTTTGGGTTAGTGACTGCAATGGACCAGGATGAGGAAGAGCAGACGGTTCTGACCCCAATGCCAGCTTATGCCAGACACACAGGACAAGTAGGGACCAAACTGTATATGAGCCCAGAGCAGGTGAGTTTTTCAGACCTTTACTTACTAGCACAGCAGCAGATGTACCTGATGAATCTCTTCTCATGTTTTCATTAAAATACCCAGTAATCTAAAACCCAGTAAGTCTGAAAATTATGAAAACTGGCAGTAGTGTTCCAGTAGTGGAATAGTGACACAGCTAAGATGTAGTTTCTACAACCTGAATTGGGGCTGGATTAAGAAAAATACAACGCATAAAATGCACTCACCCCCTGAACAAGCACCTGACAGCAACCAGGAATTTGGAAAGAGACTTTGAATGCCACCCTCCCAAACTTAACTCGTTTGCCTTGTGTAGACTGTGTTGGAACTGTTTTCAGAGCCAGCTAGACCCAGAGGTACTATACTGAGCTGCCCTTTGTGGTCACTCATAGGCAACTTCCAGCATGTACCACAGTAGGAAATAGAGGCACATAGGCCGGCAGGTGTTGCCTTATGGGCTGCTTGGCCTTCACAGGAAAAGCACTGTAATCAGGGCAGGGACTGGAAGAGCTGGGGGAGCAGGGCATCCTGGAAGCATCAGGCGAGCATGCTCAGCCACCACCAGGCAAATGATCTTCACAAGCTTCTCTATGCTTAGAGCAGCGGGTCTCGGATGTTTTGGGCTCAGTACATACTTACACTTGTAGAAATAACTGAGAACCCAAAAGGTTTTCTTAACAAAATTTTATCTATCAATATTTGTTATATTAGAAGTTAAAAGAGAAATTTATAAAACTTTATTAAGTCAACTAAATAACAATGAAACCTATCACATCTTAAGATATTTTTATGAAAAATAAGTATTTTCTAAAACAAAAAAAAATTACAGGCACCAATTCCCCTGCAAAAAAAAAAAATTAGAGTGACATTTGTTTACATTTTTGCCAGTCTCTTTAAAGCTAACTTATAAAAGTGCTACATTCTTCTATCTGCTTTTGTGTTCAATCTGTTGCAGTATGTTATTTTGGCTGAAGTACATGAGGAAATCTGGCCTCACACAGATATGTAGTTGGAAAAAAGAGCAATATTTCATTTCAAGTAATTGTAGATATTTTGTCTTTGATAGTATATCAAAACTTAGTAAATGATAGTTTCTTAAAAGTCATTTACACTGTGAAATCTAAAACCATTCATGAATATTTTGTACTCTGGTACTTTTAACATCCCTTGGTCCATTTTGTACTTTGAATGGATCTTTTTACCCATGCTTGACTTTACATTGTGCATTAGTCATTTGGAAACTATTGCTTCCCTAAGTTTGGCAACTATTCCAAAAGTCATCACAGTTCATTATGTAATATAAAAAGTCACTTTGGTTAATACAACCACCAATCTCACCAGAAAAGGCTTTATGTACATATTAGGAGGCTATCAAATTCCCACTGGTAGATTGAAATCTTCCAAAATTTTAATTTTCACTTAAAAGCTCAACTTTTATCATTGGCAACAAATACTGTTAGTTTTCCTTGAAATGCCATTCTCACATTGTTCATCTTTTTTTTCTCTTTAAAAAAAAAAAAAGTTGTTTTTTTTTTTTTTGAGATGGGGTCTTGCTGTGTTACCCAGACTAGTTTTGAACTTCTGGCCGCAAGCCATCCTTGAACCTCAGCCTCCCAAAGTGCTGGGATCACAGGTGTGAGCTACCATGCCCGGTCTCATTGTTCATCTTTAAGAAAGTGTCCCTCGGCCAGTCGCAGTGGCTCACACCTATAATCCCAGCACTTTGGGAGGCTGAGGCAGGCAGATTACCTGAGGCCAGGAGTTCGAGACCAGCATGGCCAACATGGTGAAACCCCGTCTCTTGTAAAAACACAAAAATTAGCTGGGCATAGTAACACATGCCTGTAGTCCCAGCTACCCAGGAGGCTGAGGCACAAGAATTGCTTGAACTTAGGAGGCAGAGGTTGCAGTGAGCTGAGATTGCACCACTGCACTTCAGCCTGGGTGACAGAGCAAGACTCCATCTCAAAAAAAAAGAAAAAAAAGAAACTCTCTGTCAAGTATCCAAGTCTCAATAACTGTAGTTTGTCTACCAATTATTCTTTCAAGTCAAAATGGTGTTCTATGAAAAGAGCAGCTAGAGCATATTGTAACTCAAATAATTGCACAAATGCTAATGATACTCACAAGCTAATCTATGCTTACATCAGCAGGTCTCAACTTCTTAAAATTAGTTTGTTTTTTAAATTGACTCATAATTGTACATATTTATGGGGTACATACTGTCGTTTTAATACATACACTATTTAGTGATTGGATCAGGGTTATTAGCATATCCAAGGTATCAAACTTGGAGACAACTATTGTACTTTGGTATGGAGCATAAATGTTTTTCTGAATATTTTCCATTTTGTCTGATTATTAAAAAGGTGTATATTTAAAGGTTGAGATTAAATAAATTAATAATTTTACTGCTAAGGACATTTTAAGTGAAATGTTTTTTGGTTTTGCCTGTGAGCACGTGGTGCTGAAGAATGTAATTGCTACTGGTACAGCTTGGCACTGCTCGCTTGATTCATGCTTAGGTTCTGTCAGTGCAAATGTCAACACAGTGAAAAATTATATCTTAGTATTATTATGAAAATAGTCTTGGCCTTGCAGACCTTTTGAAAGGGTGTTAGTGTCCCGAGGAATCCATGGACCATACTTCAAGAACCACTGGATTTGACTATCTTTGAAAGATTATATCAGAGACCAGTAATAGAAACTGCCTTTGAGGAGGGCAACTTTGTTTTACTGTCATAGAGCATCCTTTTGAAGTGTTTGCATTGTTTACCTTAGTCAAGTGTTTCTTTTTTGCAATGTGAATTTTTATTTTGTATTTCATCTTTGAAGGAGGTTGCAGTGAGCCAAGATCCTGCCACTGCACTCCAGCCTGGGCAACAGAGCAAGACTCTGTCTCAAAAAAAAGAAAAAAGAAATCAAGCATTTTTACATATTAAGAGTCAAAAAAGTATCTTAAGTGAAAAAAACAAAATGCAGAAATGTGTACACCTTTTGTGTAAAGGAGGAAAAGATAGATATACATTTGCTTATGTTTACATTAAAAAACTCTGGAATGATGTGTAAGAAACAAATGGCTATGGGGGCAGTGGCAGAGGGGAAGTAACTGGTGGGGCTAGGCCATTGAGGGACAGAGAGGGAACTTTTACTGTTAGCTCTTTTTGAGCCATCTGAATGTGTTACCTATTAAAAGTTAATTTGAGATGAGAAATATATAAAAATTGGCAATAGACATCAAACCCAATGAACGATATGTGCCAATGGTTCTTGTGAATATTGATACCAAAATGAGAATAAAATCCAAAATGTATTCCTAGTAAAAGACAAATAATTTTAAGTATGCTTATCATTATAAGCTGAGTTTGTCATTCCTATATTAAATTAACAAAGATTAGGAAATGGACGATGGTAAGAACATGGAAAATAAAGATGGGAGTAGGGATTTGTACTTGATGTAGCTAAGTTTGGCAAATAGAATAATAAAACTATTTCTACCTCTGTATCACTTACAGACGACAAACACAAACTGCAGCAAAGGGAAAGGATATGGAAATACAAGTGATGTAGCCAAATATTAGTTATGACAACAAATAAATAGATGTGTTTAAATATCCCCATGAAAGGGAAACTTCAGGTTGGATTATAATTTTAAAAAAAAAGGTTAGAAAGGGAAGCTAGGTAAAAAAATACTAAGCTTTATATACAGTTGCTATTTGAAGATTTATTGATGAATAAATTATATTTACTTTCATTTTGAACTTCTAGGCCACAAAGAAATATCCATAGATATTGTAAATGCCTTTTTATGATTATAATATATTAAAAGAAGGGTATAGTGGTTTATAAATTGATTTTTATAATTTTGTCTGTTTTTATTTTTGCTTTTGCTTCTGTTTTGCTGGCTGGAAATTTTATTATTTTATTTTTTTGAGACAGGGTCTTACTTTGTCACTCAGGCTGGAGTATAGTCATGTGATCTTGGCTCACTGTAGCCTCTGCCTCCTGGGCTCAAGTGATCCTCCCACCTCAGCCTTCCAAGTAGCTGGGATTACAGGTCCACACCGCCATGCTCAGATCATTTTTTTGTTTTTTGTGGCGATGAGGTGTCACTATGTTGCCAAGGCTGGTCTTGAACTCTTGGGATCAAGCAATCCTCCCGCCTTGGCCTCCCAAAGTGCTAGGATTACAGGTGTGAGCCACTGTGCCTGGCCAACTGGAAATTTTAAAACCCTCCTAAATAACTATCAGGTCAATAGATGATGGGTTGATAAGTGCAGCAAACCACCATGGCACACGTTTACCTGTGTAACAGACCTGCACGTCCTACACATGTACCCCAGAACTTAAAAAAAAAAGAGTTTTTAAAAATAACTATCAGGTCAATAATGAGGTAAAAATACTCATACAAAGTATTAAGAAAATGATGAAAGAAGCTGGGCACTGTGGCTTGAGCCTATAATCTCAGCTACTCAGGAGGGTGAGGTGAGAGGATCACTTGAGTCCAGGAGTTCCAGGCCAGCCTGGGCAAAATAGACCCCATCTTAAAAGAAAATGTAAAAAACTTTTTTTAAAAATGAAAGAAATGAAAAATAGTGAAATCTATAGGAAGTTTTCAAAGTTCCATTTGGAGATAAATTTATTTTCAGGCCTTCATTACATAGCACATTACTGTATAAGAGATTAGAATTCTGCTCAATAGAAGGCAGGGAGGAGCCAAGAAGATGGAAAACAAACATAAGAATTGATACTGGTGAAACAGTAAAATAGCATCACCATGGTTGTTTCTAATAGTTTAAAATAAAGATAATCCTCTCTAGCATAGATACCTACTTAAGGGGGGAAAATCACAAATAAATTTAGAAATTAGAAGAGATACAGAAGAGATTTTTATTTATAGGAGACTTTCATATATAGTCAATTGGTTGCAACCAAAAGTATCCAAACTGGCTTACGTAGAAAAATAAATAAAATAAATCTATTGGCCCTGGTAATTGAATCATCCTGCTCAAATGATCTGGCCAAGGCGTGGTGAAAGGAAAAATTAAAACTGTATGAAATATCAAAATACTATAAATACATATTTCTATCTATAGGAAAAAAGACTAGAAGAGCCATAAAATATCAACAGTCATTGCTTCTGAGTAGTGGGAATTCAAATGAATTTTAATCTATTTTGGACTTTTCTGTATGATCCAATTTTTCTACATAGTCATACAACAGAATTGATATTAAAAACAGTTTTGGTTGGGCATGGTGGCTCATGCCTGTAATCCCAGCACTTTGGGACAGGTGGATTGCTTGAGCTTCAGAGTTCGAGACCGGCCTGGGCAACATGGCGAAACCCCATCTCTACAAAAAATACAAAAATTAGCTGGGCATGGTGGTGTATGCCTGTGGTCCCAGCTACTTGAGAGACTGAAGTAGAAAGGATCGCTTGAGGCTGGGAGGTGGAGGTTGCAGTGAGCCAAGGTCATGCCACCGTGCTCCAGCCTGGGTGACAGAGTGAAACCCCTTTAAAAAAAAAAAAAAAAAAGTTTTTTTGGCCAGGCATGGTGGCTGACACCTGTAATCCCAGCACTTTGGGAAGCCAAAGCAGGCAGATCATCTGAGGTCAGGAGTTCGAGACCAGCCTGGCCAACGTGGTGAAACCCCGCCTCTACTGAAAATATAAAAATTACCGGGCGTGATGGCAGGCACCTGTAATCCCAGCTACTTGGGAGGCTGAGGCAGGAGAATTGCTTGAACCCAGGAGGGGGAGGTTGCAGTGAGCCGACATCTTGCCATTGCACTCCAGCCTGGGCAACAAGAGTGAAACTCCGTCTCAAAAAAAAAAAACAAAACAAAACACCTTTTTAATTGTGTTTTTAAAAATTTATTATTATTTAAGAGGCTGGAAATAATACTTTTACATTTTAAATATTGTGAAAACAAATAAAAGGAATTCTATCTGGATGCTTATTAATGAAGGCTCACGACTTGGGAAGCCTCTCCCACCCAGTCCTATTTAAAAGAGATGCTTCTCCCTTCACTCCCTGCCTGGGTCCATCCCATTACACTGGTTTCTTTTTACAGCATTTTTAACTCTTTGAGGTTCTTTTTTCTTTCCCTGTGAAATATAAACTATCAGTATAGGGACTTAGCTTGTCTCTCATTCTACTCTTAACACCTGAAACAACACCTAGAATGTGGCATAGTTTCATAAGTGTTTGGTGGATGAGTGAAGGTGAATGCTAGTGAAAAGATGAACACCAGGTAGTCCTGGCCACCCCATACACACTTCTGTGCTGACTGTAGTGTGGCTTGTGGCTGCTGTGTGTGTGTGTCTTGGAAATGGGTTGCCATTTGAGAAAGGAAGAGGTTGATGACAACTGAAGCTATATTTCGTATTGTTGAAAATACTAGAAAATTAGGATAGCTGTAGAAATTTTATGGCAATGTATAGTGGTTAAAATTTGGTAGTTAAAAATGGACAGTCTTAATTATCTTCTTAATCCTCTTTAAACATAGAAACTGTCACTTTATAAAGTGCTCCTTAAAAAGTCGCACAAAATATTTGGGCTGTATGAATTGTACAATCTTACCCAAGCCTTAGAAGCTATACTAAAACATTGTTTTAAAATTATTTATTATTAGAACTCTCTTAATTTTCTCATCCTTGAAATAAATGAGCAGGACCCATGGTTACTTTGTTCTTGGTTGTAATTACGAAGAAACACAGGTTAAGTTCTAGATTTGCATACAGCGATTAAACAATTCAAAGGATATATTCTACGTCCTAATTCCTTATTTTTTAGATATTTTGTAAATATAACTTTTCATGCGTTCATGAGGCTACATTTCTTTTTTTAAATATATTTAATGACGTTAGAAACAATAAATAAATTTAGTAACACATTATATATATATATATATATATATCTATCTGTCCTCTAGGGAATACAGAAAGTATAGGGACATATAACAAAAAAGTAAAAATCACTTACCAAAAATATCTGTAAGACATTAACAGCAGTTATTTCCTTTTCTCTCTCTCTGTGTGTGTATATCTATATACACCTTACTTTAGAAAATAAAATTGGAATTCTACTCTAACATTTTGGATACAATATTAAAATATAAGCATTTCCCATATTATTAAATATTCTTAGAAAAGATTTCCAGCTGCATAGTATTCAACATTCATTTGGGACATGTTAATTACTTGTAAATTTTGCTATTAGGAATATCACTTGGGTAACTATCCCTGTACCCAAATACCCAAATGTCTGTACACATTTCCATCTGCCCTAGGGTGGGTAAAATTAGATGGGATCATTAAGCAGGAGTAAACATTTATTGCCAAGTTGCTTCTTATAAATTTGTGTTTATTTATATTCTCCAAATAGTGTGTGAGGGTGTCCTTTTCAGTTCCCCTATAAGATTTGTTTTTGCACATTTTTTTTTACACTTCCAAAACCCCAGGGATAAGAAGTGAGACAGGGTTCAGATTGCTACAGTCTCTTGGAAGGGAAGAGGGTGATGCCACTGATGTGGTCACTGAAGCTTTCCATCTGCTCTTCTATAAGTACAGAGGCAGGCAGGCTGCGCAGAAGGCCAGGGAGACAGATGCCAAGTACGGTTTAGAGGGGAAGTTGTGAAGGGATCATAAACCCTGGCAACTGCCCTGTGACCACCTCTACTTCCCAGTTAAGAAGTACTGGTATGGAGCATTTCCAAAGTTCCCTTCTTTGGCAATTTCTCAAATGTCATGTTATATCTCTAAAGAAATTTTCACAAATAAAGGGGTTCTTCTGAGTCACCAAAAGGTCAATTTTAATTTAAATAATGCTTTCTTTAGTCGAGTAGTTCTGTTGTAATTCATTTGTTCATTTTAACAACTAAGTATTTATTGAGGGCCTTCTCTATACTTAGCCCCAGTGCTGGACGATAGCAACACAAAAGAAGCATTTCCCTTCCTCTAGGACTTGATAATCTAGTTGTGAAGAATAAGAAATATACACATGAAAAATACAACCAAGAATGCAAAGTATCCGTAATTAAGTGCCCTAATGAAGGCTAACTACAGTTGATTAGTGGTTTGGAGTAATGAAGATTTTCTCATAAAAATGGGTTAGGACTAAGATGATTAGAAATGAAAGATTTGCTTTAGATAGCGTTCCCTTTGAAAAACCTCACCTCAGGGGTAGTCGAGCAGATTTTGCTGGCTCCCACAAACTTTTTTAGCATGGCAAGTCTCCAGGTTTCCGAGGGGCCTGTTTTACTGATGCATATCTCAGAGCTATACCTGGGCTTTCCTTCTGTAATGCTGAGTAGTTTAATTACTCTTGGTGTAGTAGTGAAGAAAAGAGACTTGGGAGATTAACTCTTTGCTAACATTTTTACACATGTACTTGCATTTAAACCAAGAAGTGACTAAGTAAACTTTGGGATTCAATAATGCTGTAATATCAACTGTACTGTCTCTGTGTTAATTTTTAAATTTTCTTTATGTGGGATTTCAGATTCATGGAAACAGCTATTCTCATAAAGTGGACATCTTTTCTTTAGGCCTGATTCTATTTGAATTGCTGTATCCATTCAGCACTCAGATGGAGAGAGTCAGGGTAAGTACCCTCCCTACTCAAAAAAAAAGTTTCAAACAGAAAATAATCTAACATTTACAAAAGAGTTTTTTAAAGACTTAGTTCTTCTTAATACCAGCAGATTGGTTAACTAAAAGTGAAAGAGGTGATGTGAGTAACACAGAGAGGAGTTCTAGACTATTTGCTTCCATTTAAAGCTCAGTCTTCAAAAACTTGTTTGGTTAGATTGTTTGTTCTTAGTTTTTGCTTAAATTCATCATAATTTAACAATGTTTTGCACTCAGTAAGTTTGTTATAAGTAAAAATCTAGGGGAACCACAAGGTAATGGGGGCCACACACTCATATATTTAAAAGCTGGCAGATTAAGCACAATTAGGTTTCTTTCCTCTCAAAATAAACCATGACCACAGCCTTTAAAGCAGATAGTACTGAAAGTCTTTTTTTTTTTTTTCTCAAGGCAAGGTCTTGCTCTGTCGCTCAGGCTGGAGTGCAGTGGTGTGATCACAGCTCGCTGCAGCCTCAACCTCCTGGGCTCAAGCCATCCTCCCATCTCAGTCTCCCCAGTAGCTGGGACCACAGGCACGTGCCACTATGCCTGGCTAATTTTATTTTATTCATTTTGTAGAAATGGGCTCTGCCTATGTTGTCTAGGCTGGTCTCAAACTTCTGGGCTCAAGTGATCCTCCTGCCTTGGCCTCCCAAAGTGCTGGGATTATAGGGATGACTGAAAGTCATTTTAAAGTAGCCCTCTGGGCCGGGTGCAGTGGCTCACGCTGTAATCCCAGCAGTTTGGGAGGCTGAGGCAGGTGGATCATGAGGTCAAGAGATCAAGATCATCCTGGCTAACACGGTAAAACCCCGTCTCTGCTAAAAATACAAAAAATTAGCCGGGCGTGGTGGCACGTGCCTGTAGTCCCAGCTACTCTGGAGGCTGAGGCAGGAGAATGGTGTGAACCTGGGAGGCGGAGCTTGCATTGAGCAGAGATTGCGCCACTGCACTCCAGCCTGGGTGACAGAGTGAGACTCTGTCTCGAAAAAAAAAAAAAAAGTAGCCCTCTGGCCAGGCATGGTGGCTCACACCTCTAATCCCAACACTTTGGGAGGCTCAAGCAGGAAGATCACTTGAGGCCAGAGTTCAACACCAGCCTGGGCAACACAGTAAGACCCCATCTCTACAAAAAATTTAAAAATTAGCAAGGCATGGTAGCACATGCCTTGAGAGGCTAAGGCAGGAAGATCACTATGATTGTGCCACTGCACTCCAGCCTGGGCGACACAGCAAGACCCTGTCTCTGAAAATAAAGTGGGCCTCTGTCACATTCTTCCCTATCTTTCATAAGTAGCTACCCTCACCTCTTCTAATTGTTGTCCCTGGTACTTATCTCCATATTTTCAAAGTTTAGGCTCTTGTCACTATTTCTTATTTTATCAGTTTTAGATCTTACTTATTGATCTCTGGCCATGGTAGAAGAGGATGTAGTTCTCACATAGAGCAAAATGACTCATATCTTCTAACCGAAAGGACCTACCAAATGTTCTGTACAATGAATGAAAAAAAAAAAAAAACAGTCAAAATAACCATTTTCAGAACACCAGAAATAAAGGCCCTAAAAGCTTCCAGAAAGAAAAATAAAACAGGTCTAACCTAAGTAAAGGATCAAGAATCAGATGGCATCAAAATTTATATAGTTATAAATGCCTCAGAGAACACTGTCAAGAAAGTGAAAAGACAAGGTGGACGTGGTAGCACATGCCTGTAGTCCCAGCTACGTGGGAAGCTTGAGGCAAAAGGAATTCCTTGAGACCAGGAGTTCACGGCTACAGTAAGCTATGATTATGCCTGCAAATAGCCTGGGCACCATGAGACCCTATCTCTAAATAAATTAATTAAATGAAATAGAAAGTGAAAAGGCAGCTCACAGAATGGGAGAAAATATTTGTAAATCCTATATCTGAAAAGTGTCTAGAATTCAGAATACATAAAGAACTATTACAACTCAACAAAAAGACAACTCATTTTAAAAAGGGGCAAAGCAATAGAACTTTCTCCAAAGAGGATAAACAAATGGCCAATAAGCATGTGAAAAGATGCTCAACATCGTTAGGCACTAGGGAAATGCAAATCAAAACCACAATGAGATACCACTTCAGCACCATCTAGGGTATCTGTAATAAAAAAATTAAAAAAAAAGGAAATGGCAAGTGTTGGCTAGGATGTGGAGAAATTGGAACCCTCATACGTTGCTGGTGGAATGTAAAATGGTGCAGCTGCTTTGGAAAACAGTCTGGCAGTTCCTTAAACAGTTAAACATAGAATTACCATAGAATCCAGTAATTCTACTCCTAGGTATGTACTCAAGGGAAATGAAAACATAGACAAAAGCTTGTAAACAACTGTTCATATGAGCATTATTTCTAATATCCAAAAGTAGAAACCACCGAAATGCTCATCAGCTGATGAATGGAAAAACAAAGTGTGGTATTTTATACAATGAAAAGTATTCAACCATTACAAGGAAGGAAATACTAACATGTGCTGCAACGTAGATGAATCTTGAAAACATGCTGAGTGAAAAAAGCCAGACACAAAAGTCCACTTTTATATCATTCAGTTTTTATGAAATATTCAGAATAGGCAACTCCATAGAAACAAAGATTTCCAATATTTTCTTTGTGCTTTAATATGGCCCTTTCTCTCTCTCTCTCTCCCCTTTCTCTCTCTCCCTCCCTCTCTCCCTCCACACATACATATATACACATATATGTAAATGTACATACACACACACACACACACACACACACACACACAGTCATCTTGGTATCCACAGGGGATTGGTTCCAGGACTCCCTGTGGATACCAAATCTGCAGATGCTCAAGTCCCTTATATAAAATGGTGTAATATTTGTATAGAACCTACATATATTCTGTGTATTTTAAATCTTCTGTAAATTACAGTACCTAACATAATGTAAATTCTATGTAAATAAGTATTATACTGTATTGATGAGGGAATAATGACAAGAAAAAAAAATCTGTATCTGTCCAGTACAGATGCAACCATCTATTTTTAAATTTTTTAAATATTTTCATTCTGTGGTTGGTTGAATCCTTGGATGTGGAATCTGGATGTGGAAAACCAACTATATTTTGAGGATATTTGATGGAGTGTACATCTGTGCTCAGGAAACATATGTAGTTATTAAATCAGGAAAAGCTATTGATAAATTTTCCATTTGATGTACAACCTCTTAGTCATTTTGTTAGAGTATCAAAAAATATTTTCATGTTGTATGTCAAAATAAACTTAATAAGTGATACTTTTTTTCTTTTTAGACCTTAACTGATGTAAGAAATCTCAAATTTCCACCATTATTTACTCAGAAATATCCTTGTGAGGTATGTGTAATTCTCATCTTTTATCTTCTTTAGAATCATCTTTAGAACGTAAGCGGTCCTTAGCAGTCGACTCAGTTTCCCCTATTTTACAGATGAGGAAGCCAAAGGTCTAGAGAGGAAAGAGACCTGCTCCCAAGAGCCCAGAATTTGTTAAAACCAAACACTGGAGCTGGGGCCTGGCTCCTTCAGCGTAATGTCCAGTGTTCCACACTGTAGCACCTGTGAAATTTATATATTGATAAATCTTGAATTTCCTTAAGTAATTAAGTTGAAGTGAGTTAGTATGTGTTCATTTTCAAATTGGAAAAAGTCAAAATTTATCTTTCAGTATTATAAGTATAATGAAGGGTTGCATTAAAAAATGGACTTTATAACAATATATTAATACCTACATATACTTAAATCTGTTTTACTAAAAATTGTCATCATGTATTTTGCAAACTTGATGAATCTATTCCCAGGGTGGCTCATAAGAGTACATGTTATGTTCAAAGAGATTTTTAAAAACCAA
This sequence comes from Pan troglodytes, assembly GCF_028858775.2. Taxonomy (NCBI): domain Eukaryota; kingdom Metazoa; phylum Chordata; class Mammalia; order Primates; family Hominidae; genus Pan; species Pan troglodytes. The sequence goes on from NC_072410.2 coordinate 35,115,509, forward strand.
GAAAAGGTGTTGGTTGCTGATCTCTGCCATAATTTTTTCTAATTAAAATTTCTATTGAGATAATTGTAGATTTACATGCAATTATAAGATGATTTTTAAAAATCATATTATATTTATGTTTCAGGGATGTGATTAAATAATCCTTTATAATGTGTTAGAAAATCAAAATACCCAAAAATTTTCCATGTTTTTTTGGAATGAGGGTTGGCAAACTAGTGCCCACAGGTCAAATCCAGCCTGCCACCTATTTTTATAATAAAGTTCTGTTGGAACACAGCCATGCCCATTAATTTACAAATTGTCTCTGGATGCTTTTGTGCATTGATGGCAGAGCTGAGTAGTTGTATCAGAGACTTGAAAACTCGAATATGGCTCAAAAGCTTAAAATATGTACAGAAATATTTTGCCAGCACTGATTTTAAAAACTGTACAGTGATCAAACCTGGCCATTTTATCACAAAACAATTTTTATATTTTCAGTATGTGATGGTTCAAGACATGCTCTCTCCATCCCCCATGGAACGACCTGAAGCTATAAACATCATTGAAAATGCTGTATTTGAGGACTTGGACTTTCCAGGAAAAACAGTGCTCAGACAGAGGTCTCGCTCCTTGAGTTCATCGGGAACAAAACATTCAAGACAGTCCAACAACTCCCATAGCCCTTTGCCAAGCAATTAGCCTTAAGTTGTGCTAGCAACCCTAATAGGTGATGCAGATAATAGCCTACTTCTTAGAATATGCCTGTCCAAAATTGCAGACTTGAAAAGTTTGTTCTTCGCTCAATTTTTTTGTGGACTACTTTTTTTATATCAAATTTAAGCTGGATTTGGGGGCATAACCTAATTTGAGCCAACTCCTGAGTTTTGCTATACTTAAGGAAAGGGCTATCTTTGTTCTTTGTTAGTCTCTTGAAACTGGCTGCTGGCCAAGCTTTATAGCCCTCACCATTTGCCTAAGGAGGTAGCAGCAATCCCTAATATGTATATATATAGTGAGAACTAAAATGGATATATTTTTATAATGCAGAAGAAGGAAAGTCCCCCTATGTGGTAACTGTATTGTTCTAGAAATATGCTTTCTAGAGATATGATGATTTTGAAACTGATTTCTAGAAAAAGCTGACTCCATTTTTGTCCCTGGCGGGTAAAATTAGGAATCTGCACTATTTTGGAGGACAAGTAGCACAAACTGTATAACGGTTTATGTCCATAGTTTTATAGTCCTATTTGTAGCATTCAATAGCTTTATTCCTTAGATGGTTCTAGGGTGGGTTTACAGCTTTTTGTACTTTTACCTCCAATAAAGGGAAAATGAAGCTTTTTATGTAAATTGGTTGAAAGGTCTAGTTTTGGGAGGAAAAAAGCCGTAGTAAGAAATGGATCATATATATTACAACTAACTTCTTCAACTATGGACTTTTTAAGCCTAATGAAATCTTAAGTGTCTTATATGTAATCCTGTAAGTTGGTACTTCCCCCAAACTGATTATAGGTAACAGTTTAATCATCTAACTTGCTAACATGTTTTTATTTTTCACTGTAAATATGTTTATGTTTTATTTATAAAAATTCTGAAATCAATCCATTTGGGTTGGTGGTGTACAGAACACACTTAAGTGTGTTAACTATTGTGACTTCTTTCAAGTCTAAATGATTTAATAAAACTTTTTTTAAATTAAGTATGTTGACTCTTATTTTGAGGAGTTAGTCCCAAAATGGTAGATTTTCTAATTTATAAAATGGGATCATAGATCTAGGAAGAGTCATAAACCTATCCTCAAAAAAACTTCTTCCTAACCCATTTCAGACAGGTATCTTTTTCATCATTTCCCAAAGACTTGGCAAGCCCTTTCAAAATTCACAAGATCCATAATTGACAGACATTTGCCCAGTACCTACCCTGTGCCAAGGACTGAGAATATAGAGGACTTTCCCCTAAAGGGAGAGCTCTCAGAGAAAAGGGCTGTGGTGATGCTAGTTGTATTGATACCGAGGTGTATCTGACATGTGCCACATCGAGGCATGTGGCAGGCTGGGCTGATGGGGCATGAACCAGCTAGACACAATCTAGAAAGGTCAAAATGCATAGCATCTCCATATTACAAACAAATAATGTCTGCCACGCAAGGTTATGAGCAACTTGTACGCTGGAAAAACACTTCCCAGATCTTTGTGGCTGACTGTATATCCAGACTCACTCGCGGCAGTGCTGCTCAAACGACTTCCTTCCCCAGCTTCTGCTTGGTTCCTGTCCAGCTCACCCCCGTCATCTTCATCTCTTGGTCAGCCTGCTTTAGTTGCTATTCCTTTTCTCCCTTCCTCTTTACCCCAGCCAGGGGTGAAGGTTTGTTGACTTCTGGCAGCACACCCCACTCAGTCCCCCAAAGATCCTTTGACCCCCAGGACTTCCCTAGGAGCTAGCCATGGCAGACACTACTATTACCATTCTACTTACCGTCAAATCCAGGTGCAGAAAGGTGCTGTGATTTGTTCAAGGCCACAAAGACAGCAAGAGCAGAACCGGGATCAAAACCTAGGTATTTAGATTCCTAGTCAGTGTTTTGTCTACCCACGTGCACCAAGCTGTCTAGGGATTGGTAAATTCTTACATGATGTAATCAGGTTTTCTTTCATTTTAACCTGGGTTTGCCTTTGCTGACCACCAGCAGGAAAGCAGGCATAGGGTTGGGGAAGTTAAGAGCCTGGGCCAGCAACACTTAAGTCCGTAACAGTAGTCAGAATGGAGACCCCTGTGTTCTCACCCACAGCCCTTTCTACTGAGTCCAAACCCCACTGCCCACTTTAAGTTCTGTTGTTTTTCTGGCATCTTTCCATCCCCTGCACTTGCCTCTGCTTTTAGCACATTGTATTTGATAATACTTATTCTCAGGCTACAGAGGAGCCAGCAACTCTGATGAAGATCAGCTCCCCCTTGTTCGTTTCTAAGATCTCAGAAAGTAAGGGGACACCTTCTTGCAGTCCAGCAACATCCAGCGTAAAGCCTGGTACTTGATTACATATTTGTAGAATTGAATTTGAGGAACCTACATATAACCCCTGCTACAATAAAAATTTGGCAAAAGTGAAGGAGGAAAGATGGCTTAAAAATCCTGATGCTAGCTGGACGCAGTGGCTCACACCTGTAATCCCAGCACTTTGGGAAGTCAAGGCAGGTGAATTGCTTGAGCTCAGGAGTTAGATACCAGCTTGGGCAACATCGCAAGACCCCAACTCTACAAAAGATACAAAAGTTAGCCAGCTGTTGTGGTGCATGCCTGGAGTCCCAGCTACTCCAGAGGCTGAGGTGACAGAATCGCTTGAGCCCAACAGGCAGAGGTTGTAGTGAGCTATGGTTGTACCAATGCACTCCAGCCTGGGCGACAGAGTGAGACCCTATCTCAAAAAAGAATCCTGATGCTAAAAACAGATGAAAGCGTCAAATCTCAGAAGTTTTTTGTTTGTTTGCTTGCTTCTTTGTTTTTGAGACAAGAGTCTCCCTCTGTTGCCCAGGCTGGAGTGCAGTGGCACCATCTCGTTTCACTGCAGCCTCCACCTCCTGGGTTCAAGCGATTCTCCTACCAGGAAAGAAGAGCACAGGGCTCTCCTGATTCACCCTTCAGGGAGGCAGCAGGACTAGCCGGAGGGCTGGTCCGGGGATAGGAAGCCCATGAGAAGTTTTGAAAACTAGCTACCTAGTCTGCTGTTTGCCTCCCAGGAGCAGACAGAAAAGCAGACTTTTATGATGTTAGGATGGAGTGGGGGGTTTTTCTCACTGACATCTTTGTCTGGATACATTTACAACAAAAGCCATTTTATTTCTGTGCCATTTTTCTCTGAAAGAGTGGAGATAGAGCAAGCTCCCAGTCTAACCACTAGCCATAGTGGAGAAGTCAAGGGCTAAGCGGGGACTCTGGATGTTCTTTGGCTCACTGCTGGGAACATCTATGATCCCCCATAACTAGATTGTCCAGGCACTGCCTTGCGAGACTTCCCCATGGAGAGCCTTTTCCTGCAACTACAGTAGCTGTCACCAGGTGACAGTCATGCCTTGCTTAAAGGTCTGAGAAATGCATTGTTAGGTGATTTTGTCCTGTGAACATCACGAAGTGCACTTACACAAACCTAGATGACACAGCATGATGTCTACCGAATATTGTAGGCCATGGTAACACAATGGTAAGTATTTGTGTGTCTAAACACAGAAAAGGGACAGTAAAAATACAGTATTATAAACTTTTTTTTTTTTGAGATGGAGTCTCACTCTGTCACCCAGGCTGGAGTGTAGCGGCACGACCTCAGCTCACTGTATCCTCCACCTCCTAGGTTCAAACGATTCTTGTGCCTCAGCCTCTGGAGTAGCTGGGATTACAGGTGCCTGCCACCAGGCCCAGCTAATTTTTGTATTTTTAGTAGAGACAGGGTTTCATCATGTTGGTCAGGCTGGTCTCGAACTCCTGACCTCAGGTGATCCACCCGCCTCGGCCTCCCAAAGTGCTCACCGTGCCCAGCCCCAGTATTACAATCTTATGGGACCACTGTTGCATATGTGTTCCCTTGTTGACTAAAACATTGTTACGTGGCACATGACTGTAGTAGACAGTAGAGGGCTGAGATAAAGAACATTTTTCAACATGTAAAGTTATTCCTCCCTCCCCTCAAACGTTCAACACATCACGAGAACAAGCATGTCAACATAATCTAAACATGCCAGATATTGCAAAATTTGACCGTATAAAGTCCCACATGCCATGAACTGCTTTTAAATTTCTCACGTGAACAATGACTTAAAACAACAAATAGGCCGGCTGCAGTGGCTCACGTCTATAATCCCAGCACTTTGGGAGGCTGAGGTGGGAGGATCTCTTAAGCCCAGGAGTTTGAGACCAGCCTGGGCAACATGACGAAATCCCATCTCTACAAAAAAAGTAGAAAAATTAGCCAGGAATGGTGGCACATGCTTAGAGTCCCAGCTGCCTGGGAGGCTGAAGTGGGAGGATCACCTGAGCCTGGGAGGTTGAGGCTACAGTGAGCCATGATTACACCACTGCACTCCAGCCTGGACTACAGAGTGAGACTCTGTCTCAAAATAAACAAACAAAAAACAAATACAGGAACAGTATGTACCTGGCCACTTCCAACAACTCTACTTCTAACAACTCTCAGTATCCCTAATCCCTAATACCTTACTCGGTGCCTCCCTCTTTGGAGCAGCTGAGTAGCTTTCCTTTCTGATTCTTCTTCATGTTCTGGGGGACTAAGAAAAGGTTGGGGAAGGGAGAGGGAACAGAGAGAACAGCCCATGCAAAGGCATGGAGGGAGGGCAGGAGTAAAAAAGAGAGCTCTCAAAGGTGGGGTGGGGAGAAGTAGACCAACTTAAGAATTATTTTTGAGTCAGAAAGACCAGGATACTGCAATTCACTAAATACAGGTAAAGGAGAAGATGGCTCCTGAGTTTCTGGTGTGGACACTTTTATAGAATCCAGAGGAGAGTGCACTTTGGGGACAGAAGAAATGACAGATATCCCTTTTTGAAGATGATGGATGAGTATTCCAGGACTTTCTTGGTAAACAGTTAAGGTATTATTAGAAAATCGGAAGCTGTAGAAAATTACTGAACTGAGGAAGGACATGATGAGAGATTTTAAGATCACTATAGGCTGGACACAGAGGCTCACTCCTATAATCCCAACACATTGGGAGGTCGAGGGAGAAGGATTGCTTAAGCCCAGGAGTTCAAGACTAGACTGGGCACCACAGCGAGATCCCTATCTCTAATTTTTTTTTTTTAAATCACAAGATCACTATGGTGGCTGAGGAAGAGGGTTGACGAGAGGGAGAAAGAGTTGGAGATGAAACCAGACAGGGGCCGTTAGCCTTTATCGAGCAAGAGGTCAGAGGGCCTGAGCCAGGGCAGTGGAAGCTGAAAGCCATCCCTTCTTTGTCCAGCAGCTGACCACGTGCTAGCTCCCAACAACCAGAGGGGGGTCTTCTATCAATGCTCTGTGGTGTTGAGTTTTAAAGGACTTCAGGGAGTGCTATAGTGAGTGGCTCTTTGGGAAGAACCTGCTGCTTTCTCAAATGATGTTAGCTTTTAGAGTACCCAGAGAACATTGTCATAAATGATGGCAGCCACTTTGGGACCAGCTCCTCTCTTGCTAGCAGCAAGAATGTGAGTAGGAGGAGGAGAGGAAACAGTGCCGAATTTGCTGGCATAGAGCTCTACTGCCTCCCAAGAAGAGCCTGGGAGAATTTTCACCACCCAGAAAGGTCACAAACTTGCCCCAAGGGAGTAAGAGAGTTTGATATTGATACTGAGAAGTAATGAAGGAGAAAGGGTGCTCTTTCTCCAAAAGGATCTTTTCATGACATACTCAAGAAAACAGCTGTCCAGCCTGGCCAACATGGTGAAACCTCATCTCTACTAAAAGAAAAAATACAAAAATTAGCCAGGCATGCTAGTGCACTCTTATAGTCCCAGCTACTGGGGATGCTGAGGCCAGAGAACCACTTGAACCCCGGAGGCGGTAGCAGGAATTGTCGGTACAAAGACCTGGCCCAGGAGGAAGAGGAGCTTGGGCAAGCCGAGATCGTGCCACTGCACTCCAGCCTGGGCCACAGAGCGAGACTCTGTCTCAAAACAAAACAAACAAACAAAAAAAACCCAGCTGAATAAGTGAAGATATATTCATACTATAGATAACGCAATGAGTCAGTAGCATAAGTGGAATTACTAAATGGTTAAGCAGATAAATGACAGATTCAAGTTGCAGAGAAGTGTGAATAGTACAACTGCAACCAAGTAAAAGAGTTTCTACGTCTGTTTAAATGGCATTTTTCATGGGCATAGAGGAAGTTTCGGAAGGATTCTCACCAAATGCTACACTAGCTACCTTACAAGGGTAGAGTTGGAGAGGGTGGAGAAGATTATTAGCTTCAATATGCATCTCAGCATTGTTTGAGTTCTTTCCAATGCAGATAATACTTTAATCCAATGTGATTAATAAATTAGATTTTAAAATTAAGAAAAAGGAAACCAATAAACAACATTTACAATATCTTTTTTTTTCTTTTTTCTTTTTTTTTTTTTTTTTTGAGACAGTCTTTCACTCTTGTTACCCAGGCTGGGCTGGAGTGCAATGGCGTGATCTCGGCTCACTATAACCTCTGCCTCCCGGGTTCAAGGATTCTCCTGCCTCAGCCTCCCAAGTAGCTGGGATTACAAGCATGCGCCACCATGCCTGGCTAATTTTTTGTATTTTTAGTAGAGATGGGATTTCACCATGTGGGCCAGGCTGGTCTCAAACTCCTGGCCTCAACTGATCCACCCACCTCAGCCTCCCAAAGTTCCGGGATTATAGCTGTGAGCCACCGCCCCTGGCCAGCGTTTATAATATCTTAATTGATCTCATATTTGTATTCTGCTTTATAGTTTATTTTACATAGTCTCATTTAATTCTAATAGGATCTCTGCAAAGCAGATATTTTCATCACTGTTTTATATGAAAAAAAAAACCAATGCAATAATTAAAATAACTACAAGAGCCTAACAGGAAGCTTGTAATAATACAGTTATCACTGCATTGCCTTTTTTAGCATAACAATCCCCACTTTTCTGAATAATCCCTAATTCAGAGAGCATTTTAGAGGAGTAACAGGTGACAGGACAGGGCTGGGCTTTGGAATTAGGGCTGGCTGCATTACTTCTTCCTTGTTTACAATTTTCCTTCAGCTCTCCAATCTGTTTCCTCATTGCAAACAGCACATTTTGAAGATTAAATAATAACTATAAAATTTAGTGTAGAACCTGGTAAATAGAATTCAATAAACGGAAACAAAATGAAATCACAACTTCAGTTCTCTCAATTCTAAAATGGGCACAGTCCTGTGGTAGGGTTATTCTGAGGACTAAGTGACAACTATGAGTTAAAGGGTCATACAAACGTGTGACTTATTTTTCTTACGATTATATGATGGGAGAGAAAGGCACAGAAAAAAACCCTTTAGTAAAACACGCAGCATATAAAAACTTTATAATGCTTATGCATAAATGTGGACATTGAATATGCCTATGACAAGGATTACAGGCTGGCATTTGATTGGGTGAGGACAACGTATTTTGCAAATATAAAAGGATGGTTATTATTCAAGTAGTCAAGAAACGCCTTTGTTGTATAGGGATTTCGGGTTGCCCAGGGGGTGGAGGAGGGCTAGGAATGCCTCCTTTCTCCCAGGCCTTTGACCCTAGCTGCCGGTCTACAGGAATCAGCGGGGAGCCAGGGCGCAGCGTGGCCGGAGGGTGTGGAGATGAAAGATAGGAGGATGCCGTCTGGATTCTCGGGGCTGGGGCAGGGAATCTGGCTCGGGCGCAGCTAGGAGCCGCGTCAGGAATTGCCGGTACAAAGACCTGGCCCAGGAGGAAGAAGAGCTCAGGGTGGCCAAGTGGGGACGACAGATGCCGAGGCAAAGCGGGGGCTCCGCGGGCCCGCGGCGCTCTTGCGTTCCCCCGTAAGGGCCTTGGGATGGAGGGTGGGGGACTGAGTGTCACCGAGTCAGTCCAGTGCGGTGACTGATCCTCTTGTGACAGATGCAGGAGGGTGGGCTGGGCATGAGAACTACCGGCGATGGAGGTGTGGCGTGCAGGAGATGCTGGCCAAAGAGGAGGAGGGACGGGAGGAGTCCCTCGCTCTCCTAGGTTAATTACCACTCACTCCGCCCTCGGGACTAATGGATTCGTCCGGGACGCAGACCTGCTGGGCAGCCAGAGGGTGGCTACTGGCTAAGTTTCAAAATCCAACGTTATTGGAAGGCCTGCTGCATACCATGTCCTATACTAGGCAGTTTATATTCGTGGTATCTCATAGAATACCTTCAATAACCTTGGGAGATATTATGGCCCCCATTTTACGGAGGAGGAAACTGAGGCTTACTGAATCAAAGGATTTCCATGCAATGGGTATAATCAGGCAAATCATAGGTGAATTGTAAGTAGTTTAAAAAAAAATGAAAAGGACTCTATTTAGCTACTCATCAGAAACAAAAGCTGAGCGCGGTGGCTCACGCCTGTAATCCCAGCACTTCAGGAGGCCGAGGAGGGCGGATCACCAGGTCAGGAGATCCAGACTATCCTGACCAACATGGTGAAACCCCCTCTCTACTAAAAATACAAAAATTAGCTGGGTGTGGTGGTGCATGCCTGTAGTCCCAGCTACTCGGGAGGCTGAGGCAGGAGAATCGCTTGAACCCAGGAGGCAGAGGTTGCAGTGAGCCGAGATCGTGCACCACTGCACTCCAGCCTGGGCGACAGAGCAAGACTCCGTCTGGAAAAAAAAAAAAAAGGAAAGAAAGAAATACAAACGAAACCAACAGTGGACCCCATTTTTCTGCTATCACATGGAAAACATTTAAAAGATTTATGCGTGTAAACAAAAGTGTGATGAAAGAATTATCTCATAGCCTGTTGTTAGAAATGTATCTTTATGATTTTTTTTGTCAGTATCTGTCTAAATTTGAAAGATAATTTCTCTTGAAAATTCCACTTTGGGAATCTAATCTTTAAAAATAATCACACGGGTAAATGTCAATCTTAGTGGGAAAGGCAAGTAAAAGAGTTAAGGGTTTTTTAAATGTGATTGACCCACTAGTATAGGGTTGCTGGAAAATACTAGCCTGGAGGTCCAATCAGCTCTATCCAATTCCAATAACCATGACCCTCAGGCAGCTTCGCCATAATCACTGCACTCTGGCATCACCATGACCCACAGGCTCCTTTTCCAAGTGTAAGGGCTGTTTACCTGCAGTAGATTCTCCAACAGTGCTTGCTATAGTGCACATTTCTTGCAAGGCCTCTTTCAAGTTGTTTTTCTTCCTTTCTTTTATTTATTTATTTATTTATTTGAGATGCTCAGGCTGGAGTGTGGTGTCACAATCTCAGCTCACTGCAACCTCTGCCTCCTGCATTCAAGCAATTCTCCTGCCTCGGCCTCCTGAGTAGCTGAGATTACAGGCATGGGCCACAACACCCAGCTAATTTTGGGGGTTTTTGTTTGTTTGTTGTTTTGAGATGGAGTTTCACTCTTGTCACCCAGGATGGAGTCCAATGGTGCGATCTCAGCTCACTGCAACCTCCACCTCCTGGGTTCAAGTGATTCTCCTGACTCAGCCTCCCGAGTAGCTGGGACTACAGGCGTGCACCACCACACCTGGCTAATTTTTTCTATTTTTAATAGAGACAGAGTTTTGCCACATTGGCCAGGCTGGTCTCCAACTCCTGGCCTCAAGTGATCCTCCTGCCTCAGCCTCCCAAAGTGCTGGGATTACAGGCGTGAGCCACAGTGCCCGGCCTCTTTCTTTTTTTCGGAGAGGAAGTCATATTATGTTGCCCAGGCTGGAGTGCAGTGACTATTGCAACCTCCAACTCCTGGCCTCAAGAGATCTTCCTATCTCAGCTTCCCCAGTAACTGGGACTATAGGTATGCACCACCCATCCACTACTTCCAAGATTTAAAGAATCAAAAGTTTTAAGAACCTACATTTTAAACACTCATAGGTGATTCTAAGGCACTGCTTCTCAATCTTGACAGCACAGTAGAATAATAATGTGACCTAAAAAAAAATAGCCAATACCCAGGCAGCACTCCAGCCCCGTAAATCACAACCTGAGGGTGTGGAGCCCAGGCCTCAGGATTTTTTTAAGCCTCCTGATAATTCCAAAGTACAGTCAAAGCTGAGAACCACATGCCTCCCCTTTCATAGTGGCTACAGGACCAGAAGCATCTGCAGAAATGCAGTATCTCAGGTTCTACTCCGGACCTGCTGGACCAGAATTCATGTTTTAAAAGGAACCCAAAGTAATTCACACAAACATTAATATTTGCAATGGACTGTGGTGAAGTTTTAGATTTATTTCAACCCTTCTCCTATACTGGCCCTACCCTGACTGCTTCTAGGACAGGCTGGCACTAACAAGATAAAATGCACCTGGGCCATGGTTCATTCTACTAACATCTCCCAAGCAATTCCTAAGAGGAAGGGACTATTCTAGAAGGGACCTATAACCATTCCCCTAGATCCCTAAGCTCTGGATGGACAAATGCAGGCCGAGTAGGAACTAGCTTCGAAGCAATACAAATGTTGACAATGAGAACTCTAGGTTTGTTGGAAACTTAAAGTAAATCAACAATGTGAGACATCTAGCAAAACTTCAGACACAAGCAGGTTGCATTCATTGGTCCCTACCACCTCTCATGGGACCTCAGAACTGGTCTGCCCACCTCCAGTCTTGAACCAACTCATGCTGTCATGACAGAATATTTTACAACATAAATCTGGCCACGCTATTTCTTCCCTGCTTAACATCCTCTGAAAGTCCCTGGACATCCTCAGGTTCAAAGTCAAACTCATGAGCTTGACATACAAGACCCACCACCAACTTACCCAGTTGAGCCTTAATTCTTGAGAACCCACATGTGCCCATTCTGCTTTTCAGGAGTAACAAATGAACTCCTAGCCTTTTCTCAAGCTGCCATGCTCCCTAGCTTGTCTGTCTGTTACCCCTTTACTTCCTCTACCCACCTGAACCCTCACCCCCTGGAAACACTTCCTCTCAGGTCTCTCCTCCAGGATCACAATCTTGGTGAATATCCTCCTGATCAGCCCTCATCCCAGTGAAGGGATGAACACGACATAATTAGGAAGAGGTCTATCACCTGACTTTGGGGGGTTTTTTTGTTTGTTTTTTGAGACATGGTCTCACTCTTCTGCCCAGGATGGAGTGCAGTGGCATGATAATGACTCACTGTAGCCTCAACCTCCTGGCCTCAAGTAATCCTCCCACCTCAGCCTCCCAAGCAGCTGGGACTACAGGCATGCATCATCACACCCAGCTAATTTGTTGTTGTTGTTGTTGTTGTTTTGTAGAGATGAGATCTCACTCTGTTCCCCACACTGGAGTGCAGTGGCACAATCATGACTCACTGTAGCCGTGACCTCCTGGTCTCAAGCAATCCACCTCAGCCCTCGAGTAGCTGGGACTACAGGCATGCACCACCATACCTGGATAATTTTTGTATTTTTTGTAGAGACAGGGCTTCACCATGTTCTCCAGGCTGGTCTTGAACTCCTGAGCTCAAGCTATCCTCCCACCTTGGCCTCCCAAAGTGCTGAGATTACAGTCATGAGCCACTGTGCCTGGCCCTGACTTTTCATTTGAAGGCCTGTCCAGCAGTCTGAGAGCAGTTTGACTCTATTCTCAAGGCGTAGCTTTTAAGAGCCAAGACCCACCTGAGCTTGGACACATCAGGATATAGGTTTAAGTGTTTAACAGAAACCCAAATTACCAGTGACATAAACCAAGGGTTCTCAACCTTGGCTGGGGAGATTTTTAAATATCCAACGCCGGCCAGGAGCCACTAGTGGCTCACGCCTGTAATCCCAACACTTTGGGAGGCCAAGGTGGGTGGATCACCTGAGGTCAGGAGTTCGAGACCAATCTGGCCAACCTGGTGAAACCCCGTCTCTACTAAAAATACAAAAAATTAGCTGGGCATGGTGGCAGGTGCCTGTAATCCCAGCTGTTGGGAAGCTGAGGCAGGAAAATTGCTTGAACCCAGGAGGCGGAGGTTGCAGTGAGCCGAGATTGTGCCACTGCACTCTAGCCTGGGTGACAGAGGGAGATTCTGTCTCAAAAAATTATCCAATGCCAGGCTATACCTCAGGCCAATTAAATCAGAAATTTAGGAGAAGGGGCAAGAATCAGTATATATACATACTTTTTAAGCTCCACAGGTGATTCTAATGTACAGGTAAGCTTGAGAAACATTGGCTTAAACAATTGGAGGTTTATTTTATTCTGCGGGACACTCTAGACCTGACGAGACTGCTGTGTACCACTCAAAAATCCAACCTCCTTCTCACTGCCATTTCACCATCCCTAGGGCAGGGCCCTTATCCACAAGGTCCAACTAGGCTCATAACTTGTCCAAGCACCAGGATGCAGGAGGGGAAGGGCATGGCCTGGGAAGAGGCATATACCATTTTTGCTTATGGCCCATTGGCTGGGATCTAGTCACACGGCCGTGTTTTATGCAAGGGAAGCTGGGAAATGTAGTCTTTATTCCAAGTGGCCATTGCTCAGCAAAAATCTCAGGTGTCTGTTAATACAGAAGAGAAGATGGCTATTGGGGAGAATCTAGCAGAGCTCAATCTAAGGAAGAATATCCTCGAGAACAGAAAGGTCCTGTACTGGGATAGGATGTGGCAGTGCGTGCCCTGCCACCTGGAGAAGTCATCACGCCAGGAGAGAACCACAGCTCAAGGCAGTCAGATATTCACTCAGTCCACAACTCAATTCTTTCTCAGTCACCACAGCCAATATACTGGCCTTCCTGTTCCATGAGCACACCCAGCACTCTTCATCAGATGGCTTTGTGCTTGCCACCAAAGAGCTTCTGCCCAGAGTTTCTCCTGTCATTTCGGTCTCAGAGAGATCTCCATTTTTTTTTTCTTTTTTTTTTTTTCTGAGACGGAGGCTTGCTCTGTGGCCCAAGCTGGAGTGCAGTGGCACGATCTCGGCTCACCGCAACCTCTGCCTCCTGGGTTCAAGTGATTCTCCTGCCTCAGCCTCCCTAGTAGCTGAGATTACAGGTGCCCACCACCACACCTGGCTAATTTTTGTATTTTTAGTAGAGATATGGTTTCACCATGTTGGCCAGAATGGTCTGGAACTCGTGACCTCAAGTGATCTGTTCACCTCACTCTCCCAAAGTGCTGGGATTACAGGCATGAGCTGCCACAACTGGCTTGCATTTTTTTTTTCATAGTGTTTATAATCTCTCTCTTTCTCTCTTTTCAGAGACGGGGTCTTGCTTTATTTCTCAGGCAAGAATGCAGTAGTACAATCTTGGCTCACTGAAGCCTCAACCTCCAGGACTCAAGGGATCCTCCTGCCTCAGCCTCCCAAGTAGCTGGGACTACAGGCACACGCCACTAAATCTGGCTTTTTTATTTTTTGTAGAGATAGAGGTCTCACTATGTTGCCAAGGCTGGTCTTGGACTCCTGGGCTCAAGCAATCCTCCCGCCTTGGCCTCCCAAAGCACTGAGATTGCAGATGTGAGCCACTGCACGCAGCAGCCCTTATAATCTTGAGATAGACTACTAGGGTTCAAATCCCAGCTCCACCATTCACTAGCCGTCTGACCTTTCTGTGCCTCAATTTTCTCATCTATAAAATCGGGATGATAATAGTGCCTGTCTTTACCTATAAAGTTAAAGTTAAAATGGTAAATTTTATGTGTGTATTTTATTGAGCATTTTCAAATTTTATGTGAGCATTGTTAAGAGCACTTGGTTATCTCTTTCAGGTTTTCACCCCCAGGCTCCTTGCGGGTCACCAATAATAACCTTGTTGCTATTAATACATCCAGTGCTAAGTCCTCAGTCCTGGCCCAGCAACAGCATCTGACACTGCTGATCCGCAGGTTGCTCCCTCCTCCCTGTCACCTTTCTTCACGTGATCTCCAGAACACCAGACCCCTGTGGTTTTTGTCCCACCTCAAAGCTCCCTCCATCTGCCTGACCTTTCAACTTTGACCTGCCCTAGACCTCAGTCCTCGGACCACTTCCACACCTTGGCAAGGGATTGAGTCTCCCGATTTTCAATGCCATCCATATGCTGTTAATTCCTGAGGATCTATCTCCAGGCCCTGACCTCTCTCCTGGACTCTGCCCTGTGTAGCCAGCTGCTTCCTCAAATCCTAGAGGCATTTCAAACTTAATATTTCCAAAACCAAACTGATCTTCCCCAAACTCATTTGGACTATCGTTTTCTCCATTTCAGTGAAAAGCAGGTCACCTTTCCAGTTTGCACAAGCCAAAAAATGGAGTCATCATCAATGTCTCTCTCATGTACTCCACAGCCAATCTGTCAAGAAATCTCAGGCTCTGCCTTCACACACAATCAAAATCCAACCATTTCTCCATCTTCTCCACCTCCACAGTGATTGCTGTGGTCCACGCCACCCCTACCTCTCACCTGGACTATCCTGCTTCTCCCTTTGTCCCCTCTGTCTTTTCTCAATCCAGTGGTCAAAATGATTCTTCTAAAACAGAAACCAGGCTGGGCGTGGTGGCTCACACCTGTAATCTCGGCAATTTGGAAGGCCAAGGCAGGTGGACAACTTGACGTCAGGAGTTCAAGACCAGCCTTGCCAATATGGTGAAACCCCATCTCTACTAAAATTACACAAATTAGCTGGGTGTGGTGGCATGCACCTGTAATCTCAGCTACTCGGGAGGCTGAGACAGGAGAATTGCTTGAACCCAGGAGGCAGAGGTTGCAGCAAGCCGAGATCGCACCACTGCACTCCAACCTGGGGAAAAGAGCGAGACTCTGTCTCAAAAAAATAAAAAATAAAAATAAACAATAAAACTGAAACCAGGTTAGGTCACCCTTTGTTCATTACTTTGCAGTGGCTCCCGTCTCACTCGAAAGAAGAGTCGCAGCCTTTGTAAGGGCTTACCTGCACCTAGACAGTCCTGAGAAACCTTGTAACCACCCTGACACTGCCTCCCAGGCACCTCCCCAGGGTCTGCCCTTCCTGTTCCTTCAGTCCCAGTCCTCCCCGTGCAAAGGGCTCCCCTTCTCCAAGGTGTTGCTCAAATGCCACCTGCTCTGAGGAACCTGGTGTCATAACTCTGACATCCTCCTACCTGCTTTGTCTTTCTCCACTCCACTTACGACCTTCCAACATGCCACATTTCCCTCATTTTATTTATTGTTATTTTCCCCAATTAGAATGGAATCTCTTTGTCTTATTATTATTTTCATTTTTGCTATATTCCCAGTACTTAGAATTGTGCCTGGCACACAGGTGTTAAATATGTATGTGCTAAATGAGAGAAAAATGATTGAATTAAAAATCATTTTTCTCCAGCATTGTGGGTCTGTTTCTTCATAGTATAAAGAACTCAGATGTGTTATTTATGTTGCAAATATTTTCCTACTTTGTTCTTTGCCTTTTATTTATTTATTTTTTTTCTTGGCAGGGTCTCACTCTGTCACTCAGGCTGGAGTACTGTGGCATGATCTCGGCTCACTGCAGCCTCCACCTCCCGGGTTCAAGTGATTCTCCCACCTCAGTCTCCCAAGTAGCTAGGACTGCAGGAGCACACCACCATGCCTGGCTAATTTTTGTACTTTTGGTAGAGATGGGGTTTCACCAGGTTGCCCAGGCTGGTATTGACCTCCTGGACTCAAGGGATCTGTCGGCCTCAGCCTCCCAAAGTGTTAGGATTACAAGCATGAGCACCTGCACTCGGCCTGCCTTTTTATTTTATGGGGTTTTTTTCCATGCAGGAAGTTTGATTATTATGTACGCAATGTATAATTTAATTTTTTAATTTGTAGTTTCCAGATTTTATGTCATACTGAGAGAAACTTTATTTTTATGTGTGTTTGTGCCTGTGTGTTTTATATATAAATATTTGTTGTAGTAAAATACACACATAAAATTTACCATTTTAACTATTTTTAAGTGTAGAGATCTATGACATTAAGTACATTCACACTGTAGTGCAATCATCATCACCATCCATCTCCAGAACTTTTCAACCTCCCAAACTGAAACTCTGTACCACTGAATAATAACTCCCCATTTCTTCCTTCCCCAACCCCTCACAACTACCATTCTTCCTCCTGTCTCTATGAGTCTGACTACTCTAGGCATCCTATACAAATGGAATATATATTCTTTAATGTTTGGAAATTAATGGACATGTTCTGGAATGTTGCAAAGCCAAAACATTCTTTTTAATTTTTTAAAAGTAGATACAGGGTCTTGCTTTGTTGCCCAGGCTGCTCTTGAACTCCTGGGCTCAAGAGATTGTCACACATCAGCCTCCCAAAGTGCTGGGATTACAGGCATGAGCCACCACTCCAGGCCCCAAAACATTCTTGAGATACACTATGGTTTGGATATGGTTTATCTGCACCAAATCTCATGTTGAAATTTGATCCCCAGTGTGGCAGTATGAAGAGGTGGGGCCTACTGGGAAGTGTTTGGGTCATGGGGGCAGGTCCCTCATGAATGGCTTGGTGCTGTTCTTGAGGAAGTGAGTGAGCCCTTGCTCTCAAGGGACTGGGAATGAATTCGTGCCCAGAAGAGTAGGTTGTTATAAAGCCAGGACACTCTTCATGTTTTCTTTCTTCGTTTGAGTCCACTTACCCTTTGACTTTCTCTGCCATATTATAACACAGCATAAAAGCCCTCTTCAGAAGCCAGAGCCATGTCCTTGAACTTCCCAGCCTGCAGAACCATGAACTAAATATACCTCTTTCTTATATAAATTACCCAGTCTCATGTGTTCTTTTATAGCAACACAAAATGGACTAGTAAAAGATCTTTTTTTTTCTTTTTTTTTTTTTTGAGATGCAGTTTTGCTCTTGCTGCCCATGCTAGAATGCAATGGCTTGATCTTGGCTCACTGCAACCTCTGCCTCCTGGGTTCAAGCAATTCTCCTGCCTCAGCCTCCCAAGTAGCTGAGATTACAGGTGTCCACCACCACGCCCAACTAATTTTTTGTATTTTTAGTAGAGACGGGGTTTCACCATGTTGGCCAGGCTGGTCTCGAACTCCTGACCTCAGGTGATCCACTCACCTCAGCCTCCCAAAGTGCTAAGATTACAGGTGTGAGCCACCACACCCCAGCCGTAAAAGATATTTCAATCTATGCATGCTCTGATCCACCTTACCCTAGCTCCCTAGTTATAGTTTATGTCCAGCAAAGACTTGTCACTCTCTGTCCAAGACTTCCAGGGGCTGTGCATTCTCTTCTGCTGTTTCTCAATGTGTGATTCACATGGCACCAGTGACTCAGCCGCCAGTGAACCATATAAAACAATAGATTACTGGAGTTCACACCAGATCTAATGACTCTCCACCCAGACCTGGCAGAACTGAGGAATCAGCATTTGACCCAGGCACTCCACTGCCATCCCCTGCTAGGAACTCTCAAAGATCAACTGTGAGTGACCACTTGATCTGGAAGAGGGCACACAGCCATGGAAGCCTGGGGCCTAAACCCTCACCCCTTGGTTGCTGGTGCTTTCTGTGAAATGAGTGTAAGAATTCCTGTGTCACAGAGAAGAAATGAAGTTGGAAGATGATACCCTCTGCGGCCATGTTTTGTAAGCTCTGAAATATATATATAACATAAAAAAGCTGTTAGCATTACCTTCAAGCCCCCAGTCCGGTCTCTGCAGCCTCTGCCACGGGGTCCCTCCCAAGGCCAAAAAAAGACAAAAGCATCCATAGAGTTGACATCACGGTGGTGGGGCGCAGCACAGAATCTACAAGTAAGGGTGGGAAAATAAGTGTTATCAATTCTCTTTTATATTGATAATTGAAAGAAACACTCTATTAACCCTTTAAAAATGTTAAGTGCATTCATGTACTTTCTTTTTTGTATCTTGTAAGATGGGTATAATTATCCTCCCTTCAACACATGAGAAACCGAAAGGTCAAAATGAGATTTTTATGGGAGGAGAAAGCCAAACCCAGCTCAGCCAATCGCAGCTCAGCTACCACCCGTGTGACATTTGGCCAAGCCACCTGAGGCCTTGGTTTTCTCTGCTACAACATAGGCCCGATGGCTGTATTCACTCAATGGTGAAGGCAGGTATTGAGTAAGATAAGGTATGTGCTCAGCCCAACATGGGGGTTGGCACATTGCATGACACTGTGAGTCTAGTTCCAGGATACCTGCTCCCGATTCTCTGCTCTCAGCCTAATATTGAGGAACTTCAGGGGACCCTAAAAAATACAAGAGGAATGAAGGCAGATGGGGATGGCTGCTGGAATCTGGCCATGCTCTGCCCAGCAATAAACTAGGTGAAGAGTGAAGAGTTTTATTCTGAGACTATTAAGATGTCTGTTGACCAAAGCAGGCTCCCCCTGGATCTATTCACTAAACACAGCTATTGGACCAGGGCAGAGCTGGGACTAGGAAGACACAGGGGATGATCGAGACACCACCCAAACCCAATTTGGAATTCCTATTGTCCTGCTTTTCCCCAAAGGCAACTTCAGTTGGAGAGAGTAGAATTCAGTGGGCAAAGTTGTGAGCCATCCTCAGGAATGTCTGTCTGGGTCACTTTACCTGATATTGCCAGGTACTGATAGCTTCCTTGCTCCCTGCCTGGAGCCTGAAGCTGCTGGGGGCAGTTACAGAAGACAACTGGAGCCCTTCTGTCTCTTTCCTGTGCAGGCCCTTGGAAAACCGTTGCTCTCTCTCACCCTCATTCCTTCCTTCAATATTTGTTGAGCACCTGCTATATGCCAGGTTTCAAGAGCAAGAAAGAAATTTAAAACACTCCAAAAGATTTTCAAAAAAGAAATTATTCTAAAGATAATACATATTAAAATTAAATATGGCTCGGCGTTGTGGCTAACCCTGTAATCCAGCACTTTGGGAGGCCGAGGTGGGCAAATCACTTGAGGTCAGGAGTTTCAGACCAGCCTGGCCAACAGGGCAGAATCCCGTCTCTACTAAAAATAGAAAAATTAACCGGGTGTGGTGGCACATGTCTCTGTTAGAAACAAGTGCTCGGTGCCGCAAAGAAGAACCAGCACTCAGGCAAAAAGTTTTCTCAGTAAGGCAATTACTTCTACAGAAGGGTGCTGCCTGCATCAGCCATGATCACAAGAGTACCCCAACAAAGGAGAGAAGGGGTTTTTATCCCTAACGCAGTTCTTGTTTCTGTGTCCTTTCCCCATTGGCTGGAGTTGGACCTCACAATCTAAGCTGACCTGATTGGCTAAGACTTAAAATTCTCCAAATAGAGTAAACGCGCAATTTGCTAAAAGAGGAGTGGGGAGGAGAGACTGTCTGTTACTTACTAGGCAGGAGGGAAGGCATGCCTAGGCATGCCTGGATATGTATGGGTACAGCAAGGGGGTTGGTTACAGAACAGAAGGAAGTTTGAACCTCTTTCTAAATAAGGTAGCGAGACGAGGACTTTGAAGGCCAAAGTGGAGAAAGGGGAAAGCAGGGAGAAGGGCTAGCTTATAACCTTACAACTTATAAACAGGGAGATAAGTTTTGAAGAGGAACTTAGTTGTGCTAACACCTGCAATCCTAGCTACTCTGGAGGCTGAGGCATGAGAATCGCTTGGACCTGGGAGGTGGAGGTTGCAGTGAGCTGAGATCACGCCTGGTGATGGAGCAAGACTCTGTCTCAAAAAAAATTTTTTTTTAAAAAATAAAATATAGCTCACAATGATTGAGCAGTCACTGTTTGCCAGGGCAGGCACTGGGTATTCACTCTTGGACTCCTCATAGCCCCCCGCTGAAAGATGTAGGAACAAAGGGACTTAAGAACACAGAGAGCAAACTGTTAGGGACAGGGGGTTGTCAAGGCAGGATTCTTCAGAGGAGGCTGTGTAAGCTGTCAGCTGGGGGAAACTGGGGGAAACCAGGAGAAAGAGTTGTTTACAAAAAGTAACAGCAAGTGGAAGGCAGGAGGTGGGAGAGGGGTGAATATGCGTGTAGGTCAGGTTGAGATGGGGTTGGAGGGAGGGGTTGCTGCCTCCTAGGAAGGGCCTTACGCTGTGGGACCCCCCACGTGGTGGTTATACAGGGAGATGATGAATATGTAATCAGACCTGTGTTTTATGATTCCTCTAGAGTTAAAATGGGGAGGACTGCAAGGGCCGTTCCCGGGTGCCATAGAGGAGGCCTGCTGCAGTGGGGTCTGAATGGAGGGTCAAATTCGAAGGAGATTTCTGAGGCAAAATCTTAGGATTTTAGTAGCTATTTCTCAGAGCTGTTTCCTCAGCCTCCTGTGGGAAGGTGCAGCAAGCGCCTCAAAAGCAGCGTGTTGGGGTCTCAACTCATCCTTCTCTCCTGTGCCTGATCCCTTCCTGGGCTCCCCTACCGCTGTCCTCTCCTGTGCCTGATCCCTTCCTGGGCTCCCCTACCGCTGTCCTCTCCTGCTCCAGCAGATCCAGGTCATGGCTCACCTTCTTGCTCTGTCCACCTAGGGGAGAGACAGTGATGGTCTCTCCAGAAACAGACGTTTCCAAGGAGGTTTCTGAACATCTCAGATTAAGAACTAGCGAAGGATATCTCTGAATCCAGCTGATCTTCTTGGTCCAGGTAGTTGTTCACACTGATGGCTATTAATCAATGAAACTTGGACATTAGGGAGCAAGACAACCGTTTTTATTAAAGTTTTAGAATAGGCCGGGCACGATGGCTCACGCCTGTAATCCCATCACTTTGGGAGGCCGAGGTGGGTGGATCATCTGAGGTCAGGAGTTCAAGACCAGCCTGGCCAAGATGGCGAAACCCTGTCTCTACTAAAAATACAAAAAATTAGCATGCACCTGTAATCCCAGCTACTTGGGAGGCTGAGGCAAGAGAATCGCTTGAGCATGGAAGGCAGAGGTTGCAGTGAGCCGAGATCGTGCCATTGCATTCCAGCCTGGGTGACAGAGGAAAACTCTGTTTCAAAAAATAAATAAATAAAAATAAAAAAATAAAGTTTTAGAATAAAACTTTTATTTAGAATAAAGTGACATGCAAGTTTTCAAAAATGACTAAAACTTTAGGGTTGGAATCAAATCTGGGATTTAAATTCTGGCTTTGTTACATGTGGACTTGAGCCAGGTACTTAACCCCCCTCAACCTCTGTTTCTTCATCTGAATATGAAGACGAAATATGTGTGGTGTGTGCAGCAAATATGTATTGTTACTAATGTTTTCACCTCAGCTAAAGCATTTTGTAGAAATTCCATGTGTTAAACCCATCAGCTGATCCACATGACCTGTCACTGAAAAAAAAATTATTTATTAAGAAGCATTGAGATGCAGTAAGCTTTCTTTTGTAGATACTTTCTTTTATAGACATCTTAGAAGGCATGTTATGGATAAAACAGATACACTAAAGATTGTAACAAGATAGGGAGAAAGGAATGTACTGACCAGGAAGCATTTTACAACTGATGAAGAGATAAAGGGTCTTTGAAAAGTTATTCCACCTCACCAGGGATCAAAGAGACTGTACTCTTATCAAACTAATAGGCAGTCTTCTTCCTTTCTTTTCTTTCTCTTTCATTCTTTCTTTCTTGAGAGTAACAGGGACGATAAGGACACTGTGAATTAACTACTCTCATAAATGGCTAGTAGTATTCTAAAGAGATACAGCTTTCATTTTTTCTTTCCTTTTCTTTTCTGCCTCCCTTCTTCCCTCCTTCCTTTTCCTCCCTTCCCTTCCCCTCCGCCTGCCTGCCTTCCTTCCTTCCTTCCATTTTAATGTTTTATTGTGGATAATTTCAAACATACCCAAAAGCAGAGAGTAGGATCATGAACTTGCAAGCACCTGTCACCCAACAATTTTTATTTTGTCACTGATATTGTTTGACCTATTTCCTACCCCCATCAACGCTTTTTGCTAGAGCTTTTTTAAAATAAATTTCAGACATCAATTCTTCAGTTAATATTTCAAGAGAAAATGATCTCTAATAAATAAATGCTTAAACATAACCAAAATTCCCTCATCACACCTAACAAAATTAGTAACCATTTCTTAATATTAAAAATACATCTGATTAGAAAGTAGTAATTGGTAATATGCTTCAAGAATGTGTTCATGCATTTCGACCCAGTAACTTTGCTTCTCCTTTTCTTTTTTTACTTTTCTTTTTTTGTTTTTTTTTTTTTTTTGAGACGGAGTCTCTCTCTGTCGCCCAGGCTGGAATGCAATGGTGCGATCTCGGCTCACTGCAACCTCCACCTCCTGAGTTCAAGCGATTTTCCCTGCCTCAGCCCCCGAGTAGGCAGGATTACAGGTGCCCACCATCAGGCCTGGCTAATTTTTGTATTTTTAGTAAGACAGGGTTTCGCCATGTTGGCCAGCCTGGTCTTGAACTCCTGACCTCAGATGATCCACCCGCCTGTGCCTCCCAAAGTGCTGGGATTACAGGCATGAGCCACTACACCTGGCCTGCTACTCCTTTTCAACCTAATTACAGAAAAAAGGTTTATATTGTAAAAAACATCCTGTTATTTGTAAGAGAAAATGCATAATGGAAAAAATCTTGAATAGCTAACAATAGTAAATTATGGTATGTTCATGCAGTGATGTTTACAAAGTTTTAAAATTCACGCAATGATGCAAAGTTTTAAGGTTGAGTGGGAATGTTGATAGTTAATGCAATTAAAATCAAGCAGGATTTAAAATTACAGTATTCAATATGATCCAGCAATCCTACCACTGGGTATTTCTTCAAAGGAAAGGAAACCAGTATATTAGAGAGGCATCTGCAGTCCCATACTTATTGCAGCACCATTCACAACAGCCAAAATATCAATCACCTTAAGCGTCCATCAACAGACAAATGGTTAGAGAAATGTGGTATATATTCGAATGGAAAACTCTTCAGCCACAAAAAGGAATAAAATCCTGACATGGATGAACCTGGAGGACATTATGGTAAGCAAAAGAAGCCAGGCACAGAAAGACAAAAATTACATGTTCTCACTCATATATGAAGTCTTTTTATTTTTTTTTTTGAGATGGAGTCTTGCTCTGTCGCCCAGGCTGGAGTGCAATGGCGCAATCTCGGCTCACCGCAACCTCTGTCTCCCGGGTTCAAGCGATTCTCCTGCCTCAGCCTCCCCAGTAGCTGGGATTACAGGCATGTGCCACCACGCCTGGCCAATTTTTTTTGTATTTTTAGTAGAGACGGGTTTCTCCATGTTGGCCAGGCTGGTCTTGAGCTCCCAACCTCAGGTGATTTACCCGCCTTGGCCTCCCAAAGTGCTGGGATTACAGGCGTGAGCCACTGCGCCTGGCCATATAAGAAGTCTTTTAAGAAGTTAATCTCACAGAAATAGGAAGTAGAATAGTGGTTATTAGAGGCTGGGAAGGGTAGGAGGGGAAGCAAAATAGGGAGAGGTTGGTTAAAGGATACAAAATTATAGCTAGAAAAGAGAAATAAGTTTTACTGTTCTACAGCACGATAGAGTGAGTAGAGCCAACAACAATTTATCATATACTTTCAAATAGCTAGAAGAGAGGATTTTGAATGTTCCCAAGATAAAGAAATGATAAATGTTTGAGGTGATGAATATACTGGTTACTCTGTATATTAGGGTTATCTAGAGGGACAGAACTGATAGGATATATATATATGGATATCCTATATACAATAGGATATCCTATTGTATATAGGATATCCATATATATATATATAATATAATATATATATATGGGAGCTTATTATTAACTCACACAATCACAAGGTCCCACAACAGGCCACCTGAGGAGCGAGGAAGCCAGTCCAAGTCCCAAAATTGAAGAACTTGGAGTCCATGTTCGAGGGCAGGAAGCATCCAGCACGGGAGAAGGAGGTAGGCTAGGAGGCTAGGCCAGTCTAGTCTTTCCACATTTTTCTACCTGCTTTATATTCTAGCCAAGCTGGCAGCTGATTAGATGGTGCCCACCCAGATTAAGGGTGGGTCTGCCTTTTCCAGCCCACTGATTCAAATGTTAGTCTCCTTTTGGCAACACCCTCACAGACACACCCAGGATCAATACTTTGCATCCTTCAATCCAATCAAGTTGACACTCAGTATTACTGTCATCGCACCCTGATTAGACCACTACACATTGCATATATCAAAACATCACCATGTACTCTACAAATATGTACAATTATTATGTGGTAATTTTTTAAATAATTTTTTAAAAAGAAAGAAATCAACCAGGGGGATGATACAAGAAATAGAAAGTAGGCATGAAAAAATACCTTAATAAAATGTATTATTGCCTAAAAACAGAAAAACAAAAATAATTACAGAATTCAGTGTGAACTTTGTAAACATGTGTATAAAAGGTCTCACTGACTATCTCAGGCACTGTTCAGTGTTCACTCGTAAGATAGGAGCATTATTAATGCCTCTTACAGATGAGAGAATTGAGGTTCAGAGATTTTCTAGAACATCTCTCAGCTAGTAAATAGTAAATTAAGGCATGGGTGAAGCCTCAGTTTTGTCTGACTCCAAAATCAAGATTTTGGCCGGGTGTGCTGGCTCACACCCGTAATCCCAGCATTTTGGGAGGCCAAGGCAGGTGGATCACCTGAGGTCAGGAGTTTGAGACCAGCCTGGCTAACATGGCATACCCCATCTCTATTAAAAATACAAAAATTAGCTGGGCTTGGTGGCATGCACCTGTAATCCCACCTACTTCGGAGACTGAGGCAGGAGAATCACTTGAACCCAGGAGGTGGAGGTTGCAGTGAGCTGAGATGGCGCCATCACACTCCAGCCTGGACAATAAGAGTGAAATCCTGTCTCAAAAAAACAAAACAAAACAAAAAATCAAGATTGTAACCTTTATCCTGCCACCCTGGCATCAAAATGTTAACAGTAGTTATCACTGAGTAGTGGGATTTTATAGGTGGTCTCCTTTTCTTCTTTCAAACTTTTCTTCACTTTGCAGTATTTTCTACTGAAGGCATTATTAATTTTATGTTAGAAAAAATATTATCACATTACATATCTAAAATTTCATAATTACAACTAAAGAGGAACATATTTGGAACATTTACTAGATAAAAGGGCTAACATGTCAATGTACAAAGAGCTCCCATAAATTGATGAGAAGAGCCAGGCACGGTGGCTCACGCTTGTAATCCCAGCACTTTAGCAGGCCGAGGAGGGTGGATCACTCGAGGTCAGGAGTTCGAGACCAGCCTGACCAACATGGAGAAACCCTGTCTCTATTAAAAATACAAAATTAGCCAGGCATGGTGGCGCATGCCTGTAATTCCAGCTACTAGAGAGAGTGAGGCAGGAGAATCGCTTGAACCTGGGAGGCAGAAGTTATGGTAAGCCAAAATTGCACCATTGCACTCCAGCCTGGGCAACAAGAGTGAAACTCCATCTCAAAAAAAAAAAAAAAAAAAAAAAAAAAAAAAAAATTTGATGAGAAGAAATAAAACTCAAGAGAAAAACATGGGACTAGGAAACCCAAGGACGAATAATATAGAAAAAATTTCATGCCTGGCTAGTAGACAGGTAATTGCAAATTAAAACCATGATAAGGGCCGGGCACCGTGGCTCATGCCTGTAATCCCAGCACTTTGGGAGGCTGAGGCGGGTGGATCACGAGGTCAAGAGGTTGAGACCATCCTGGCCAACATGGTGAAACCCTGTCTCAACAAAAATACAAAAATTAGCTGGGTATGGTGGCACACACCTGTAGTCCCAGCTACTCAGGAGGCTGAGGCAGGACAATCACTTGAACCCAGGAGGCAGAGGTTGCAGTAAACCGAGATCATGCCACTGCACTCTAGCTTGATGACAGAGTGAGACTCCATCTCAAAAAAAAAAAAAAAAAAAAAAAAAAAAGATAAGATACCATTTTTCACCCATCAAATTGGCAAAAATTAAAGATTGATAATATCCACGTGCTGGTGAGGAGACAGGAAAAGAGACACTATCACCCACTGCGGTGGGATGGGGACTTTTGACTCGACTCTTCTGAACAAATTCTCTTAGTCTCTATTAACACTAAGCATCCATACCGTTTTACCAGCAATTCTACCTGTAAGATTCTGTCTTACAGAAATAAAAACATCAATAGGTAAGGATATATGTTCATGAATAGTTATCGCAGCACTATGCGTACAGGAAAAAATGGAAAAGCATGGCTATCCACTAATAATAAAATTGTAATACATCAATATCCATCAATTCAATGGAATATTAGGTAGTCATTAAAAATAATTAAATCCGTAAGTCAGGGGAAAATCAGCCTGCAGAGTATTGTGTCCAGCCTGGCTACTCCAGTGTGCCCTATAGTCCTGCAGCATTGGCATCAAGCATGTTCTCACTCATCTGTGGAGTCTTTTAAAAAGTTGATGTTATAGAAGTAGGAAATAAAATAGTGGGAGCTTGTTGGAAATGCAGAATGTACACCCCAGAACTACAGAACCAAAACTTGCATTTTAATAAGATTCCCTAGGGGAAACACTGGTGTACAGTATGATCCCAAAGCAAAAGATTTCTCATGTATTGGGCAAAGCTGGATAGTCACAACCAAAATCTATCCTCTCCTAAACTAATAAACCCCTCATTTTTAGCTGGGTACATGGCCATCCAGAATAAAGATTATACTTCCCGGCCTTCCTCAAGGTTTGGTATGGCTGTATAACTAAGCTCTGACCAAGGGGACAAGACAGTAAGTGAAGAATATAATTTCTGCATTTTGCTCGTAAAAGAAAAGTACCTGTATCCCCAGGTTATTCTTCTTTCTAACTGAAAAATGTCAACAACTGAATCAGCCACTGTATCACTCAGCTTGGGCTGCCATAACAAAATACCACAGACTGGGCAACTAAAACAACAGAATTTTCTCACAGTTCTGGAGGCTGGAAAGTCCAAGTTCAAGGTCCAGCAGGGTTTGGTCTCTGGTGGGGGCTCTCTTCCTGGCTTGGACACAGCTGCCTTCAGAGCGTCCTCCCATGACCATTCCTCAGTGCATGCACATGGATGGAGAAATCTCTTTCTCTTCCTCTTCTAATAAGGATGCCTATTAGAAGAGGTGTCCTGCTGGAATAAGGCTCTACTCTTATGACCTCAATTAACCTTAATTACCTCCTAAAAGTTTTATCTCCAAATACAATCACATTGGGGGTTAGAGTTTCAACATATGCATTTGTGGGATACATAATTCAGCCCATAGCATCCACCTTGGACCCAGAGATAGAAGCCACAACAAACATGTTCTACCCTCCTGTCTACCTCTGAACTATTAGACAATAGAGAAATAAACTAGCATGTTGGTCAAGCTACTGTGTTTTGGTTCTCTGTTATAGCAGCTTAACCTATTTCCTCACTGACTCACACGTATGTATGTTTACATGCATTCCACTGAGCAAGAAGAAAAGTATGAAACAATGCCCTTTAAACTGTTGCTGTTGATTGCTACAAGGTAGGAGTGGTGGATGAACTGAAATAAGAATATCGAGGGGAAAAGTTATCCAACAGCACCTCAGGTTTTTCGATCACAGCCAATATCTAGATGACTGCGGGAAACACACTTTTCCCCACTTTTTAAATAAATGCTTAAAACAGTAAAAATCTTTACAACAGGACTTTCGTTTTCCCCCAAGACCGAGTCTCTCACTGTTGCCTAGGCTGGAGTGCAGTGGCGCGATCTCAGCTCACTGCAACCTCTGCCTTCTGGCTTCAAGCGATTCTCGTGCCTTAGCCTCCCCAGTAGCTGGGACTACTGGGTGTAAGCCACCACGCCTGGCTAATTTTTGTATTTTTAATAGAGATGGGGTTTCACCATGTTGGCCAGACTGGTCTTGAACTCCTGACCTCAGGTGATCCACCTGCCTTGGCTTCCCAAAGTGCTGGGATTATACGCATAAGCCACCGCACCTGGCCAGGATTCTTAATTATAATGAAACATGACACAAATTTCAGTTCTAAATACACACTAATTTCCCCTCCCTCTCTCTCTTCCTCCCTCTGCAATGGGCATGCTGTAGCCCAGGGCAGCCCGGGGAGGGAGGTAGAATGAACATGATCCCAGGGTCCCAGTGCAGTTGGAACATCTTTCCAGTTTTATTTTCAGTTCTCCTCTCTGCACTCCAAGGTCATAGGATTTCCACATGCCCTTGGAAGAGCCTTTGGAAGGTATTTTCATCCTTCCTACTGGTAAAATGGCATCAAGGGTCCCCACCGGTTCAAGATGGGGACCTTGACTATATGGCAATGAAGACAGGGACACCCTGGCAGTAGCAGGTAGCCTTTGGCCATCTCTGCAGCAGGCTGGTGTTTGGGATCCAGGAGGCACGGAAAGTCAGCACTCTGGAGGACCTGGCTGGGGTCACCCTGGGCCAGGTGCAGATCGTGGGAAGCTGGATATGTGAAATGGAAGGTGCTGGTGAACTTGCGCTCCTCCTCCCTCGTGGCCTCATGTTCCTGTGATGGGAAGAAGCCGGGGAGTCCCAGGTCTTTGGCAGTCATGTGGGGTCTTTTGAAAGCAGGGTACCCATCTGTTAGCTTGGGGTTGGGGTTAGGGATGGGCCTGTAAAACTCTTTGTCCCGGAGTTGAGCATCGAGCTTTGCCTGCTGTGGAAACAAATCACACATGAATGGAGGGGTGAGAGAGACAAGAGATGATGTAGCTTTTCTTGGAAGCATCCAAGACAGAGCACACCCTTCTTTATTTTTTCAAAACTTTAAATTAGTCCTTGAATGGTAACATATACAACAAAGGGAATGCTGAAATTACACAAAAGGGTTTATAGTGAAACGTAAGTCTCTTTTCCACTCTCCTCCTCCCTCGGTTCCCATCTCCAGAGACAACCACTGCTATCAGTGCTTTTTGTATCTCTCTAGAAATATTTGATGTGCATATAAACATGTATGTGTATATCTTCTTCCCTTGGTTTGTACAGAAATGATGAATATTATATTCCATCCTACACTTTGCTTCCATTAAATAACATCTCAGAAACTGATCCATCTTTGTTTGTTTAGATCTTTTTTTAGTGGGGAAACCTCAGGACGGGAGAAGATTTTTAAGCAATCTTGAAAAGAGAAAATGATAAAGGAAAAAACTGATAAATCTAACTATATTAACAATTAGAATTCACATTCCCTGAAATATTTAGTGCAAAGACAAACCACAAACTGGAGAAGAGTTTATCCACATATATAACTGACAAATGAAAAATGCTTAGGGCCAGGTGTGGTGGCTTACGCCTGTAATCCCAGCACTTTGGGAGGCTGAGGTGAGTGGATCACTTGAGGACAGGAGTCCAAGACCAGCCTGGCCAACATGGTAAAACCTCGTCTCTACTAAAAATACAAAAATTAGCTGGGTGTCGTGGTGCATGCCTGTAATCCCAGCTACTCGGGAGGCTGAGGCAGGAGAATCGCTTGAACCCAGGAGGCGGAGGTTGCAGTGAGCCAAGATTGAACTACTGCACTGCAGCCTGGGCAACAGAGCCAGACTCCTTCTCAAAAAAAAAAAAAAAAAAAAAAAAGGGAAAATGCTTAGAATATTTTTTAGAACGTCTACAAATTAATAAGAAAAAGACAAGAAACCCAGTAGAAAAATGAGCAAAAGACATAAACAGACATTTTATAAAATAGCAAATCTCCATCGACAAATGAAAATGTGTCCAACCTCATTGTTAGTGAAATGAAAATTATGACCACAGGAAAATATGATTTTGCACCCACCAAACTGGCAAAAATTAAAATGTCTGCCAATACCAAGCAATGGCAAGATTGCAGAGCGGCAGAAGTAACTGTCTCCTGCTGACCATAATGTAAATTGGTGCAACTGCTTTGGAAAACAGTGATTTTACCTAATACTCCATGACAAACAATTCCACTCCTGGAATGGATAAACTCTTGAACATTAGGATGTGACTTATCTCATCTTCAATGCAGCATTTGGGAGTGGGAAGAGTAGGAATAAAGCACCCAAATGTCCACCAATAAGAAGAGACAGATACAGAAAAGACAAATACGGTACACTGTGGCATATTCATGCAATGTAATACTATGCAGCAGAAAATGAATAATATGCCATAATGTTTAGCAAAAAGTGACAATTGTGGAAGGGTACAAATCCAATATGTAATAAAGTTCAAAAAGGCAAAACCAAGGAATATATACATATAAGGTAAAATGAGTTTTTAGAAAAACACATAAGGGAATGATTTTTTGGGGGGGGATAGAGTCTCGCCCCGCCTCCCAGGTTCAAGCAATTCTCATGTCTCAGCCTTCCACGCAGCTGAAAATACAAGCGTGCACCAACACGCCAGGCTAATTTTTGTATTTTTTATAGAGACGGAATTTCACCATGTCAGCCAGGCTGGTCTCGAACTGCTGGCCTCAAACTCCTGGTCTCAAACCCCTGGTCTCAACTCCTGGCCGCCTCTGCCTCCCAAAATGCTGGGATTCCAGGTGTGAGCCACTGCGCCTGGCCTACAAGGGAATGATTAACCACTTCTGGAGATGGGAGGAGGAGTAAGTTTGCGGGTTACCCAAGAGGCTACAAGGTACTGCTAATGTTAATGTGCCATGTTTTAAGCTGTCTGTAATGGTTACATCGGTGTTTATCAGTGTAATTTTAACTCTAAATGTGTATTATTTACAATCTTTTGTATGCATGACATATTTGATGTACATTTGAAAACATACACACATGGCCGGCCACGGTGGCTCATGCCTGTAATTCTAGCACTTTGGGAGGCCGAGGCAGGTGGATCACGAGGTCAGGAGTTCAAGATCAGCCTGGCCAAGATGGTGAAATCCCATCTCTACTAAAAATACAAAAATTAGCTGACGCAGTGGCAGGCACCTGTAATCCCAGCTACTCAGGAAGTTGAGGCAGGAATGAATCGCTTGAATCCAGGCGGGCGGCAGAGGTTGTAGTGAGCCGAGATCGCGCCACTGCACTCCAGCCTGGGTGATAGAGTTAAGACTCCTTCTCAAAAAGAAAAAAAAAATACACACACATACATGCACATGCACAGAAAAGATCTCTAAGTCATATCTCCTGGCATTGGATATTGTTCTAACAAGTGCCCAAATGTCCACATTTGTAATACAAATGAAGCAACAGAGAGGATTTCAGTAGGCAGTTGATTGAATGACAGGACTTGTGTGCCTTCCTACCTCTTGCGGAGTGACCCTGGAGTATCTGTGCTTCCTGTAGGGCTGATAGTCGACCATGTGGGAGCTTTGGTATATGTCTAAATCCACAGGGTCCTAAAGCACAAGGAGAATATAAAACAAGAGATTCCCTCGTCACTCCTCCGCTTAAAGCCATTCAATGGCTTCTTCCTGTTTGTAGGACAAAGGCCGACTTTGGGGCCTGACATTCAGAGCCCAAATGATCTGGCTGTGACCCATTTTTACCATCCCGCCACCTTCCTGCCTTCTCTACTCCAGCCTTACTTCCTCCCACTTGCATGGGCCTGGCATGTGCTCTTTCCTATCTCCTGATGGAAATGCAAGTTGCCCTCCTCACAGACTAGCAAACTCCTACCTATCCTCCAAGACCCAGACTAAATGTCACTTCCCCAAAACATCTCTCCCACCCTTTTATTCTCCACCTCCCAAGAGTTAAACCCTTTCCTTGTTCCTTACAACCCTCCACAACAGCACTTGCAGGGTGTACTGTGATGGATTTAATGAAGTACACTAGATCAGGTTTAGTGTACTTAGATATCTCTGCAGTCCCAAAGCCCAGGACAGGGCCTGGCACACTGTGGGTGCCTAATAAGTGCATGCTGAGTAAATAACTGAACCCCCAGAAAATTATAAAGAAGAAAACTCAGTTCTCTTCTTCTTCTTGTACCAAAAAAAACAAACAAACAAACAAAACCACAAAACCCAAAACTATCATTACAGAAAGATGAGCTTCTAGAAGGAGCCTGGCCCTTCCAGGGCCTTGCTGAGGCTACCCAACCCTGAGACCGTCACAGGGGACAGAAACCCACATCACTCACCTGTCCCGGGTATTTCACACCTGCCATGGCAAACGACCTAGACACAGACAAGTTGTTTAGCCCTGCTCTGCCACAGACAAGGAAAGTAGCCACTATCTTCAAGCTGTGCCAACCAAGCATGGCTGCCCCAGCTTTCTTAGCCCACTCCTCCCCATCTTCCCTGGGCTCCTACCCTGCATGTCACTCCATCATCAAGGGGTTGGTGGTGATACCAGGGTCCCTGGGACAAAGGGGCTGGAGCAGGACTCAGGAGGAATGAGGGCTGTTTAGAAGATCACATTTACTGATCAGGTTTACTGTTTGAGAGGTATAGCTGATCCTAGGGCAAGTGAAGTGCTGGTAAATGTTTAACAACCATGTTTTGAGGGAAAATAGGCCCTGGGTTTATAGCATCTGCCAATTTCTGTGGTGTAAATGCTCCTATCATGGCTCATTTCAGGCTATCAACATAATGTCATTGGCACTGAGTTACACAGATATGCACAGGATGGGCTCTTGTGAGCCAGTATGAACTGGCTCCAGCTCACATGTTCCTCTGAACCAGGCCTCAGCACTTCCCCTGGATGGAAGAAGGCCCAGGCCTAGGACTCAGAGCCACCTTGATTCACAGGGGAGTATCCAAGGTGAAGAAAGTTGCAAGACTCTGCATTCCCAGTTGAACAACAGTAGTTTGTAGGCCTAACACTGACCCCTCCCTTCCAGCCCTAAAGTCCTAGCGAGGGCCTCGCTGCACAGACTCCTTGTGTACGTGGCCCTTAGATCCTTAAGGGGTACTCCACTGCATTCCCAGGGAACCCTCCCCTAAGCCCCACTCTCTTCAGTAGACTGTGGCCCAGCAGGGTGGTGCCCAGACCTCAACCAACACCTGTATCCCCTTCCCTTTTGCTCACAGACAGCTTCTCTCCTAGGGCTGGGGACCAGCTGCCACGCAGACAGAGCCTACCGCTTCTTCTGCCAGGGCAAGACGACGCTCCTGCCCTCCCACCTCCAGGTGCCCTTGCCACATGGAGAGTCCTGTTGCTGTGTCCCACTGCCACGCCTGTCTTTGAGTTGAGCCCTGACCTGTATGATGAGGGTCCCTGTCATTGTGAGGTGAGTAAGTGGCTGCTTGGGCTGCCTGCAGGTCAGTTCCCTGTCCCTGGCTCACCAGAGCCAACATGAATCCTGGCAGCACTGGAAGGTCTTGGGAACCAATGCTTTCCGATACTCTACAGAATCTTCCTAGTCCTAGGAGAGGAAGGTAAATAGAGCCCATGTGGTTTACAACATCAGACTGTGTGTGACTAAATCCACTTCACACCACAGACGGCCACCCAGGCCTCTGCTGCCTGAAAGCCTGGCTCAAAATTGTCAAAATGTCACTTTTTGACATTCATAGTGTGTGGCTACAATAAAAAAAAAAATACAGAAACAAGCGTTGATGAGGATGTGGAGAAATTCCACTTCTAGTTATAAATAAAAAAGAATTGAAAGCAAGGGCTCAAATGGATACCTGTACACCAACGTTCACAACAGCATAGTTCACAATAGTCAAAAGGTAGAAACAACTTACATGTCCTTCAGAGATGAATGGATTTGGTATCTACGTACAATGGAATATTATTCAGCCTTAAAAGGGAGGCCAGGCACGGTGGCTCACGCCGGTAATCCCAGCAACTTGGGAGGCCGAGGCAGGCAGTTTGCCTGAGGTCAGGAGTTCCAGACCAGCCTGACTAACATGGTGAAACCCCGTCTTTACTAAAAATACAAAAATTAGCCGGGTGTGGTGGTGCACGCCTGTAGTCCCAGCTACTCGGGAGGCTGAGGCAGAAGAATTGCTTCAACTCGGGAGGCAGAGGTTGCAGTGAGCCAAGATCACACCACTGCACTCCAGCCTGTGTAACAGAGCGACACTCTGTCTCAAAACAAAATTTAAAAAAAAAAAAAAGGGAAGGCAATTCTGACACGTGCTACAGCATGGATAAACCTTGAGGACATTATGCTAAGCAAAATAAAGCAAAATAAAGCAAAATAAGCCGGTCACAAAAAGAAAAATGCTGCATGATTCCACTTCTGCAAGGTACCTAGAGAAGTACAATTCATAGAGACAGAAAGTAGAATGACAGTTGCCAGAGACTGAGGAGAGGAATGGGGAGTTACTGTTTAATGGATATGAAGTTTCTGTTTCAGAATATTAAAAAAAGTTCTGGGAATGGATGGTGGTGATGGTTGCCCATTGTGAATGTACTTAATGCCACTGAATTATGCACTTAAAAGTGACTAAAATGATAAACTTTGTTATATATATGAAATTGTATATATATTTATATTTTATATATTTTATGTAATTATATACAAATATGTATGTTTAATTTTATATATATATTAAACACATATATGTTACATATGTTATATACATAATTTTAATAATCCACCTTCTTTAAGGGACACCTCCTCTATAAAGCTTTCCTTTATCTCACTAGGTGCCACCATAGACTCATTTATCCAACCAATATTTACTGAGCACTTCTTTTGTGTTTGGGCATTGTTCTGAACTTTATAGATTCAAGAACAACAAAAATAGATGGAAATCTCTGCTTACATTCTGGTGAGATGAAAACACAGAGCAAACACAATAATAAGCAGGTCACCCTCCCTTAGATAGAGCAAATAAGCCAGGCGATGCACAAGAGGATGACTAGTGGGCACTTCAGATGGGAGGTCCAAGAAGGTCTCTCTGAGAGGGTGATGTTATAGTAGAGATCTGAAGCATGGGAAAGAACCAGCCATGCAAAGATCTGAGAATAAGGGGTTCCAGACACAGCAATCAGCTAGTGCAAAGCCTAAAGGCAGGAACCACTGAGAACAAGAACCACCAGCCATGTGCCTAGAAAGGAGTGAATGATGGGCAAGGTCAAGAGATTGAGTTGGCTGGGAATCTCTGGCATTCCTCTTCTTTACTGGAATGCCAACTTCCCCTCAGATAATTATTTCCTGCCTTTCTTTGAGTGTGTCCACAGAATTAATGTGTTAGAAATTTGGTCCCCAGCATGGCAGTGTTGGGAGGTGAGGCCTTTAAGATTTGATGAGGTGGTTAAGAGGGATTAATGCCACTCTCTTGGGACTGCGCTAATTCTCACCATAGTGAGTTATCACTCTCTCAGGACTGGATTAGTTAACCCAAGAGCCAGTTGTTGTAAAGTGAGGCCGCCCCTCATGTTTCGCCACTTTTGCATGCACTCGCTTGCCCTCCCACTTTTGTACCACGTTATGATACAGTATGAAAGGCCTTGCCAGAAGCTGCTGTCATGCCCTTGAACTTCCTAACCTCCAAAACCGTGAGCCAAATAAACTTCTGGGTTTTGTTGTTGTTGTTTATTGAGATGGAGTCTTGCTCTGTTGCCCAGGCTGGAGTGTGCAGTGGCGTGATCTTAGTTCACTGCAACCTCCACCTCTTGGGTTCAAGCAATCCTCCCACCTCAGCCTCCTGAGTAACTAGGATTATTGGCATGCGCCACCATGCCGAAGTAACTTTTTTGTATTTTTAGTAGAGATAAGGTTTCACCACGTTGGCCAGGCTGGTCTGGAACTCCTGAACTCAAGTCATCTGCCTGCCTCGGCCTCCCAAAATGCTAGGATTACAGGCGTGAGCCACCAGGCCCAGCCTTAAACTTCTGTTTTTTATAAATTATCTAGTCTGTGGTATTCTGTTATAGCAACAAAAAATGGACTAAGACACTCCCCTTTGGGGATATCACATGGCATGGGTGGTGCTGATCCTACTCCAACTCTAAATGGGCATGTTGCCACCAGAATATTCCACTCTCTAGGCCACAGTGATTGATTCAGGGAGAGGCTCATGATCCAAGCTGGACTGATGAGTGCCATCCCTAGCTCTTGGGAAGGAAGAGCTGAAACAGCAGGCACTAAGAACCATGTGAGCCTGAAGCTGCCTGAAGCCACTGTATAGAGAAAGCCAGGCCAATAATAAAATCAGCACAAAGACAAGACTACCCCAGAGATAGAAACAGCAACAGCATTTTGACTAACACTGAGCCCCTGGATATAACCATGCCTGAAGCAAGCTTGATCTACATCTACACTTCGCAGTTTATGTGAGCCAGTACATTCCTTTTCTTGCTAAAGCCAATTTCAGTTGAGTTTCTGTAACTGCCAGCTGAAACAATACCTACAAATTCAAGGTTGGAGTGCTCACATAGTTATTTCTCCTAACTAACTGTGGGATTCTTGAGGGAAAGAGCTGGATCTTACTTTTTATTCCTCAGTGCACCGACACTTAAGCATGGGGATTTAAGAAGTGCTTGTGAATTAAATAAAACTGAAAGAGATGGCAAAGGCTAAGGCAAAGAACAGAGTGGCCACAGGGATAAGAGTGGAGGAGACAGCTGGGGCATAAGTGATTTTTGTGCCCCAAGTATGTATTTTTCAGAAAAATATTACCAAGTACATTTTTGGAGTCCTGAATTCAAATTCTGATACTTGCTATCCTCATGTCTTTGGGTAAATCATCTAAGATTAATAAAAGGCAGTTTGATCATCTGTAAAACAGAGGTAACACCTACCTGAAAAGAGTGTAGGAAGTCAACAGATATGTCTGTGAAAGTGCTTGGTGTTCTTCAAACCAATATTTGCCCCCATATTTTTTGAGTTCCTGCTGTATCTCAGGCATTGTGCAAGGGCCTGGAATTATGGTAATGAAATAAAATAGAAATGGTCTCTGTCCTTACGAAGTTACAGTACAATGGGAGATAAATATGCAAATAATCACACAAGTGAGTCTTTCATTACAATTTTGACAAGTGCCATGAAGAAATGTGGAGTATCGGAGGTTGATCCAGTCTTGGAATCCGGTCAGAGAAAACTTGCCTCAAGTAATGACATTTTAACTCAGTTCTAAAGGGGAAGGAGACTTCTGTTCACTGCCCTAGGGCAGGAAATAGACTTCCCACGTGTAGGAGAGAGCCTGCTCTGCTGGAGCAGAGCCAGGAGGGACAAGGGCAGCTCCAGATGAGGCTGGAGAGGGGATGCTACCTCATCACGCAAGTATGGGAAGAACTTTGACTTTA
The DNA here is from genome assembly GCF_028858775.2 of Pan troglodytes. Taxonomy (NCBI): domain Eukaryota; kingdom Metazoa; phylum Chordata; class Mammalia; order Primates; family Hominidae; genus Pan; species Pan troglodytes. Next base: position 35,153,128 of record NC_072410.2, read on the forward strand.
TCCATTGTAGGCCACTGGATGATGATGATGATGGCTGGGACAGTTGGATGAGATGGCAGTAGATATGGAGAGAAGTGAGTAGGTTCAAGGGACGTTAGGAAAGTAGACCGCAGAGGATTTAATCATTATCAGAAAGAGGCAGTGGCAAGACAGTAGGGTCAAAAAGATTCCCAGATTTCTCAAATAAGCCATTGGAGCTTGATGGTCCTTTGATGAGGTGGGAAAGGCAGGAGGAGGCATCGGTTTAGGAAGTGCTATGGTTTGAATATTGTCCCCTCCAAAACTCATGTTGAAATTTAATCTATGTGGCAGCACTGAGAGGTGGGGACTTTACAAGGTGACTGGGTCATGAGGGCTCTTCATGAATTAATGAATTAATGGGTTAATGGATTAATGGGTTATCATGGGAGGGCAACTGGTATCTTTATAAGAAGAAGAAAAGAGACCTGAGCTAGCACGTTAGCATGCTCAGCCCCTCACCAGGTGATGCTCTGCTCTGGGACTCTGAAGGGTCCCCACCAGCAAGATAGCTGTCACCAGATATGGCCCCTTGACCTTGTACTTCGCAGCCTTTATAACCATGAGAAATAAATTACTTTTCTTTATTAAGCACCCAGTTTCAAGTATTCTGTTATAAGCAACAGAAAATGGACTAATACCAGGAATAAATCTATGAGTGCAGTTGGGGTCCTATTCTAGTTGTAGAGCCTGTGTGGTTTCCAAGAAGAGGCGAGTAAACACATGGGCAGAAGGATTTATAGTTCAGAGAAGAAAGTTCTGAACATGTTATACACTCTGGAATTGCTGATGATATAGGTGGTACTTGAAGCTAACAGGGAGGATGGACAATATCCCTAATTTAGGTACTACAGCCTCCCAAGTAGCCCTGCAGAGCAACCCTGCCCTGACACTAAAAGGCATTCTGTGCCTCCCAAATGGAGTGTTCAAGGGCAGCAGGAGGGAAATCAGGCCAGAAGGATGATAAGGTCACTGGCACTTGTGCTCAGGCCTTGCTGGTCCATGTACTCGAGCCTCTTTTTGGCCCCCTTTGTGTGCCACCTTCACTGCAGTCAGGTTTCTTCTTTTTTTTTGAGACAGTCTCACTCTGTCACCCAGGCTGGAGTGCACTGGCGCGATCTCAGCTCACTGCAACCTCTGCCTCCCAGGTTCAAGCGATTCTCCTGCCTCAGCCTCCTGAGTAGCTGGGATTACAGGCATGTGCCACCACGCCCGGCTAATTTTTGTATTTTTAGTAGAGACGGGGTTTCACCATGTTGGTCAGGCTGGTCTCAAACTCCTGACCTCATGATCTGCCCACCTCAGCCTCCCAAAGTGCTGGGATTACAGGCGTGAGACACTGCGCCCAGCATGTTTCTGCAGAATCTCTTAGCTTTGGTGCCAATGCAGCAACGTTAGTGCAACAAGCTGCAGGAGTGGCTAGGCCCTCAGCTCAGCCACCCGCTGGTTATGGCAGTGTGGACAAGTCACTTCACTCCCAGGAGCTCAGTGCCCTCTTCATTGAGATTGAAATCCTCAATGCCTGCACAGGGTTCCTCCACCCCAGACTACCACATAGTTAACTGAACTTGACTGAGCTTGCCTGAAACACTGCAAAACATCATGGAAACACTGCAAAACATCATGTTGTACCAATTTTTAAGTTTTTACAATGCAATACATGTGATTTTTCTGAAGTTCAAATGGGTAAATGTTTTCATGGTTCTCACTGTCTCCTTCAGCAGCAGGCAAGGGAGGATCTTTCCTACATATGTAAGAGACAAAAAATAACCCAGAAAACAAATCCTGCTTTTGTTTTTTTAAAGTTTCAATCACATAGAAATTTTGCATTCAAATTGTGTAAGATAAACCAAATTATATTATTTAAAAAACACTCATATAGAAATATGAGTGTACTTCTAGAAGCACAGTTATGTTAAAATAAATGTTATTTTAAAGGATGCAAAAAAGGTGTGTGGACAAGATCCAATAAACAGGTTATACAAAGCAGAGGCACACCAAACGCCCTCAACAAGCATCATTCCTCCTCCTCCCTGCTACCTCCAATGAGGATATTCACCTCTAAATCTATATATCTACGCTGAGAAAATAGCCCAATACATATATAACAGGGTTGGATGTGAAAACTAAAGAAAAGCATCAATTACTTAGCACCTAGTCTGGTATGCTGTAGGACTTTAATTATTGTAACCTTCATTCATTCGATGGAAATAGGAACAAGAACACCCCAAAAGTCATCTGAGAATGACTCCCACATCTCCCACCATAACCTGGAGAGAGCTGGGCCCCAAATTTCTGCCTATGCAAATTTAGTATGTTAATATTGTTGAATCACAGGAGGAAATTCTTCTCCCCAATCAGAAGCCCTCAAGTTCCTCCAGGCTTATATTAAAGGGATTACAATCCATTTCCTTCCTCATACGGCTAATGCGCTATGGGAAGCCCTCAGGCCAGGGATTAAAGCATTTATGCCTTTAATTAGGAGCAACCCTTCCCTTAGAGCCTGAAACACAAACAGCAAGTCGACACTACAAAGGCCTCCTCCCCAGCTCAGTGGGGATATTGCTCCCTCTCCAGGATCCTGGAGCCTCCAAGAGCTTAGCAAACACTGCTTTCCCAAAAGAGATGTCTTAGCCAGGAGGGCCCTCATCAGAAATAGAAACCCCTTCACCTGAAGAACAAACAAACAAAAAACAGATCTTGAGTTAATTCAGGATCAGCCCCTGCCGCACAGCAGGGAAGGCAAGAGGAATCCATTCCATTAAAGGGCCCTGAGGAATCAGCACATCTCCAGGAGGGATCAGGACGCTGACTGTCCCACTGCCACAAACACACTGGGTCATTAGGTTTCAAGTGGATGGCTCTGAAAATTAAAAAGTGATGGTGCTTCGGAGAGGTCTGTCCCCAACTGGATGCCTTTGGGAGCCCCACACACAGGGTCTGTCATCCTTTTCCATTCTAGATTCATAGAAACCAGCTGGGTCACCTAGCATAGGGTTTCTCCAAGGGCAGCCCAATGACCCTCTTCTTCAGAGTCCCCTGGGATACATGTTAAAATCCAGATTTCTGCTGCCACACTTGTGTCAGAATCTCTGGGAAATGAAGCCAACCCTGGACTTTTAACAAGCTTTACTGGAGATTCTGTGATTCTTATGCATGGGTAGGAGGACCATGGCTGGGCCACCCCTACTATTTATAGAGCGGGGAGCTGGGGCCCAAAATCTTCCAGGGACGGACAGAAGCAGACAGCCAATCAAGGCCTGGTCTGGGATGCTTTCGGGGCGGTGGATGTGCACAGTACCTGAGAAATGATACCAAAAGAACCTGTGAAATTGTTAAACTGAGATAAGAACTCAGGACCTTTTGCTTCATTTGTTCAACACACAAGTATTGACTGTCTTAGGTGAGCGAGGCATGGTGCTAGATGCTGTGTGTATGTGAGTGTGTGTGTGTGTGTGTGTGGTCATAGTAAGGAAGGTGTTGGTGGATGATGATAAAAGATGAAAAACTCTGTTCCTGCCATCCAGCACTTTACACACCAGGAGGGAGAGGAAGCAGGAAGTGTCCAAAGAAAGCACATGCAGGGAAGTGCAGAAGCAGGCCAGGGTCATCTGGAGTTGAGGGAGACTGAAGAAATGGCAGAGAACAGGTAGCGATGAAATCAAGTGTTAGATGAGGAGCATCCTTCTCTTGTCCAAATTTGCTCCACCCCTGAAGCCTCCGCCACTCCCTGGCTTCTGGTGGGAACTACTTCCAGACTGCTCATTCTCACCTACATCCCTTTTCTCTGAACATTTATGACACTTCAGCAGATATTTGTCACTTACTTTATGCCATGTCCATGTCTTTGTTTAGTTGTGTGTTTTTTTTTTGCTTCCCCCACAAAAAAATATTTGAACTGCCTTTTTCCTCTTGACTTCCTCTGAGCCTGCTAGACCCTCCATAATGCTCTTTGACTGTATAGGGGATATTTAAAAGTCAGGCTGGAAAGGCATCTGGGGCTGTGCAATGAAGACCTTCAGTGCTGGACTTTCATGGGGGAGGCTAAATGCAGAGAGGAAAAAGTTTTAGAGTCAGATGATTTTGCACTTGAACTCAGCTTTACCGCTTACAAACTGTGTGTCTTTGGGTAAGTTACTTATATTCTCTCTTCGGTTTCCTTCTGAAGTGGTAAAGTAGGGCTAAAAATGCCTGCCCTGCAGGAGAATAAAGTAAAACTCTGGGAATACCCTGCCCAGCCAAATGCCTGATGTACAGTACATGCTCAATAAATGAGAGTGAGCATGGATCATGTCATTCAACAGTAACATGATGAAAGGGACCTTTCAAAAGGACCTGTGTGGGGTAAGTATGCAGCACAGACAGGAAAGAAGAGAATACAGAAGAAATGATGGCCAGGCACGGTGGCTCACGTCTATAATCCCAGTACTTTGGGAGGCTGAGGCAGGTGGATCACCTGAGGTCAGGAGTTCACGACCAGCCTGACTAATATGGTGAAACCCGGTCCCTACTAAAAATACAAAAAATTAGCTGGGCACAGTGGCATGCGCCTGTAGTCCCAGCTACTCGGGACGCCGAGACAGGAGAATTGCTTGAACCCAGGAGGCAGAGGTTGCAGTGAGCTGAGATCATAGCACTGCACTCCAGCCTGGGTAACAGAGTGAGACTCCATCTCAAAAAAGAAGAAATGACAACAGCCAGAGGCTCCTACAACTCCCCAGGCACTTGAGAATTGACTGGACATTCAGTAGTAACAGTAACAACAGGGCAATCCTCTGTGCTGGGTATGGTCCTGACAGCTTTGTGTGGATTTGATTCACTTAATCATCACCCTAGGCCGAGCGTGGTGGCTCACGCCTGTAATCCCAACACCCTCTTTGAAGTGGGTGGATCATCTGAGGTCAGGAGTTTAAGACCAGCCTGGCCAACATGGTGAAACCTCATCTCTACCAAAAATACAAAATTAGTCAGGAGTGGTGGTGCACACCTGTAATCCCAGCTACTTGGCAGGCTGAGGCAGAATAATCGCTTGAACCCAGGAGGCGGAGGCTGCAGTGAGCTGAGATTGTGCCATTGCACTCCAGCCTAGGCAACAAGAGCCAAACTCTGTCTCAAAAAAAAAAAAAAAAAAAAATTAGCCGGGCATGGTGGTGCACACCTATAATCTCAGCTACTCCAGAGGCTGAGGCAGGAGAATTGCTTGAACGTGGGAGGCGGAGGCTGCAGTGAGCCAAGATTGTGCCACTGCGCTTCAGCCTTAAAGACAGAGCAAGACTCCATCTCAAAAAAAAAAGGCCGGGCGCGGTGGCTCACGCCTGTAATCCCAGCACTTTGGGAGGCCGAGGCGGACGGATCACGAGGTCGGGAGATCGAGACCATCCTGGCTAACACAGTGAAACCCCGTCTCTACCAAAAATACAAAAAATTAGCCGGGCATGGTGGTGGGCACCTGCAGTCCTAGCTACTTGGGAGGCTGAGGCAGGAGAATGGCGGGAACCTGGGAGGCGGAGCCTGCAGTGAGCCAAGATAGCGCCACTGCACTCCAGCCTGGGCGAAAGAAAAAGACTCCATCTCAAAAAAAAAAAAAAAAAAAAAAAAAAAAAAAAAAAATCACCCTAACTGTGCAATATAGGAGGTCCTTTTTATTCTTCCCATTTTGTAAGTGGGTTCTCCAGAGAAACAGAACCTGTATGTGTGTATGTATATACACATACACACACACACACATATACATATCCATACATACCTATATACATGGAGAGAGATTTATTATAGGAATTGGCTCACATGATTATAGAGATAAGAAGTCCCACACTTTGCCATCAGTAAGCTGCAGAACCAGGTAAACTGGTGGTATAATTCAGTCTGAGTCTGAAGGCCTGAGAACCAGAAGCGCCCATGTACATAAGGGCAGGAGAAGACAGATGTTTCAGCTTGAACAGCAAGACAGCAAATTTGCCCTTTTTCTGCTTTTTTGTTCTATTTAGGTCCCCAGTGGATTGGATGATACCTGCCCACACTGAGAAGGGTGTTCACCTGTACTTGGTCTACTAATTGAAATGCTAATCTCTTCTGGAAATGCCCCCAGAGACATACCCAGAAATAGTGTTTTACCAGCTATCTGGGCATCCCTTATCCCAGGCAAGTTGACACATAAAATTAGCCATCACAGTAAATAACTTGCTCAGATTCACACACAGTTAAGAAGTGACAGGAGCAGGATTCCAGCCTCAGCTGCCTGGAATCAGAGTTCACACTTTCAACCACAGTGTCTATGGCCTCTGCATGCGTGGTGAGAAAAAGATCTAAAGAGGGCAATCTATATGCTGGAATTTGGGGGATGGTTTTTATTATAAACAATTTCTAAAACATTCTAATAGAAAAGTGGCTCCTGATCTGGAAGCTCTGGTGTTCTCCTACGGGGCATAAACAACTTCACAGAGCATCAACATCAGACAAGACCGTTGTGACCATGATGGATGAAGACAAAAACAAGACTCCTCCATAACCATGTCTCAACACAGACAAAACATGAACATTGTCCAAGACAGACACAAAAATAACCAAAAACTTCCCTATCCAGCCTAATGGTAACTGCTGCTTCTTTAGCCTTGACTTACTCCTCCTGCCTTATAGATAAGAACTATCAGGCCAGGCATGGTGGCTCACGCCTGTAATCCTAGCACTCTGGAAGGCCAAGGCGGGTGGATCAACTGAGGTCAGACGTTCGAGACCAGCCTGGCCAACATGGCGAAACCCCATCTCTGCTAAAAAATACAAAACTTAGCCGGGCGTGGTAGCAGGTGCCTGTAATCCCAGCTATTCGGGAGGCTGAGGCAGGAGAATCGCTTGAACCCCGGGGGCGGAGATTGCAGTGAGCCGAGATTGCACCACTTCACTCCAGCTTGGGCGAAAGAACAAGACTCCATCTCAAAAAAATAAATAAATAAAAAATAAGACCACAGAGTTACAACTGCTTCCAGACAGCATATAATCCAGAGCAAAACCTGACTCTCTTAAACCCTCCCCCAAATCACCTGACACAAGCTCGAATCCTGTAATTTTTTTTTTTTTTTTTTTTTTTTTGACACAGGGTCTTACTCTGTCACCCAGGCTGAGTGCAGTGGTGCAATCATGGCTCACTACAGCCTCAACCTCCCTGGCTCAGGCAATCCTCCCATCTCAACCTCCCAAGTAGCTTGGACCACAGATGTATGCCACCATGCCCAGCTAATTTTTGTATTTTCTATAGGGACAGGGATTTGCCATGTTGGCCAGGCTGGTCTCTAACTCCTAGGCTCAAGCAATTCACCAGCCCCAGCTTCCCAAAGTGCTGGGGTTATAGGCATGAGCCACTGTCCCCGGCCAATTAGATACTTTTTTTTTTTTTTTTGAGATGGAGTCTTGCTCTGTTGCCCAGGTTATAGTGCAGTGGCGCGATCTCGGCTCACTGCAACCTCTGCCTCCCAGGTTCAAGTGATTCTCCTGCCTCAGCCTCCCGAGCAGCTGGGATTACAGGCGCATGCCACCATACCCAGCTAATTTTTGTATTTTTAGTAGAGATGAGGTTTCACCATGTTGGCCAGGCTGGTCTTGAACTCCTGACCTCATGATCCACCCACCTTGGCCTCCCAAAGTCCTGGGATTACAGGCATGAGCCACCACACCCAGCCCAATTATAGATACTTTCTAACACCCCATTCCAAAAGCTTCCCATTGTATGTGTTTTCCCTATTTGCTACTAGAAATAAACTCAATTTGTTCAATTCCAGTTGGGTCCCTAATGATCTTTGGATGGAAGTCACTGACGTCCTATTGAACATCCCAGTGTTTCACTATCCAATCTGTTTCTCAGACTGCCTCTCCCAGTAAGAAGGAAATGTCATTCAATTCAATTGAAATCCCATAGAAAGAAGCTGATAATTGGCCAGCACGGTGGCTCACGCCTGTAATCCCAGCACTTTGGGAGGCCGAGGCGGGTGGATTGCGAGGTCAGGAGCTCGAGACCATCCTGGTTAACACAGTGAAACCCCGTCTCTACTAAAAATACAAAAAATTAGCTGGACATGAGTGGCGGGTGCCTGTAGTCCCAGCTACCGGGAGGCTGAGGCAGGAGAACGGTGTGAATCCGGGAGGCGGAGCTTGCAGTGAGCTGACTTCACGCCATTGCACTCCAGCCTGGGTGACAGAGCGAGACTCCGTCTCAAAAAAAAAAAAGGAAAAGAAAAGAAAAAAAAAGAAGCTGATAATCAGGATGAATTTTTAAAACAGTTTTTGAGTCTTGTGGAAAAAACTGAAGCTTTTCGGAATAAGAAAATAAACTAAGAATTACAGTCTGTCTACCAGTCACTGTGCTAGACTTGGCGACTGTTCTACCACTGGATCTTTACGCTTCTCTGATGCTGTTATGATTCTCACCCTCACTTTTAAAGAGAATGCTCTCCCCCTTTCTGCTGAGGAGCTCTGACAAACACACTGCATCGTCAAGGCTATGCTGTGGTTGGGAACTCAAAGTGTCACTGGCATCATCTTTGCCTGCTTCATTTTTGTGTTGTCAGATCTCAACAGAAAGGGGAAAGCATTCTCTTTAAAAGTGAGAGTTAGGCTGGGTACGGTGGCTCACGCTTGTAATCCCAACATTTTGGGAGCCCAAGCCGGGCGGATCACTTGAGGTCAGGAGTTCGTGTCCAGCCTGGCAAACCTGGTGAAACCCCGTCACTACTAAAAATACAAAATTAGCCAAGTGTGGTGGTGGGCGCCTGTAGTCCCAGCTACTCAGGAGGCTGAGGCAGGAGAATCACTTAAACTTGGGAGGTGGAGGCTGCAGTAAGCCTAGATTGCACCATTGCACTTCAGCTTGGGCAATAGAGTGAAACTCTGTCTCAAAAAAAAAAAAAAAAAAAAAAAAGGCCGGGCGCGGTGGCTCACGCCTGTAATCCCATCACTTTGGGAGGCCGAGGCGGGCGGATCACCTGAGGTCAGGAGTTCAAGACCAGCCTGGTCAACATGGTGAAACCCCATCTCTACTAAAAATACAAAAAATTAGCTGGGCATGGTGGTGGGCACCTGTAATCCCAGCTACTCGGGAGGCTGAGGCAGGAGAATAGCTTGAACCTGAGAGGTGGAGGTTGCAGTGAGCTGACATCACACCACTGCACTCTAGCCTGGTGACACAGCAAGACTCCATCTAAAAAAAAAAAAAAAAAAAGTGAGGGTGAGAATCATAACAGCACCAAATAATTGTTGAGAAGATCCAATGGTAGAAAAGTCGTCATGTCTAGCATAGTGACTGGCAGAGAGACTGCAATTCTTTATTTTCTTGTTCAGAAAAGCTTCCATTTTTTCCACAAGACTCAAAAACCATTTTAAAACTTCAGTGGCCGGGCACAGTGGCTCACGCCTGTAATCCCAGCACTTTGGGAGGCCAAGGCGGGCGGATCACAAGGTCAGGAGATCGAGACCATCCTGGCTAACACAGTGAAACCCTGTCTCTACTAAAAATACAAAAAAAACTAGCCGGGTGTGGTGGCAGGCGCCTGTAGTCTCAGCTTCTTGGGAGGCTGAGGCAGGAGAATGGCATGAACCCGGGAGGCGGAGCTTGCAGTGAGCCGAGATCACGCCACTCCACTCCAGCCTGGGCAACAGAGCAAGTCTCAAAAAAAAAAAAAAAAAAAACTTCATCCTGATTATCAGCTTCTTTCTATTCTATGACTCTGGGATCAAATGACATGACATAAATGAGACATGTTCAGTACCTTCATATCATACATTTTCCTAATAAACAAAGCTTACTATTTTAAAACTTAAAAATATTTTTTAAATTAACCTCTGTTTAAAGTAATTTTAATATCTTCATAAGTTTAGCAAAGGATTAGGCATTTCACAGAATAAAAATACACAAATGACCCATAAATACATTGTTGTAAATAAAAGGAGTGCAAATGAACATATGATGCGATTTTCCACCTATTGGAGTGCCAAAAGAACGTTTAAAATGTAATTTTCCAGTACTGACATGAGGAAATAGGCACTTGCTCATCACTATCGATATAAGTATAAACCACCGTAACTTTTTTGAAGGCAATTGGAGGTACCTGCCAAAAATGTAAATGACTCTACCCTTTGACATAGCAATTATACTTCTAGGTGTTGGTCTTACATCAATGATCACTCACTTGTGCAAAGACAGGCATGACATGGTTTGTCATGGCACTGCTTGAATTAGCAAAAACCTGTGACAACCCAAATCTACACCAGCAGAAACTGATTTTAAAAATATGGGTGCATGCCAGGGAATTTATAGGCAAACAATAGGAAAAAAAGAATACGAGTGCACGCATACTATGAAATGCTAGCATGTCTTGGCCGGGCGCGGTGGCTCACGCTTGTAATCCCAGCACTTTGGGAAGCCGAGGCGGGCGGATCACGGGGTCAGGAGATCAAGACCATCCTGGCTAACACGGTGAAACTCCATCTCTATTAAAAATACAAAAAATTAGCCGGGCGCGGTGGCAGGCACCTGTAGTCCCAGCTACTCGGGAGGCTGAGGCAGGAGAATGGCGTGAACCCAGGAGACGGAGCTTGCAGTGAGCCGAGATAGTGCCACTGCAGTCCAGCCTGGGCGAAAGAGAGAGACTCCGTCTCAAAAAAAAAAAAAAAAAAAAAAAAGAAATGCTAACATGTCTTTAAAGAAAATAGATTTTCAAATGAACAGAAACAGAAGGATGTCCATGTCCATGCAAGAAACCATTTCTGTGAAAATGTCTAAAATAATTTTGGTAGCCTTGAGGATACCTGAATAAAATCCTTTGGCCCAAAGGCCTGGAAATAGAATACAAAATGACAGCCCTAGGCCAGGCACAGGGGCTCAAGCCTATAATCCTAGCACTTTGGGAGGCTGAAATGGGAGGACTGCTTAATGCCAGGAGTTTGAGACCAGCCTGAGCAACAGACATCCTGTCAAGAAAAATAGCCCTCATCCTTTGAGTGCTCCATAACTACTGATTGCTGTTGTTGATGATGACGATGGTAGTTATGATGATAATGTGATCTATGCCCAAAATAACTGGAAGAAGGATACTGTCCCTAAAAGATCTTATTCTAACAGTTTCTGCAAGATATTAACAGCTTATTTTGTCTTCTCGTACTTCTGTCAGCTTTTCTAAATTCTTTCAAATGCTTTTTGGGACATGAGTCCAGGGTCAGTGCTGGGTCGGGCCATTTAGATGTTGAAAGGGCAAGGTGATCAGTAAGTCACACCCCCATTCTCTCCCTGTCTGACCTGGCGCGGGAGGCGTAATCTATGAGAGAATCTCCCTCATGCCATCGCACTGGAATTGAAGTGCAGAGAGGAACACCTTCCCCAGAAATCGTGTTGACAGATCGGTCAGTCACTTTGAGGTCAGCCCCCTCCTACCTCAACGCAAACCTGGCAGCAAGAGGTTGAGAAAAAGCCTGATGTTTCTGGTCACAAACACTTTCAAGGTAAGTTGATGGATCTTAAAGTGTGGTCCTTGGATTTCCAGTGCTGATTGCTAAGAATACAGAATATCAAGTCCCCACTTCATATCTTCCAAATCAGAATTTGATGAGGGAGGCTGGAGTGAGGCACAGGAATCATCATTTTAAACAAGCTCTCAAGGGAATTATTTTGTGCCCTAAAGTTTGGAAACTGAGGAAGACCTTGAAGATATTTTGCCCATGGCCGAGTCTTTCAGAATCCCATTTTGTCTGATTATATCTTTGGGTGAAGCATTTTTGCAAGCAGTCAAGTGACTATCTATTCCATTACCCTGGTTTTGAAAATAATTAGAAATAAATAAAAGTTTATTTTCACTAGGCTCCTCTGTGTATATTCCAGCAATATTAGACATAAGGCAACCCCAAAAACAATAATAACATTAAGAAATAAGAAAACTTCAAGACAAATTACATAGATACAAACCATTTATCAATTCCTTTATTATATATTAAATAGCTCAAATATGTATATATATGTTTATCTTCAGCTCTCAGATATTTCCTATTTGTATTCATTTGTAATATGTAGTATTTAGAGATAAAATTTTGTTTTTCCCTACTCTTCCCAGCAAAATCTTGAGTGTAACTGTGTCATTGGTTAAAACCATTTAACCACCTATGTGTAACAGTTTTTATATCATTTTCTTCCTTTTCTCCCTTCCTTCCTTTTGTTTGTTTTGAGACACAGTCTCACTCTGTTGCTTAGGCTGGAGTGCAATGGCGCGATCTCAGCTCACTGCAACCTCTGCCTCCCGGGTTCAAACGATTCTCCCACCTCAGCCTCCCAAGTAGCTGCGATTATAGACACACACCATCATGTCCAGCTAATTTTTGTATTTTTGTAGATACAAAATTAGCAACAGGGTTTCCCCATGTTGGTCAGGCTGGTCTTGAACTCCTGACCTCAGGTGATCCACCTGCCTCAGCCTCCCAAAGTGCTGGGATTACAGGCGTGAGCCACCGCGCCCAGCCCCTTCCTTCCTTTCTTCCAATATTTATTGAGCACCTGCTACATACCAATCATTGGGAATTTATTAGTGAACAAAGGACAGGTTTACCTATTCATATAATGTATGTATAATATATACAATTACATAAATATAACTTCATGAAGAATTAGAAACAATGCACAAAAACCTGATCCATAGCCATTCCTAATGATGACTCTATGCAGAAAACACAGACGTAGATTTAAACTCAGTGTTCTTTTTTTGTGTTTTTGAGATGGAATCTCACTCTGTCACCTAGGCTGGAGTGCAGTGGCACAATCTTGGCTCACTGCAACCTCCGCCTTCCAGGTGCAAGTGATTCTCCTGCCTCAGCCTCCCGAGTAACTGGGATTACAGGCACACACCACCACATCCAGCTAATTTTGTATTTTTAGTAGAGACAGGGTTTCACCACGATGGCCAGGCTAGTTTTGAACTCCTGACCTGAAGTGATCCACCTGCCTCAGACTCCCAAAGTGCTGGGATTACAGGTGTGAGCCACTGCGCCCAGCCTAAACTCAGTGTTCTATCATTTGTTAGTGTGATTCCTGGGCAGGTAATTTAGATCCTCATCCCCTTTCAGAAAATGCAGATAAAAATGCCTACCTTATAGAGTAGTTGAATGAATTAGAAACAGTACATACAAAGCACCTGGTACAGCTCAATACATTGTAGCCATCCATATCCTCCATTCCTGCCAAAACCCAACTCTATATATATATGTATGTATATGTGCATATATATGTGTGTGTGTATATATATATCTATATGTATCTTTCTCTCTCTCTCTCTCTCTATATATATAGGATTTATATATCCATGCCCAATTTCTCTGCCCTTTGCCCAGGCACCATCATTTCTACTGAGATGGACCCATGCAATGGGTTTCCAAATAGCTTTTCTGCCTCTGCTCAATTTTTCTAAAGGCCAAGTCCAATGTATTCATGCTGGTCAGAACCTCAGATGTGCCCTACTGCCCTAAGGATAAAGTTGAACCTCCTCACTTAGTCCGCATGGCCCTTCTAGTTCTGGTCCCTGCTCACCTCTCAGTCACCCCTCTTTCCTCCCACTCACAGCATCACATTCAAATCACAACCCTCAGACATGCTAAGCTGTCTCTTGGCTCTCGGCCTTTAGACACTTCCTCCTTCTCTTCATCTGGCTAGCAAACTCCTCACCATCTGGTCACTTCTTCCAGGAAGCTCTCCTTGATGCCCACTAGAGCATGCTAGGTGCCTTTGTGGTACTCCTGAGGCACCTGGACTTCCTCTGTCAGTCACATGCTTATCACATGTCCTGGTAGCTGGCTGTTTATTTGTACACAGCCTCTGGGGTCAGTTCGCGGGAGTTCAACTTCCAGCCTTGACACTTAGCGACAAAGCCTTAAATAAGTTACTTTACATTGGGCCTCAGTTTTCTCAATTGTTGTAGACAATAATAGTACCTACTTCACAGGTTTGTGGTGAGAATTAAATGAGAACATGCATGTAAATTGATTAGCGCAGTGACCTGGCACCTATTAAGAATTCAATAAAGAATGCAATAAACTATGATATTTGCCTTAATCACTAAGGATAGGGGCTATGATTGCCTCCCCAATATCCATTCCATCCTTCCACCATTGAATTTGGGTAAAATAACCTTCCCCACCAGCTCCACAGATGGGATCTGATTAGTTCAAGAGTAAACTACAGCGTGCATTAGAATCACCTGGAGGGCTTGCTGAGCACAGGTTGCTGAGCCCTTCCTCCAGAGTTGCTGATTCCACTTCTGATCCCAAGGATTTGCACTTCTAGCAAATTCCCAGGGAATGCTGATACTGCTGGCCGGGAGGCCACACTTAGAGTAGCACTGGTCTAAACCAATCAGGATATCTTATTTCCTTTGCCTTATAATTGAGTCAGGGATGAGCTTGGATCTGTGGATTCAATCATGTGGATGTATGATTGCAGGAGAATGCCCCCTCCCACCTCCCCAGTGTAAAGCAAGCAGCTGCAGATACTGCTGGTAACCATCCTGAAACCATGAACAAAAAAGAAGTCAACCCTAGGCTGGAACTGACACACAGAAGAGAGAAGGCCCAAGAGAATCACAAAGAAACCAAGTAGGAGCCTGGCTGAATGGTGCTGGAAGCCCCAAATGCCTTGGGAATTACTGGAAATAATATGTTCCTTTTATTGTTTAAGTCAGTTTGAGTTTTCTGTTACTTGCAACCAAAATATTCCTGATACATTATTACCAGCTCTGTGAGGGTAAGAAATGCATTTGGCCCTCCGATGTTCCATGCTAGATCTGAGTCTGGCACACAAAGTGGATGCTCAACAAACATATTTTGGCCAGACATGGTGGCTCACACCCATAATCTCAGAGCTTTGGGAAGCCAAATTGGGAGAATCATATGAGCCCAAGAGTTCAAGACCAGTCTGGGCAACATAGTAAGACCCCCATCTCTACAAAAAATACAAAAAATTATCCGGGTGTGGTGACACGTATTTGTAGTCCTAGCTACTCGGGAGGCAGAGGTAGGAGGATCAATTGAGCCCAGGAGTTCAAGGTTGCAGCGAGCTATGATCCCATTACTGCACTCCAGCCTGGGCAACAGAGCAAGACCCTGCCAATCAATCAATCAATTTCAATCCACACAGGGATATCTACTCTCTTACAGAGCACCTGGTAACAGCCTTAGTCAGGGGGTGAGGGAGCAGTCTCAAAGCTGGTCCACTCCTTTCCTGGTCTCTGTCCTGCATCCCACTCTACCTCTCCTGTTAGAATGTGCCTGGCCTGTTTCAGGCCCTGAGTTGCCCCATCTTAGGCTACCTTCTTCCAAATACTCCAAGTTTACTTCTAGTATTGAGTCTTGACCATCTGATTTCCCTCACAAGTTTCACTTTCCTTCAATAAGCTTTGCAAAGTGAGTCTGCCTTCTTTAATGATTAATGGATGAGAGCATATATTCTGTAATACTCCGTCCCTCACCTAGACTGGGCACACTCTGTTGGGGCTATCAAATTTATTTCTCTGCCATCATAATCAGCTGTTTGTGCATAGTAGTGATAGCCTGAGCAGTTAAACCCTCTAGAGGGGGACGTCCCTTGCATTCGTTTCCGCCAGGAGTGGGAAGCCGTTGCTACCAGAACAAATTACCACTAACTTAGTGGCTTAAGGTAACAGAAAATGCATTCACTTACAATTCCGTAGGCTAGAAGACCAAAATCTATGTATCAGCAACGGCATGCTCCCTCTGAAGGCTCTTGGGGAGACTCCCTTATCTCTTCCTTGCCCCTTTCAGCTTCTGGCATCCTCAGATGTTCTTTGGCTTGTGGCAGCATGACTTCTATCTCTACCCACTTCAGTCTTCTCATGGCTGTCTTCTCTGTGAGCCCTTTTCCAACTCTCTCCTACTTTTTCAATACATTTTTTTCCCCCAAGACACGGTCTTGCTTTGTCACCCAGGCTGGAGTACAATAGCACGATCATGGCTCACTACAGCCTTGACCTCTTACGGCTCAAGCAATCCTCCCACCTCTTGAGTAGGTGGGACTGCAGGCATGCACCAACATGCCCAGCTAATTTTTTGTTTTTGTATTTTTTTGTAGAGACGGGGTTTCACCATGTTGCCCACCTGGTCTCAAACTCCAGGGCTCAAGTAATCCTCCTGCCTTGGCCTCTCCAAGTGTTGGTGTGTCCGGAATCGGTAGCTTCTTGGTCTCACTAACGTCAAGAACCAAGCCGCGGACCCTCGCTGCGAGTATTACAGTTCTTAAAGGCAGCGTGTCCGGAGTTTGTTCCTTCTGATGTTCAGACGTGTTGAAGAGTTTTTTCCTTCTGGTGGGTTCTTGGTCTCGCTGGCTCAGGAGTTAAGCTGCAGACCTTCGCGGTGAGTGTTACAGCTCCTAAGGCGGGGCGTAAGGAGTTGTTCCTTTCTCCCGGTGGGTTCACGGTCTCGCTGGCTTCAGAAGTGAAGCTGCAGACCTTCACAGTGAGTGTTACAGCTCATAAAGACAGTGTGGGTCTAAAGGCCGAGCAGCGGCAACATTTATTGCAAAGAGCAAAAGAACTATCCCCCCCTAGACCATGGAAAAGAACCTGAGCAGCTTACCGCTGCTAGCTCTGCAGCCTGCTTTTATTCTCTTATCTGGCCCCACCCACATGCTGCTGATTGGCCCACTTTACAGAGAGCCGATTGGTCTGTTTTACAGAGAGCTGATTGGTCCGTTTTGACAGGGTGCTGATTGGTGCGTTTAAATCCCTGAGATAGACACAAAAGTTCTCCACCTCCCCACTAGATTAGCTAGATACAGAGTGTCTGTTGGTGTATTTACAATCCCTTAGCTAGACATAAAGGTTCTCTAAGTCCCCACCAGAGTAACTAGATACAGAGTGCAGATTGGTGTATTCACAAACCCTGAGCTAGACACAGGGTGCTGATTGGTGTGTTTACAAACCTTGAGCTAGATACAGAGTGCTGATTGGTGTATTTACGATCCCTTAGCTAGACATAAAGATTCTCCAAGTCCCCACCAGACTCAGGAGCCCAGCTGGCTTCACCCCGTGGATCCCACACCAGGGCCCTAGGTGGAGTTGCCTGCCGGTCCCCGCTGTGCGCCTGCACTCTTCAGCGGTTGGGTGGTCGATGGGACCGGGCGCCCTGGAGCAGGGGGCGGCGTTCGTCGGGGAGGCTGGGGCGGCGCAGGAGCCCACGGCGGAGAGGGGAGGCTCAGGCATGGTGGGCTGCAGTTCCCAAGCCCTGCCCGGTGGGGAGGCAGCTAAGGCTCCGCGAGAAGTTGAGCACAGCAGCTGCTGGCCCAGGTGCTAAGCCCCTCACTGCCCGGGCCGGAGGGGCCGGCCGGCCGCTCCGAGTGCGGGGCCCGCCGAGCCCACGCCCACCCAGAACTCGCGCTGGCCCGCAAGCGCGGTGCGCAGCCCCGGTTCCGGCCCGCGCCTCTCCCTCCACACCTCCCCGCAAGCTGAGGGAGCCAGCTCCCACAGTGCAGCGGCGGGCTGAAGGGCTCCTCAAGCGCGGCCAGAGTGAGCGCCAAGGCCGAGGAGGCGCCGAGAGCGAGCGAGGGCTGCCAGCATGCTGTCACCTCTCATTGGGATTACAGACGTGAGCCACCACAGCTAGCCCTTTTCCATCTCTTATAAGGACACTCACTGGATTTACATCCCACTCTAATCCGGTATGATATCATCTCAATTCTTACCTTAATTACATCTGCAAAGACCATATTTCCGAACAAGCTCACGACCTGAGATTCCAAATGGATATGAATTTGGAGAGGACCCTATTCGACCACATCTCTTTAGGTCAGGGTCCTTACCAAAAACACATTCCCAACCTGCTGTGAGCAACACCATGAAACACTAACCGCCTGGCAGCCGCTGCTGAAGCACCCAGATGACTCTGTTGCAGGTGCTTCCAGAATGCGCTTAGTGACGCCATGACATAAAAGAGTCATCTCCGGCGGGTGCGGTGACTCATGCCTGTAATCCCAGCAGTTTGGGAGGCTGGGGCAGGTGGATAGCTTGAGGCCAGGAGTTCGAGATCAGCCTGGCCAACATGGTGAAACCCCATCTCTACTAAAAATACAAAAATTAGTTGGGCGTGGTTGTGGGCTCCTGTAATCCCAGCTACTCAGAAGGCTGAGGCAGGAGAATCGCTTGAACCTTGGAAGCGGAGGCTGCAGTGAGCTGAGATCGCGCCATTGCACTCCAGCCTGGGCAACAGAGCCAGACTCAGTCTCAAAAAAAAAAAAAAAGAGTCATCTCCAAGAGGCACTTGCAAAGCAGGAGAATGGGGCTGAGCCCAGGGTGCTAGGGGAACCAGAGGAGGGACTCAAAACTCAGAATAAGTATGTGGGAGGGTGGTAGGTTCAAGTGGATTCAACTGATAAACAAACGTTGCTGGTCCACAAGGGCCTATGGTAGTGTCTGTAACAGCCTAGATTCCAACACTTGGTTACCCAGAGGGGTGGATGTTACAGGAAGAAAGTGGATCTACCATCCAGACACTCACTTTCTTGGCCCAGCTTGCTACTAACCTGGTATTACTCTAGGCAGTTCATTTAATCAGAAGACGAGTAAGAGGTGAAAGCAACAGGGCCTACTGATATGAGGAGGAGCAGGGGTAGGGGTGGTGGAGCGATCATCGGTAGCTGAGACCTGTTTTCCCCATAAATTTCCAGAGGGCAGGGTGCCTTGTCATTTTTTTCTTCATGATTTCCTGGAGCTCCAACCATAATAGATCTTCCAAAAAAAATTAACAGAAAAATAAAAATATTAAGACTTGGCCAGGGGGCCGGGCGCGGTGGCTCACGCTTTAATCCCAGCACTTTGGGAGGCCGAGGGGGGTGGATTACGTGAGGTCAGGAGTTCAAAACCAGCCTGGCCAACATGGTGAAACCCCGTCTCTACTGAAAATACAAAAAAAGTAGCCAGGCATGGTGGCGGGCGCCTGTGATCCCAGCTACTCAGGAGGCTGAGGCAGGAGAATCACTTGAACACAGGAGGCAGAAGTTGCTGAGATTGTGCCACTGCACTCTAGTCTGGGCAACAGAGCGAGACTCCGTCTCAAAAAAAAAAAAAAAACTTGGCCGGGGCACTGCCTCACACCTGTATTTCCAGCACTTTGGGAGACTGAAGCGGGGGAATCACTTGAGCCCAGGAGTCTGAGGCTGCAGTGAGCTAGGATCACACTACCACTCAGGTCGTGATGGAAAAAAAAAAAAAAAATTAAGGCTCATGGTAAATCTTTCTCTCAATTCCCAGAATCAGGAATAACTGTTTCTTCAGGAAAAAAAAAAAAATATATATATATATATATATGCTTGCTTTTAATTTCATAGACCATGTTTAAATTTTATTTTCTTCATATCCTTCATCATGACCTGAAGCCACCTTGCTTGTGTCTTCCTTTGCTTGTCCAGCTACAGGCACTAGGTTGCTGGCTGCTGAAGAGCAGGCAACCAGGGGTCCTGCCAGCCCTGCATCCCACCTGCCGGGCGTGGTCCATCTTCATCTTTCCCTACTCTTATTTTCTTCCAGGTGTGGGCTTGCTTCATCTTTTCCCATTCTTATTTTCACTCATTATTTTTTATCTGGTTGCATCATCTGCAGTTTTGCAAGCCACCTTGAATCCCTTTCTGGAAAAAGGCCAGGCATACACAAGTACATTATTAATCCATGCCTGCAATAGCTTAGATTCCAACACTTGATTACCCAGAGGGGTGGATGTTACACAGGTGGATGTTACATCAGCATCCTCTTTCAGAGACAAATCAACTCCTTTATTCAGCTTATTTCTTTCTCAGTGTCTGTTACACACTGGTCACTGTACTAGGGGTCAGAGTATCAGACACTAAACAAGTAGACAAAAAATTAAATTCTGACAAAGTACAATTAATGCAAGGGAGAAAATAAGCAGAAAAACGGGTAGGTGTCAGCATTTGTACAGGAAAGTGCAGGCAAGGCCTCTCTGAGGAGGTGACATTTCAGCAAGGACTGGAAGACAAGGAGAGGTGGGGGGAGTCATCCTGGTGAGCAGCACAGAGAAACAGCCGGTTGGGTTTTAGGAATGACAGAGGCCCGTGTATATGAGGGGGATGGGACAGGTATCAAGAGAAGACAGGGGTCGGGCATGGCGGCTCACGCCTATAATTCCAGCATTTTGGGAGGCCAAGGCGGGCAGATCACTTGAGGTCAGGAGTTCGAGACCAGTCTGGCCAACATGGTGAAACACCATCTCTGCTAAAAATACAAAATCAGCTGGGCATGGTGGCACATGACTGTAGTCTCAGCTATATGGGAGGCTGAGGCAGGAGAATCGCTTGAACCCAGGAGGCAGAGGTTGCAATGAGCTGAGATTGTGCCACTGCACTCCACCCTGGGTAACAGAGTGAGACTCCATCTCAAAAAAAAAGAGAGAGAGAAGATAGGGAGGCAGCTGCCACCCAGGCAGGGAGGCCCACTAGGTGAGGAGCATATGTTTTGTTCTTAGTGCCATAGGAAAGGTCCATTTGAACATGGAAGTGACAGGTTCCAATCTGCTGTTGTCTGCTTTTTGGTTTTTTTTTTAGACAGAGTCTTACTCTGTCACCCAGGCTGGAGTGCAGTAGCACCATCTCAGCTCAATGCAACCTCCACCTCCTGGGTTCAAGCAATTCTCCTCCCTCAGCCTCCCAAGTAGCTGGGACCAATCTGCTTTAAAAAGATTATTCTACATTCATACTATAGAATATTACACAGCAATAAAAAGAAACACTGATACACACGACCACTTGGATGGATCTCTAGGGCATTATGCTGAGAAAAAAAAGCCAACTTCAAAAGGTCACATATGCATGATTCCATTTATATGACACTCTCAAAATGACAAAATTATTGAGATTAGTGGTTGCCTGGGGTTAGGGACAAGGGAGGAGAAGTAGACTGGGTATGACTATAAAGGGTAGCACAAGGGAAATATCTGGTGATAGAACAATTCTGTATCTTGATTGTGGTGGTAGCTACATGAATCCACACTTAGGATAAAATTACACAGACTGATACACACACACAGCACACAAAAATGAGTGCAGGTACAACTGAAATCTGAATAAGCTCCGTGGATTGTACCCATGTCCATTTCCTGGTACTGACAGTATAATATAGTTATGTAAAACAGTGACATTGGGGGAAGCTGGATGAAGGATCTGTGAGACCTCTCTCTTCTGTTCTTGCAGCTTCCTGTAAATCTATAATCATTTTCAAAATAAAACGTTTTTATAAAAGTTTACCATCTCTGTGGGGAGGAAGGGTGCATGTAGGGAGTTTAGAGGATGACAGAGTGGCATCAGTGGAGACAGTGAGACCCAGAGGGAGGGGAGAGCTTTGGGAACAAGGGATGAATGGAGGGATCCATTTCATCAGAGGCAGGGTTAGGGAAAGGAAGGAGAAGGGAGTCCCAGGTTTTAGACCTTAGTCACTTGGGGGAATGGTGGTGCCAATCACTGAAATGGTGAAGAATGGCAAAAGACCAGGCTTATGTGGATGAACAGACCTTTTTATTGTTGCTTACTGTGACAAAGTTCACAGAAAGAAGCAAGTATTAAAATATGCAAATATAGAAGCCAACAGAGCAATGGAAATAATGTATGTACAAATACAACATATTTATTTTTTGTACAGATGGGGTCTCCCTATTTTGCCCAGGCTGGTCTCGAACTCCTAGGCTCAAGTGGTCCTCCCACCTTGGCCACCCAAAGTGCTGAGATTACAGCTGTGAGCCACCACACATGCCAGGCCAAGTTTAATGAATTACTCTAATGCATTGCATGCATCTAACCACTACCCAGGTCAAGAAATAAAACCCTGGAAATCACTCACCCTCATTGTTCCTCCTGATCACAGGTATCCCATAGAGGTAACCACTGCCCTGATTTTTAGAGTAATTGCATCCTTGATTTTCTTCCTAGTTTATGCATGGGCCATGTTCAGTTTGAGATGCCATAAGACATCCAAATGAATGTTTGAATTCAAAGAGCTCTAAACTTCCATCCAATACCAGTGTCAGCCTTTCAAATACTGCCAATTCTTCATGTCCTGTAGGCCATTCCCTTCTTGAGGCTGGAAGAAGTGACACACATGACAACATCACGTACACTTCAATGTTGTAAACATTTGAAGAAGATGGTCAGTGTTTTAGGGCTTGCTGCAAGATGTCCTTGTGCCTTGTTATTTCCTTTCCTCCATTGTTACTTGTGAAGTCTTGAATGTTGAATTTATTTCTACACATATTTCCAGAACAATACCTTTTGAGCATAATTCAATAGATTAGTGAGTGCACAGGGGGCTGCAAGAAGGGTGGGGAATCACGAGGTCAGGAGATCGAGACCATCCTGGCTAACACGGTGAAACCCCCTCTCTACTAAAAACACAAAAAATTACCCAGACGTGGTGGCACGCACTTGTAGTCCCAGCTACTCAGGAGGCTGAGGCAGGAGAACTGCTTGAACCGGGGAGGCGGAGCTTGCAGTGAGCCAAGATCACGCCACTGCACTCCAGCCTGACAGAGGGAGACTGTGTCTCAAAAAAAAAAAAAAAAAAAAAAAAGGGTGGGGAGTTCTTCAATTCCCAGGCTAGCCCTTTGAAACTTCCTCTGAACAGTGCCTTAGGCAAACCATACCACCTCATCGGAATGCTGCGGTGGATGTTTTCCTGAGGGAGTGCTCTGGCCTTCTCCCTAGCACAGTGTTGAAAGCATCATTCCTCTGCATGCTCCTCCAACATGCTTGCCTCCAGGATGCACTTCTGTGTTTATAATCCTTCACCACGGTTACACTGCAGCGTGCAGGGTCCCCTGCATTGATGCCTCTTGGTGCACAGGCTTGAATCTGCATAATACAAGGGCCCCCAATAACTAGATGCCAAAACACTGAATCGTCTGTTATTGCACCCATTAATTATCACATATGTGCACAAATATCTTATGCACATATTTCTAGGTGCTTACACACAGAAAGTGCTAGAAAAACCTAAGATATCGCTTTTGTGTCCATTTTGTACATATGAGATCTGAGTGATCCAGGGACAGTTTCTGGGGCCAAGGGATTTACTCCCTCTTCTTCCCTCCAACTTGAATATAGAGAGACTTGGGACCCCCAAGTCCAGTGGTGGGCACATAGGACTCTTCTGATCTAACGGGGACCTTCCCCTGGATGCAGTGGGTACAATGGGGCCCCCAGAGATGAATCTGACCCTCTCCAGCTGCCTGATCTTGGGTAACTTTCTCAAAGTCTTTGTGCCCCAGATTCCTCTTTGGTAAAAGACAGATGTACCAGCACCTACCTCAGAACTACTTTACAAGAGCTATTCATATACAAAACTCAGCACAGGGCAGTTAGAGCTTATTAACTCATGCTGCTTAGCATCTATCATTTAACACTAGGTGCCAGACGCTGCAAAACGTGGTGCATGAATTAACTCCTTTCATCCTCATGAGAGGGCAAAGAGGGGGTTCCTGTTATCAACCCCATCCTGCAGATGCTCAGAGAGTTAAGTAACTTGCCCTACGTTACACAGCTAGTGAACTGCTGTGCCGAGTGTCTAACCCCGCTGACTTAGCCACTCTGCTTTGTGACCTCCAACATCTTCAGTGAATTCAATTCAGTTACTGGGTTCTGACAGCTGGTGTCAGAAGCCACTTTTGTGCTGGTCCAGGGTAATGCTCTGCCCTAATTGGTCAGAATCCGTGGGAGGTACTGCAAGAAAACCAGCTGGGAGGCACATTTCCAAGCCTATTGATGGTGGTGACCACACTCAATGAGTTTTATTTGTTCTACCTAAAACAACTGATAATGTCCAGCTCAACAGGCCCCGAAGCTCACAGGAGATACTAAAAGGATAATGCCCTGCTGTTTCTTTTGGAGACTTCCGGTGGCAGATTCTTCCCTTCTCCTGGCTTACAGGGACCACAGCAGACATCTGTGAACATTTTCTCTGAGCTAGAAGCTGTTCTAAGAATCCACATGCACTGTCCCATTCCATTCTCACAGTATTCTCACATGAGAACCAGTTCTTATCATCCTAACAAGGGTGAGTCCGTGTCAAAA
The DNA here is from genome assembly GCF_028858775.2 of Pan troglodytes. NCBI lineage: Eukaryota > Metazoa > Chordata > Mammalia > Primates > Hominidae > Pan > Pan troglodytes. The sequence goes on from NC_072410.2 coordinate 35,177,243, forward strand.
ACCACACAACAGTAACAGAGACAGGACTTCAACTCGGGCCCTCTAGGCTCAATGATATGCACTTGACCTCTGTACTGCACCATTACCTGAAGGAAGAGTGTTATGCATATATCACCTTTCTATTCTTTTATTTTTTTGCATATATCATCTTATTCATCATCAGCAACAATATAAACTGCAACTATCTTATTTCTCTCTTCAGTTACAGCATTATATCCAAATGGTGGGTTGAAATTTGACCAGAAGGCGCAACTCTTATGATTCCCAAATTCACTGGACTTGCATTTAAAATCACAGTGCTCAGCCAGGCACGGTGGCTCACACCTGTAATCCCTGCACTTTGGGAGGCCAAGGCGGGTGAATCACCTGAGGTCAGGAGTTCAAGACCAGCCTGGCCAACATGATGAAACTGTGTCTCTACTAAAAATACAAAAAATTAGCTGGGCATGGTGGCACACCCCTGTAATTCCAGCTACTTAGGAGGCTGAGGCAGGAGAATCGCTTGAACCCAGGAGGCGGAGGTTGCAGTGAGCTGAGATCGCATCACTGCACTTCAGCCTGGGCAACAAGAGCGAAACTCTGTCTCTAAATAAATAAATCAATCAAATCACAGTGCTCATTGACGAACTATATATAATACAAGGGCTACTAATAGTCAATTTTTAACAATTTTCATTAATAGATATCACAAACCCATTTGAAATGTTTTAAAAAGGTAAATATTTAAAGCAAAAGCTGCTGCCTACCCCCATACTTAAAAAAACAATCTGATGAAAGTCATGGACTTTCTCCAGAAATGTGGATATTTCCATTAAAAGAAAAAAAACATACCTGCATCTTCAAGGAGTTCCCAGAACCCCTGAGGCCCATCCATTGACCCCAGTAATAAGAAGTTCTATGGATTTACAATTGGTGAGACTCTCTGTGAAGCAAATGTTTTTCCTTCAATTTGCATTTTATAACTCCTTGTGCAAGAGTTTTCTCCTTCTCTCTTTCTACTTCTATAGGCACAAATATGGTATATTCTCTCATGTGCTGTCATCATCACCTATATTTATCATAAGAATAGATTTTCCTTTTTTATATTCTGTGTTTCAAACTAAAGTCACCACAACAAACCCTTCAGTTTTATAAAACACAAACAAAATTTTAGCTTCATCATTTCACTAAACTGATGCCTCAGCTAATGTGCAGACCTTTAATTTTCAAGCCTAAACTTGTCCTTGAACTGATTTGTAGATTTCCTACAGAATATGCTCAGCATCCATACAGTATTAGAGGCATAAAACAGGTCCATTTAAAGGAGTAGTTGGGATAGGTTACACCCTTTCTACAAAAGCAGTCTACTTGTTCACCTAAGAAAAACACAAATTGTTGACAATATGGTTATCTCTTCTTGTTACTCTTTGCAGGAGACTTTGGATTTAAAAATGCTTCACACACACTTTACTTACATCATAATATCTAATTGGTGGGTCAAAATTTGACCAGAAGTCACAATTCTTATAATCCCAAAATTTGCTGGACTTGTATTTCAAATTAGGGTGCTCACTGATGAACTACGGTAGAGTATAGTCCCGAGAATTTGCCATTGTTGCAAGTTCCCTTAAAAAGTGATCATGTGCTTCCCGCTCCATGTACATTACCAATAATCCTCATGACAATCCTGCAATGTATCAGAACACAATTTTACAGATGAGGAAACTGAGGATCAAAGAATTTAACTACCTTACCCAAGGTCACACAGCTGGGAAGTGGCCCATGACTTGTCTGGCTTAAGAACCCACACTTTTTCAGCTACCATGTTGCCTTCCTGGCTTTGGCCTGAATTTGGCTTCAGACCAGTATTTGTAGAGTGCCCCACTGCAAATGGAAATGTTTACTTCACCCCGGAACAGGGCTGAACTTGCCACATCTCTTCATGTCCTTAAAACTTAAATCTGGCCAGGTGCAGTGGCTCATGCCTGTAATCCCAGCACTTTGGGAAACTAAGGCAGGAGGATTGCTTGAGGCCAGGAGTTTGAGACCAGCCTGGGCAACATAACGAGACCGCCATCTCTGAATCGTTTTTTAAAAACTAAAATGGTAAAAATAAAAATGTAAACCTGATAAAGAGGATGATCAAGCAGAACTAGCGGAGAATTTTTTTTTTTTAATACAGAGTCTCGCTCTGTCGCCCAGGCTGGAATGCAGTGGCGCAACCTCGGCTCACTGCAACCTCCGCCTCCCGGGTTCACGCCATTCTCCTGCCTCAGCCTCCCGAGTAGCTGGGACTACAGGCGCCCGCCACCACGCCCGGCTAATTTTTTTTGTATTTTCAGTAGAGACGGGGTTTCACCGTGTTAGCCAGGATGGTCTCCATCTCCTGACCTCGTGATCCACCCGCCTCGACCTCCCAAAGTGCTGGGATTACAGGCGTGAGCTACCGCGCCCAGCCCTAGCAGAGAATTTTTAAGATTAATGTCTGCAACACAGCCACATAATCTTTTAGAGTAAGTAAGGTATTTATCAATTTAATTGTAGAACTTTATTTTAAAACCTAAGCATGCATTTAGCATCAGATCCTAAATTGAAAGTGCTGGGCCTACATTCCATATGCCTAAGAAAAATTTTTGTTCATAAAAATTATTCCCAAATGGGCAATTAATTTCAAGATGTCCTGCTATTGGCTCACTTTTGCTCTGTTAGGTAACATAAACCTGTCCCGGAAAATAACCACCTGCCTATACTGACAGACAGGCAAAGTAAAACCTGGCCTTTCACATAAAGAGATAATTAAACAACTGGACGGTTTCAGTTTGTGTCAAAAGTCACCCTCTCCTTTGATCTGTACTTCAGCTAAGGTGCATCATGAACCTCAGGGGTCATGGGAGAAGAGGAGCAGGGCAAGAGAGAAATTTCAGTCCACCTTGAAGTGTGAAGTGTTTGCTTTTCCCCAGACAGCTCGTCTCACTTCCTCTCTAGTGAAAATCTACCCTCTATATTCCTTAATGAAACTATCATGGCATTCTTCAGCTGCCCTTCCCAAAACTTTAAGAAGCTCAGAACAAACTCATTGCTTTCTGAAAGGCTTCTGGTAATAAACACCATGAAATGTGGGGGTTCTGAGATACACTGTGGGCTTTTTGGAGTCCCCTGTGATTTTTTTTTTTAATGGAGTAAAGTTTTAATCTTTCGGTAATAGCATTTAAACGCAACACCTCTACACTACTGAAAATAAGAATCATAATAATATTAACTAAAAGTCACAGCATTTTGTTTAACCCTTCACAATTTTCCCCTTGTTCTCTACTCAAATGTCATCACAAATTAAAGATCCTGCAGATTACATGTATGTAAAAAGAGGGCTTTTATCTGACTTGGGAGGCTGAGAGGAAAGGCTGATGGAGATAATTTCTACTACTTTTTCTAGTCTTAAAGCTTCCTACTTTTCTTGTGTTTCTCTTCCATGACTTTATATCATTGGCAATGCACTAAAATGTGAAATTCCCTCTTTGTACATTTTTGTGTCACCCCTAACTGCAAGGCCCTGAGGCCCCATTAATTTCAAAGTGGAGATAAGCCACTGGGAGCAGGAGTCGCTATTCAAGGAATCCTTACCCCACCCTTGTTGGCTTGGTTAAGTCAAAAGTACTCTTATCCTAAATCAGAAATCCTAGAAATGAATGGAGATGTCTCTAGTGTCCCTCTTAAAGCAGGAGCCCATAGCAGCATGGGTTCTCAAAGACTCAAGCCTTTTATTTCTCACCTTGCACAACCATAAAATAAATCAAATACTTGTCATTACGATTTGAAGGTGACACTGGTTCCAGTGATTAGCTACTCATTGTAGATCTATCTGGCTGACTACGACACGGAAACATATCTTTGATACGACATATCTTTGATACGACATATCTTTGATTTGCAGATATGGTTTTTTAGGAATCTGATAATGTGATTGATATTTTCTCACACCCTCCCAGTAGTGCAGTGGTTTACTGAGAGTTGAGGCATTTCTCTTTTCAAGAGCAGAGAGGACATGTTTGAATCCTGGCTTCAACACTTACTGAGCTGCAGGGACTTTCGGAGTTTCGTGGACCTCTCTGGACCACAGCTGCCCTAAATAAATGAGGATATTATTCATGTCCAGGGTAGTTGTGGCAAGAGTAGACAATGGACACTGTTCCCTATTCAGGAGAAGCAGGGCTCCCGGGAAGGAAATTGGCTCCCCGTTAGGCCTGCCTCTTCTGTCCAACCCCCATGGGCCAGAAGCTGGAGGGAGTCAACCTGAAGGGGCTGTGTTTGGTCATGCCCAAAGCTCTTACAACATGTAATCCAGTTATGTCTTTGAGCATTAGCCATACATTTTTTCCCCCTGGAAACTGAAAAGAATATTTATTTTCTCTCCATGGTTTCCATTTATCCTCCAGACTTGGTCATTGTCCCTGTCCTTACTCAAATTCTCTGCTAACTGGTGGCTTTGCCTAATGAACGCCCTGAATTCCAGCTCTTACAAGCTTGACTCCATGTATTTTCTCATTTTCACATTCAGTGACCTAGAGCACATGATGACTGCTAAGTTACCTTGGGCTTAGTTAGCACTTGTAAGTCTCAGAAGATGGCTCAGTAAATGCTGGCTGAGGAAATAAAAGCTGAAATCCATTTTATTCTAAGGATTCCAGATATCAAAGAATTTCTGTGGGTGTATACATCAGGCCAAGAGGATTTTCACTCATTTTAAGAGTCATTCTCAAGATTCCAACTGCTCCTTGACACTTTTTTTTATTATTAAAAATATATATATATATAGAGAGAGAGAGAGACAGGGTCTCACTGTGTTGGCCACGCTGGTCTCAAACTATTGGCCTCAAGTGATCTGCCCCCTCGGCCTTCCAAAGTGCTGAAATTACAGGTGTGAGCCACCATGCACAGCCTCCTTCATACTTTTAACAGGAATTTGTTTTCTTCTTATTTAAGAAAGATCTCAAAACAATGTGTTAAAAAAAAAAGCCTGAAAGGGAATCAACGAAATGCTAACAGTTGTATTAGATTGGTGGAACTATATAGGTTATTTCTATAATATACACATATTCATTTATAATAGTTTACTGTATAAATTTTATTTTAAAAGAAACACTTCACTGATGATCTGTATCAATGTTAATTAAGTATATAAAATATTCAAGCCTAGGCCAGATGCTGTGGCTCACGTCTGTAATCCCAGCAGTTTGGGAGGCTAAGGCGGTTGGATCACCTGAGGTCAGGGGTTTGAGACCAGCCTAACCAAGGTGGTGAAACCCTGTTTCTACTAAAAATAGAAAAATTAGCTCGGCGTGGTGGCACGTGCCTATAATCCCAGCTACTCGGGAGGCTGAGGCAGGAGAATCGCTTGAACCTGGGAGGCAGAGGTGGTAGTGAGCCAAGATTGTGCCACTGCACTCCAGCCTGGGCAAAAGAGTGAGATGCTGTCAAAAAAAAAAAAAAAGAAAAAAAAAAAAGCCAGGCCCAGTGGCTCACACCTGTAATCCCAGCACTTTGGGAGACCGAGGCAGACGGATCAACTGAGGTCGGGAGTTCAAAACCAGCCTGACCAACATGAAGAAAACCCGCATCTACTAAAAATGCAAAATTAGCTGGGCATGGTGGCACATGACTGTAGTCCCAGCTGCTTGGGAGGCTAAGGCAGGAGAATCGCTTGAACCCAGGAGGCGGAGGTTGTGCTGAGCCAAGATCGCGGCATTGCACTCCAGCCTAGGCAACAAGAGCGAAACTCCGTCTCAAAAAAAAAAAAAAATTCAAGCCTCTGTTCTGTCCAGTTCTTTCTTCCATAGTCTTTCTCATTTTATATTTCCATGAGGAGTATCCTAATATCAGCTATAGATTTAAATAACCACCATGAGAAGCCGATTTTATTGAATATTGAGTGTCTATTCTATTTGTGAGATATACTGAGTTATAAGAGGACAAAATAAGGACTTGGGCATAGTTCTGAACAGCAGACAGATACTACATAGAGGCACGCACCAGAAACTCTGATATCCCTATTTCTCTTGGGTTTGTTCCTGGATTTTAAATGGCCTGGGTTATATTTGGTAGCACCCAAACATCTGCCCAAAGTGATACCTTGAAATGATCTCTGCATCTGTGTCATTCACACAGAAAACTCAGCAGTTCCAGAGCTGCAGAAACACAAGGAAAAGAACAGACAAGGTTGAGAGAGTTAAGAGAAGCATTGTGATGTGACTGTTGCCTGTTCCACCTGACAGTTTACCTGTGTCTCCTTTTCCATCACTGCAAGTTGTCAAGGTGTTTGTGGATAAACAGAGCTCCTTCTCTTAATGATCGGACTTCTCACACTGCTTGATTTATGCACGGATCACTGCCTACCCTTGGAAAGATGGCCAAGAAACCCCAACAGGCTTTAAAAAAATGAATCAGATGCTGATTGAACTGCTGTACAATGCAAGATATTGTCTCTGTGTCTCTGTATGCCCCCCATAGACCCTGAATGAGTTGACGGAGTCCCACTGCCAACCAGAAAGACCCTGGCTTCTTACAACTTTTAGGCCTTCCTAAACTCCTAACCCAACCTCCCACTTTTGCAGCCTCAGCTACCACTCCTGTCCCTACAAAAATGTCTTTTTTTTCACCGGCTGTTATCTCTTTTTACCTCCACGCTGTTCATTCTGTTGGAAACTTCCATTCTTCCTTCTTTAGAGGCCACACAGCTCAAATGCTATCTTCCCCGGAAACCTTCTCCAATTGCCCCAGATTTTCAATGCATAGTCTTCATTCAGGACTGACTAGTGTCCCAAATAGGCTGAAACTATATTAGCGACCTGCTGGCATGGGAGATGTTAAATGATTCCCTGCTGCTATGATGTTTAATAAAAGCTTATTGAAATTACTTACATATATGTTTAATAGCACAAAGAAATTAAAAAGAAAATTTTTACTGCTTCTGCATCGGCAGTACTCTTTCCTCACACCTGCTTCTCTGTCTCAGTACCTGCTTTGGTAGGTGAGATTTCTCACCCATCCCAGCAGCCAGGGAACCAACACTTGAGAACTGTTTTCCCCTTTATGGCCCCAGGATGTCATTTCTTCTCCTCATTTGAATGATATCTGGCTTCCAAGATTGATTTGTTGTAATATCACGCACCCAGCTGGCCAGTGGGCTGAAAATCAATTCACCAAATGACCAATTTGCTGGATCAACTCTAACTCCATAGTAAGTCTGAAAAGGTAGGCTGTGGAAAGGGGGATATTGAGGCTAAGTCTCAAAGAATGGGCAGGATTTGGGTGAGCTATTACAAGAGAGAGGCAGGAAGGGGCATTCCAGGAGAGACAACCAGCAATGGCAAAAAACAAACAAACAAAAAAGAATTCCTTTTGGTTGGGATTTCTAACACCTCCCCCTCCAAAGAAAGAGAAGTAGTTTCAAAATAAATGATTTGCAAATACAGGATAATTTTCTGGAGTTACATGTGCTCCTACTGCTGCAATTGCATAAATCTTGAGAAGATTTTGTCTTCATTTGATTCAGACTTCGGTTGAGTAGCTGCCTTCTTTTCTCCCACTTCTTGGTAATATAGGTTCTGCTAAAGAATGGAGATCTAGGCCAGGTGCTGTGCCTCACGCCTGTAATCCCAGCACTTTGGGAGGCTGAGGCAGGTGGATCACCTAAGGTCAGGAGTTCAAGACCAGCCTGGCCAACATGGTGAAACCCCATCTCTACTAAAACCAAAAAATTAGCCAGATGTGGTGGCACGTGCTTGTGGTCCCAGCTACTCGGGAGGCTGAGGCAGGAACCCAGGAGGTGGAGGCTGCAGTGAGCCAAGACTATGCCACTGCACTCCAGCATGGGTGACAGAGTGAGATTCCATCCCCCCTCCACCGAAAAAAAAAAACAAAGAATGGAGATCTAGCTGTAGAGAATATATTTACCTCCCTAAAGTACCCAATTTATGTCAATGGAAATTGGCTTGAGTTTAATGGAAATTGACTCGAGTTTAATGGAAATTGACTCAAGTTTAATGGAAATTGACTCATGCTGTCAAGCATGTCAAATGGAATGTAAACTCCAGTATATTTGTTCAGTAATTCTGGTAACCTAAATTTTTTTTTTTTTTGAGACAGAGTTTTGATATTGTTGCCCACGCTGGAGTGCAATGGTGCGATCTCAGCTCACCGCAACCTCTGCCTCCCAGGTTCAAGCGATTCTCCTGCCTCAGCCTCCTGAGTAGCTAGGATTACAGGCATGCACCACCATGCCCCGCTAATTTTTTACTTGTAATAGAGACAGGGTTTCTCCATGTTGGTCAGGCTGGTCTCGAACTCCTGACCTCAGGTGATCCGCCCTCCTCAGCCTCCCAAAGTGCTGAGATTACAGGCGTAAGCTACCATGCCCGGCTAAAAAATTTTTTTAAAAAAAGAAAAGATGACAGTACATCCAATGGGTCTGCTGCTTTCCACTAGTTAGGAAACACCCCGTGTTCCTGCTGCTATGATCTTAGAACTTTCTATAGGTGGTATGACCATGGTGATGATGGAGGGAAGAGTAGCATGTGTCACAAAACACAGGTTCCAAAACCAGATCCATGCGCACACCTGGAGTCCCAGCTACTTGGGAGGCTGAGGCAGGGGGATCACTTGAGCCCAGGAGTTCAAGGCTGCGGTGAGCCATGATCATACCACTGCACTCCAGCCTGGGCAACGGAGTGAGATCATGTCTCTAAAAACAGAAAAAAGTATTAAATTAGAATTGTCAGATTTCACATAAAAATACAAGACACCAGCTGGGCACAGTGACTCACGCCTGTAATCCCAGCACTTTGGGAGGCCGAGGCAGGTGGATCACAAGGTCAGGAGTTCGAGACCAGCTTGGCCAACATGGTAAAACCCCATCTCTACTAAAAACAAAAACTGGGCATGGTGGCACGTGCCTGTAATCCCAGCTACTCGGAAGGCTGAGGCAGGAGAATCGTTTGAACCCGGGAGGCGGAGGTTGCAGTGAGCCGAGATCGTGCCATTGCACTCCAGCCTGGGCAACACGGTGAGACTCCGTCTCAAAAAAAAAAAAAAAAAAAAAATACAGGATACCCAGCTGGATTTGGATTTCAGGTAAAATATGATTTTTTAAAGTATGTCTCATGAAATATTTGGGATATACTTATACTAAAAATCATTCATTATTTATCTGAAATTAAAATGTAACTAAGCATCCTGTATTCTGTCCATCAATTTATCTACATTAATGATCTCATCTTCTAACTAAAGAAACTTAAGGCTGGGCACGGTGGCTCACACCTGTAATCTCAGCACTTTGGGAGGCCGAGGCAGGTGGATCACCTGAGGTCAAGAGTTCAAGACCAGCCTGGCCAACATGGTGAAACCCCGTCTCTACTAAAAAAATACAAAAATTAGCCAGCCATGGTGGCATGCGCCTGTAATCCCAGCCACTCAGGAGGCTGAGGCAGGAGAATCACTTGAACCTGGGAGGCAGAGGTTGCAGTGAGCCGAGATCACGCCACTGCATTCCAGCCTGGGCAGCAGAACAAGACTCTGTCTCAAAAAAAAAAAAAAACAAAAACAAACAAACAAACAAAAAAGAATAGCTTCAAAAAACATCAAATACTTGGGAGGCCAAGGCAGGCGGATCACCTGGGGTCAGGAGTTCGAGATCAGCCTGGCCAAACATGGCAAAACCCCATCTCTACTAAAAATACAAAAATCAGCCAGGCATGGTGGCATGAGCCTGTAATCCCAGCCACTAGGGAGGCTGAGGCAGGAGAATCGCTTGAACCCAGAAGGCAGGGTTGCAGTGAGCCAGGGTCGTGCCACTGCACTCCAGCTTGGGCAACAAAGCAAGAGTCCGTCTTAAAAATAAACAAATAAATAAAATAAACAAAACAAATACTTAGAAAAAAATTTTAACAAAATACATGCCATGTCTGCATGCTGAAAACCACAAAACACTGATGAAAGAAATCCAGAAAGACCTAAATAAATGGAGATAAACACTGTGTTCATGCATTGGAAGACTCAATATTGTTTGTTTTTGAGACAGGGGCTCACTCCATCACCCAGGCTGGAATACAGTGGCACACTCTTGGCTTACTGCAACCTCTGCCTCCCAGGCTCAAGCCATCCTCCCACCTCAGCCTCCCAAGTAGCTGGGACTACAGGCATATGCTCCTCCCCTCCAACACATCAGGCTAATTTTTGTATTTTTTTGTAGAGATGGGGTTTCGCCATGTTATCCACAGTGGTCTTAAACTCCTGAGCTCAAGCAGTCTACCTGCCTCGGCCTCCCAAAGTGCTGGGATTACAGGTGTGAGCCCCTATGCGTGGCTGACTCAGTATTGTTCAGATGCCAATTATCTCTAAATTGACTAATAGCTTTATTACCATGTCAATCAAAATTCCAGCAAGATTTTTGTAAAACTCAATACGCTGATTCTAAAATTTATATGGAAAGGCAAAGAAACTAAAATAATCAAAACAATTTTTTAAAATAACAAAGTTGAAAGACACTACTTGAGTTGAGTCTCATTATAAAGCTACAGTAATCAAGACAAATCAATGGAACAAAATAGCAAATAGAGAATTAGAGATACATATATACAACTCATTGATTTTCTACAAAGTTGCAAAAGCAATTTAACGAAGAAAGAAAAGACATTCCAACAAATGATGCTGAAAGAATTGTACATCCTAATGCAAAAAAAAGAGAGAGAGAAATGAATCTCAATTTATACCTCACATCCTACGCAAAAATTAACTAAGCATGGATCATAAAATCTAACACTATAAAAGTTGTAGGAAAAATATTTGTGACTTTGGAATAGAAAATGATTTCCTAGATATGACACAAAAGCATGTTCCTTGAAAGAATTTTTTTTTTTTGAGACGGAGTCTAACTCTGTCACCCAGGCTGGAGTGCAATGGCGTAATCTCAGCTCACTGCAACCTCCACCTCCCGGGTTCAAGCGATTCTCATGCCTCTTGAGTAGGTGGGATTATAGGCACCTGCCACCACACCCAGCTAATTTTTTTAGTAGAGATGGCATTTCACCGTGTTGGCCAAGCTGGTCTCAAACTCCTGACCTCAAGTGATCCAACCACCTCGGCCTCCCAAAGTGTTGGGATTACAGGCATGAGCCACCACGCTGGGCTTTTTTTTTTTTTTTTTTTGAAACAGGGTCTCACTCTGTCACCAGGGCTGGAGTGCAGTGACGTGATCACAGCTCATTGCCGCTTCAACTTCCCAGGCTCAAGTGATCCTCCCACCTCAGCCTCCCAAGTAGCTGAGACTGCAGGCATATGCCACCATGCCTGGCTAATTTTTGTAGTTTTTGTAGAGACGAAGTCTCGCATGTTGTCCAGGCTGGTCTTGAACTTCTGGGCTCAGGCAATCCTCCTGCCTGGGCCTCCCAAAGTGCTGGGATTATAGGCGTGAGCCACTGCGCCCAGCCTATTTTGTATCTTAACTATAACAGTGGTTATACATCTGTATGCGTTTGTGAAAACTCACGGAAGTGAACATTAAAATGGTGAATTTAATGTATGTAACTTAATATAATTTAATTTTTTTGGGGGGGGGGGATAGAGCTTTGCTCTTGTTGCCCAGGCTGGAGTGCAATGGCGTGATGTGGGCTTGCTTACTGCAACCTGTGCCTCCCACGCTCAAGTGATTCTCCTGCTTCAGCCTCCTGAGTAGCTGGGATTACATGTGCCCACCACCACATCCGGCTAATTTTTTGTATTTTTAGTAGAGAAAGGGTTTCACCATGTTGACCATGGCTGATCTTGAACTCCTGACCTCAGGTGATACACCCGCCTGGGCCTCCCAAAGTGTGATTACAGGTGTGAGCCAACACACCCGGCCAATTTATTAAAATTTTTAGAAAGAAGTGAGACATGTAAATACCAGAGCTGTGTAAATGTAAAGTTTATTAGATACTGATCATTCCATAGGTGACAAATGGAGTGACAGTGGCTGGGTTTGGACGCAGAGACAACCAGGGAACTGCTGAGAAAAGGTGAAAACAAGGAATCGGCAAGAGACTATTTGGACGAACATCTGGTTGTGAGAAACAGGAAAGTGTCACAGACTTGAGGTGAGAAACTGTGGGGCTGCCACACCTGGGCCTGAATTGCTCATTGATCAGCATTACAGAAGGAGCGCTCCTGTTGGTGGTGATGGTGGAGGACCTGGGGCAGACCTCAGGAGAGAAGCCCAGTGAATGGCTCATTGTGTGCCAAGTCTAATGCGTTATCCTTATGTAGGGGTACAATGGAAAGAATGAAGAACCAGGAATTAGGATATCTGAGTTCCAGGCACAGCCCAGCCAGTGATGAACTGTGTGACCTGTGAAATCAGATGAGCCTCAGAGGCCACATCTGACCAGAGAGTTTAGAAAGGTGGAATCTCGGCCAGGTGTGGTGGCTCATGCCTGTAATCCCAGCACTTTGGGAGGCCAGAGCGGGTGGATCACTTGAGGCCAGGAGTTCAAGACCAGCCTGGCCAACATTGTGAAACCCCGTCTCTACTAAAAATAAAAAAATTAGCCAGGCGTGGTGGCACACACCTGTAATCCCAACTACTTGGGAGGCTGAGGCAGGAGAATCGCTTGAACCTGGGAGGTGGAGGTTGCAGTCAGCCAAGATTGCACCACTGCACTCCAGCTGGGGTGACAGAGTGAGACTCTGTCTCAAAAAAATAAAAAAGAAAGAAAGAAAGATGGGGCCTCAAGACCCTTCTACTGTGAACCATCTCTTGGTTACATAATTTATACCCTAAAATGAGTTCACTAGAATATACATTTGCACAGTCCTTTACAGTTTATAAAGCACTCTTAGCACCAATCTTATTCACCCCCGGCGGCAGTGAGGAGTGTGCTATTCCTCTTTTCCATGTGAGGAAGCTGCTCCTCGGAGAGGTTAATTAGTCTTGTGTAAAGTCACTCCAAGTCCAGTGCTCTTTCAGTCATCCCACACCAAGGAGCAGGGCAGTGCCTGCATTTTCTAAGACCAGGCTGAGGGATGGCCCACTAGGGAGAAGGCTTTGGGCCCAGAGCCAGACAGGAGAACTCATTCCTGGAAAGAGCTACAGTGAGAACGCTCCAGGTGTGTAAACACTTCTTCCTCTGCATCTCAGCATTGCCTGGTGGCGGCCCAACTTCCAGTTCACAGGTTTTAAATACTTGTGGTAGTAGGTGTGGTAGTTTGAACCATGACCCCTCAAAGATGCCTTCCTCCTAATTCCAGAAGCTACGAATATGCTACCTCTCCATGGTAAAGGGGATTTTGCAGATGGGATAAAGTTAAGGATCTTGCAATGGGAGATTATCCTGGATTATCCAGGTGGGTCCAATGTAATCACAAGGGTCATTCTAAGAGTGAAGGAGGAGGGTCAGTCAGGAAAAGCTGAAGACAGAAGAGGTTGGTGTAGTACACTTTGAAGATGGAGGGAGGGGCCACAAACCTAGAAATGGAGGCAAGGAAATTGATTCTCCCCTGAAACTTCTGGAAGGAAGGCGGCACTACTGACACCCTGATTTTAGACTGTTGGCCTCCAGCACTGTAAAGAGTAAATTTGTGTTGCTTAAGCTACCAAATTTGTGGTAACTTATTACAACAGAACTAGGAAACCAACACAGTAGGGAAGAAGAAACATTGACCCTATGGAATTAGGTACATCAGAAAAGTTAAAGCCAAAGATTCTTTAATTATTTTCCCACATTTAAAACAAGGCAAAATGAACACACACACACACGCATCTATCCTATGACAAAATAGTCATAATTTTGCAGTGTTTAGGAGATACTGTTTAACACTTCAGAACCCCAAGTAAATTGGGAACAAAGACACTTAGAATTCTTTTTTACCCAGAACTGTGCTGAAACTAATGAACTGCAGGGTGGGAGAGTAACTTTTATTAATGCAAATGCATTTCAGGGGAGAAGGCACTGAATTGAGAAAAATACATGATTTAAAATTCAATTGGAAATTTGGCTGATTATATCCACGATTTCCGACCCAGTTTCAAATTTGCCACCCTTATCTCTATAAATACACTTAGACTTTTCATGTGCAGATTTTCATTCAGAAAATCCACTCTTGGTTCTCTGAAAACAAGTATTGAAGTATCTTAGAGATTTACCAAAAAAAAAAAGTGTATGGGAATCAAGCTTCCTTTTCCTTTTGAAAATGCATATGATATTTGTTTTAACCCAGCTCTGGCTTTGAGAGTGATCTACTGTTCTGTCGCCCTAAGCGTGAGTTTAGTGGTCATTCCAGTATGTGTTAACAGACTGTGACATCATCTGGAAGCAGGAAATGGCTCTCAGGTTACCATATAAATTGACTTAAGCTTCAGAGAGGATTACAGGGCAGACCTCTGCTAAGTGTGGAGATGCCATTACAGCTAAATCAAAGGTAACTGCGAGGTCTGGCAGGCACCTGTCAACAGGTAAGGGAAGGAGAAGCCCAGAAGGAGCCTTGAGTCAGGATTACATTCTCCAAGCTTTATTTTTATTTCAGGTTAAAGGGTCAGACAGAGAAGCCATTCGCAGTGGTCTTTATTTATGGTTCTCAGAGGCCCGGCTGGTGAAGCGTCATGAGGAAGAGGGATGGTCCAGGTGAGATCCCCATCTCCTGGCCCAGCTGATGACAGATGGAGGGCCTTGAGCTTTGTGAAAGCCTAGCTTTTTATCCATGTGCATTAATGTTTGCAGGCAAACATGAGAGCTCATCCTTTGTTCCCTCTCTTATGGGGAGAGGTATGTGTTTTCCAAGCCTCCTTACTCCTTGGCCACCTGAAAATAATTGTTTCCACTACCTGTTGTTGGTCTTTGAAGGACAGGTGAGGAGGAAGCTGCATCATTGACTGGCAAGCTTGGCTGGAGAGAGTATCACAGACTGTCAGCCAGCTGATCCCTAGCAAGGGATTCTCTGATAACTGATGTGTTAGCAATAAAGTATACCCATTCCAAAAGACATTTCCATTGAGTCAGATGACTCCTGAAAACGAGATTTTACCATCTAAAACAACAAAGCTATAATGGCTAAATGATTAGAAGTAATACTTTGGAACAGTAAATGGACGCTAGAAGGCAGTTGAAAATATTGTCATCATGCCAAAAAGAAATTCCATGCCCACTGGCAGTCACTACCCATTTCTTCTACCGCCCACTGATCACTAATTCCTTCCAGCAACCACTAATCCATTTTCTGTCTCTATGCATTTGCCTATCCTGAATGTTATGTATAAGTTAAATCCTACAATATGTGGTCTTTAGCATCATGTTTTCTTTCTTTTTGAGACGGAGTCTCGCTCTGTCGCCCAGGCTATAGTGCAGTGGCGTGATCTTGGCTCACTGCAACATCTGCCTCCCAGGTTCATGCCATTCTCCTGCCTCAGCCTCCCGAGTAGCTGGGACTACAGGCACCCGCCACCACGCCCGGCTAATTTTTTTTTATTTTTAGTAGAGACGGGGTTTCACTGTGTTAGCCAGGATGGTCTTGATCTCCTGACCTCGTGATCCGCCCGCCTCAGCCTCCCAAAGTGCCAGGATTACAGGCGTGAGCCACCGCCTCCAGCCAGCATCATGTTTTCAAGGTTCATTCATGCTGTAGCATGTATCAGCACTTCATTCCCATTTATTGCCAAATAATATTCCTTTGTATGGCTATACCACTTTTATTTATCCAGTCATCAATTAGTGAACACTTGGGTTATTTTCCTTGGCCAGACGTGGTGGCTAACGCCTGTAATCCCAGCACTTTGGGAGGCTGAGGCAGGTAAACTGCTTGAGCCTAGCAGTTTGAGACCAGCCTGGCCAACATACTGAGACCCTGTCTCTACAACAATACAAAAATCAGCCTGGCACGGCGGAGCACGCCTATAGTCCCAGCTACTCAGGAGCCTAAGGTGGGAGGATTGCTTGAGCCCAGGAGGTCGAGGCTGCAGTGAGCCAAGATTGCCCCACTGAACTCCAGCCTGGGCATTGGAGTAAGGCCTGTCTCAAAAAATAAATAAATAAATAAAATTTAAAAACAAAAAAAAATGAACGCTTGAGTTATTTTTCCTTTTGGGCCATCCCTCTGCACTTTAAAGATGCTTCTGTGTTTCTCTCCCTACTATCGATGGTTATTATTTTAGTCTTATGTCGTCTTTGATGTGTGACTTTGTTTTTTTTGGTTTTCTTTTTTGAGATAAGGTCTCGCTGTGTCACCCAGGCTTGAGTGTAGTGGCGCGATCTCAGCTCACTGCAGTCTTGACCCCCCAGGCTGAAGCCATCTCCCACCTCAGCCTCCTGAGTGGCTGGAACCACAGGTATAGTGCATGATCCTGGCTAATTTTTGTATTTTTGTAGAATGGAATCTCACTATGTTGGCCAGGCTGGTCTCAAACTCCTAGGCTCAAGTGATATGCCCACCTCAGCCTCCCAAAGTGCTGGGATTACAGGCATGAGCCACCACACCCGACCATAATTATATTAAACTTTTTAAATGTAAGTTTGCATGTGCACAGAAAAAAAAGCGATCAACAAAAAAAGGGGAGGCAGCATTATTAGTCATCAGAGAAATGCAAATTAAAACCACAATGAGATATCCTTACATACGTATTTACAATAGTTAAAATTAACAAGACTGTCCACATCAAATACTGGTGAAGATGTGGAAGAACCAGAACTCACAAATACCCCTGCTGGGAATGTAGATGGCACAATCACTCTGGAAAAAAGTCTGGTAGTGTCTCAAATTTAAGCACATGCCTGCCATTCCATTCCTAGGCATTTATCCAAGAGGAAGGAAAGCATATGTCCATACAAAGACCTGTACACAAATGCTCAAGGCAGCTTTGTATGCACAGGTTGAATATCGCTTATCCAAAATCCTTGGGACAAAAAGTGTTTCAGATTTTGACTGTTTCTAATTTTGGAATATTTGCATATACACAATGAGATATCTTGAGGATGAGACCCAAGTCTAGAACATTCATTTCCGTTTCATGTACACCTTATACACATAGCCCGAAGGTAATTTTATAAAATATTTTTTAGCAATTTTGTGCATGAGGCCGCGCATGGTGGCTCACGCCTGTAATCCCAGCACTTTGGGAGGCTGAGGTGGGTGGATCACTTGAGATCAGGAGTTCAAGACCAGCCTAGCCAATGTGGTGAAACCCCATCTCTACTAGAAATACAAAAATTAGCCAGGCATGGTGGCGCACGCCTGTAATCCCAGCTTCTTGGGAGGCCGAGGCACGAGAATTGCTTGAACATGGGAGGCAAAGGTTGCAGTGAGCCGAGATTGCACCACTGCACTCCAGCCTGGGTGATTGAGCAAGACTCTGTCTCAAAAAAAAAAAAAAAAAATTGTGCATGAAACAAAGTTTGTATACATTGAACCATCAGAAAGCAAAGATGTCAGGTGCAAAATTTTCTGTTTATGGCATCATCTCAGTGCTCAAAAAGTTTTGAATTTTAGAGCATTTTGCATTCCAGATTTTTGGATTAAGGATGTTCAACCTGTAATAGCCCCAAACTGGAAACTGTGTAAATGTCCATCAACAGGTGAATGGATAAACAAACTGTAGTATATCCATACAGTGGGGGATACTCCACAATAAAATAATAAAGAGGAATGGACTATGAAGTTATTGACTCACACAACAGCAAGGATGAATCTAAATAATTGTGCTGAATGAAAGGAGTCAGACTTTTAAATTATATGATTCAATTTATATAAAGTTTTAGAAAATGCACACTAATCTAAAAGCAGATCAGTAGGAGCCTCTAAGGTGTTTGCATTAGGGATGGGAGGGGTTATAGAGGGACATGACGACATTTTGGGGGCTGATGGAAATGTTTGCTATCTTGATTGCGGCAATAGTTCCACATGTACATATATATATATATATATATATATATATATATATATATTTATCAAATTGTGCACTTTTAAATATGTGCAGTTGATTTTATGTCAATTATACCTGAATGAAAGAATAAAAGATGCCGGGTGCAGTGGCTCCCACTTTGGGAGGCTAAGGCAGGTGGATCACCTGAGGTCAGGAGTTTGAGACCAGCCTGGCCAACATGGTGAAATCCCATCTCTACTAAAAATACAAAAATTATTGGGTATGTTGGTTCATGCTTGTAATCCCAGCTACTCGGGAGGCTGAGGCAGGAGAATCGCTTGAACCCAGGACGCGGAGGTTGCAGTGAGCTGAGATCGTGCCACTGTACTCCAGCCTGGGCGACAGAGCGAGACTCCTCAAAAAAGGAAAGAAAGAAAACAGGAAGGAAGGAAAAGAAAGAAAGGAATGAAAGAAGAAAGAAAGAGAGAGAGATGGAAAGAGAGTCAAAGGATAGGGAGGAACAACGGGAGGCAATGCACCAGAAGCAAGAAAAAAAAGCAGATGCAGCATAAACCTCAAAACATCCAAAATCTAGAGTCTAGCCATAAAAAAAGAATAAAATCACGTCCTTTCCAGAAACATGGTTGCAGCTGGAAGCCATTATCCTAAGAGAATTAATACAGGAACTGAAAACCAAATACTGCATGTTATCTCTTATAAATGGGAGCTAAACATGAGTACACATGGGAACTACAGACTCTGGGGACTACTAGAGGAGGAAGGGAGGGAGAGAGGCAACGGTTTAGCAACTAACTGTTGGGTACTATACTCAGTACCTGGGTGAGGGGATCATTTGTACCCCAAACCTCAGCATCACACAATATACCCAGGTAACAAATCTGCACGTTTTCCCTGAATCTAAAATAAAAGTAGAAAAAAAAATTTTTTTTTTTTGAGACAGGGTCTCACTGTCTCCCAGGCTAGAGTGCAGTGGCATGATCAGGGCTCACTGTAGCCTCGACTTCCTGGGCTGAGGCGATCGTCCTGCCTCAGCCCCCTGAGTAGCTAGGACTACAGGCATGCGCCACCACACCCGGCTAATTTCTTGTATTTTTAGTAGAGATGGGGTTTCACCATGTTGCCCAGGCTGGTCTCCAACTCCTGGACTTAAGTAATCTGCACACCTCAGCCTCCCAAAGTGCTGGGACTACAGGCATGAGCCACTGCATCCAGCCAGAAAAAAGTATCTTTTAAGAACTAAATAAAAATAAATGCAATACATTTTTTTTCTTTGAAATAAATAAATAAATAAAATCTAGAGTCTCCTCCAGGCACAATCCCACTGGTCCTGGCATTGGGAGACGTCATTGTAAGGCTCAGCTCTGCCAGTCACTGGCTCTGACTCCTGAGGCAAATCTCTTTGGAGGTTCAAATGGGATAAATTTTCCTTTTCCGTGAAACCCCATACAAATGTTTGCAGCAGCAATAAGAACAACAGTGGATACTGTTGACATTTTACTGTTGTTGATATTATAATTATGCTCATCAGTGGATTCAAGCTTTCCCCACAGAGCTTTGTGATGACTGAGGATGGGTGTCACCTAGAGTCCTGTCACCATCTCCATGGAGATCCTGCATGGGCACTTTGCAGAAAACAAAAGATTTCCACTTTCTCAGGGCTGCACCGCTGCAATAAGAATCAAGCCATGTTTGGCCAGGTGCAGTGGCTCATGCCTGTAATCCCAGCACTTTGGGAGTCCGAAGCAGGCAGATCACCTGAGGTCAGGAGTTCGAGACCAGCCTGGCCAACATGGTGAAACCTCGGCTCTACTAAAAATACAAAAATTAGCTGGGTGTAGTGGCGCACACCTGTAATCCCAGCTACTCAGGCGGCTGAGGCAGGTGAATTGCTTGAACCCAGGAGGTGAAGGCTGCGGTGAGCTGAGATCAGGCCACTGCACTCCAGCCTGGGTGACAGAGCAAGACTCTATCTCAAAATAAATAAATAAATAAACAAATAAATAAGAATCAAGCCATGTTTTAGCTTGCACCACATGGAAGTGGGTCTACTATCATTTCAGGAGACTTCGTGGTACCCTTTTGCCACAAGTCTCATGGGTGGAAAAAAAAGAAGTAAGTAAAATATGTTTTAGTATTTGACATCCCCCACTCCTGAGATGAGATCAGCACAAAAGTACCAGTTATATTTTTTCATGTTCTGAATTTTACCTGTAACCCTGCTAGTTTGGTTTACTTTTTGTCATTATTATCTGTAACCTTGTAATAAAAGACAAGCCTTTCATCAAGTTTGAGTCTCCTCCCTGTCTACTAACACAACCCATGAAAACACCATACTCAAATATTGGCTGCATAATTCCTAGAGCCTACTGCAGAAAATATTCCTGTGACCCTTATAAGAGACTTCTCATCAGCATATGTAAGAGATGAATATTTCTACCTAAGGATGATGGCACCTACAACTCTTTCTGCATTATTTTGAATTTTCTTTAGCATTTTCCTGCTGAGGCAGCCTCTTGGATATCATCACATCTTAGCTAGTCAAATGCCATTAATCTCTTTTTGGGATATAGAGATTGCTTCATAAAGTCAATTGTTTTTAAAGATGCCTCTAAAGAAATGCTCTTCTCCTATATTAGTCTGTTCTCACATTGTTAATAAAGGCATACCTGAGACTGGGTAATTTACAAAGGAAAGAGGTTTAATGGACTCACAGTTCCACGTGGCTGGGGAGGCCTCACAATCATGGTGGAAGGCAAAGCAGATGCAAAGCACGTCTTACATAGCAGCAGGCAAGAGAGCTTGTGCAGGAGAACTCCAGTTTACAAAACCATCAGATATCGTGAGACTTATTCATTACCAGGAGAATGGCGTAGGGGAAACTGTCCCCATGATTCAATTATCTCCACCTGGCCCCACCCTTGACACATGGGGATTATTACAATTCAAGGTGAGATTTGGGTGGGGACACAGCCAAATCATGTCATCTTTTTACAGAGAAAGCCAGCTCACTTTCCCCACTACTTCTTCCTTGGATGCTGCAGAGTTAGAAATGCCCAGTGCTCAGCAGCAGGGCCAAGCTAGAGCTATTGCTTGGGCTTGGCATAAATAGTGAATTGGTTATTATCTGTGATAACTCCTCCCTGAATTTCTCTGCAGTCTGGAGACCCTGGATCAGTTGAGATATGCTCTCAATTGATCGTCTTGGTAAGAGGGATTCATTGGATTGCATGTTCCTGTTTCTAGATGCTATTCTTTCTAGCAATGGTATTTTCCCTTTTCCACAGAGGGGATTCAAGTAGTGGTTTCTCCAATTCAATTCATAAGTAGACTTCATTCTTCAATCCAACTGCATCCAGCTCATAGGATTCTAGGAACTCCAAACCTAAACTAGGGCAAAGCCCTGCAGTACTTAGACTTATACAGTTTCTTCCTATGCATTTTAAAATTTATTATCTGGGATTTATCTTTTTTTTTTTTCCTAGACGGAGTCTCACTCTGTAGCCCAGGCTAGAGTGTGCAATGGCATGATCTCCACTCACTGCAACCTCTGACTCCTGGGTTCAAGTGATTCTCCTGCCTCAGCCTCCTGAGTAGCTGGGATTACAGGCACATGCCACCATAGTCGGCTAATTTTTGTGTTTTTAGTAGAGACATGGTTTCACCATGTTGGCCAGGCTGTTCTCGAACTTCTGACCTCAGGTGATCTGCCCACTTTGGCCTCCCAAAATGCTAGGATTACAGGTGTAAGCCATCGCACCTGGCCTATCTGGGATTAATCTTATTTATGCACCGGAATGTTACAAAGTACTGAGTTAACAGAATACTGCTTATTCATTTTGTTGAAAGTGCTTATTTAGGAAATTATCTTAAATTTAGGGCCAGGCATGGTAGCTCACACCTGTAATCTCGGCACTCTGGGAAGCCAAGGCAGGAGGATCGCTTGAGGCCAGGATTTTGAGACCAACCTTGGCAACAAAGTGAGACTCCATCTCTACAAAAAAATTAAAAATTAGCTGGGTGTGGTGATACTCATTTGTAGCCTTAGCTACTTGGGAGGATGAGGAGGGATGATTACTTGAGCCTAGACATTCGAGGCTACAGTGAGCTATGATCGTGCCATGGCTCTCCAGCCTAGGCAACACAGTGAGACCCTGTCTCTGAAAAAGAAAAGAAAGGAAATTATTTTAAATTTAAACCTGGAATGACTTCAGCAGGAAAACAGCTTCAATATTCCCCCTTTTATATAAAATCTTTTTTCTTTTTTTTTTTGAGACAGAGTCTCGCTCTGTTGCCCAGGATGGAGTGCAGTGGCGTGATCTCAGCTCACCACAACCTCCGCCTCCCAGGTTCAAGAGATTTCTCCTGCCTCAGCCTCCTGAGTAGCTGGGACTACAGGCGTGCACCACAATGCCTGGCTAATTTTTGTATTTTTAGTACAGACGGGGTTTCACTACATTGGCCAGTCTGGTCTCGAACTCCTGACTTGGTGATCTGCCCACCTTGGCCTCCCAAAGTGCTGGGATTACAGGTGTGAGCCACTGCGCACATACTTAAAATCTTCACAGTAATCTTTACAGTAAGATTACATATTTTACATACTTAAAATATTTTCAGTAATCTTTACTTAAAATCTTTAGAGTAAAGTGATGTAGGATTCACACGGGAGGATCAAGAGTGGAGAACAGGTCAAGAATATGCGGTTTTCTCACATCTGAACTTGTCTATTTCCCGCAGAAGGCCCACAATCTGCCAAAGAAGGGTGCATCATCAAATAAGCCATAATGTATATTTTGTAGGTGAAAACAGTTGAATAAAAGCAAACTTCAACCTTCAGTGCCATCATCAATTATAGGCTCCTTCAAGGATAAGCTTGAGATTAAAAACAAATACTCCTTACCTTTTACAGAAACAGATTTTTAGGAAGCTAAAGGAACATCTGAAGAGGTACACCATCATCAGACCCTCTGATTGATTAACAATAGGATACAGCAGCAAGGATTTCACAGCAAGCAATCCCCACTGGCCAATTATGTGTTAGGTGCAGTGTTAGACCAGGAAACATGGCAGTAGCCAACCGTGTCATAGCCCTAGAGCTCCAAGACTTTACCCCAGTGTGGCAGTTAGCATGACAATCATGGAAGAAAGGCTCCCTATGGGCAAACAGGTCATCACCCAGGATTTGTCTGTGCACTGGACATCTCTTGGGACACAGTTTTCCAAGGCCTCTAAAATGAGGCCCTAAGCACCAATGTCTCTGCACATCGTAGACAGAGCACAGATGACCATCCAATGTCATCTTGGTTCCTTTTCTTCCTCTGTGAGGCACGACTGATTCTAAGCCTTTACATACTACTTACAGAAAAGTTTTGTTTTTGAGATGTTCAAAAACCCCTTTATTCAGCCTTAAATCTCTGGGCATTCAATGCTATATGTGGAGATTTTAAAAAGTTTTAATCTCTGAGCAGCCTATTGGCAGCTACCATTTCTAGGGTTAACAGAGAAGCCAGATGCACAAGGAATTTGAGTGCCTCCCCCAACAACCCCAAATTGAGGAAAAATTTCCCAAGATCCTACTCACTTTTATGTATTAATTTTTTATTTTTATTTATTTATTTATTTTTTATTTATTTATTTATTTATTTATTTATTTATTTATTTATTTATTTTAGACAGAATCTCACTCTGTCGCCCAGGCTGGAGTGCAATGTCACAATCTCGGTTCACTGCAACCTCCACCCCCCGGGTTTAAATGATTCTTCTACCTCAGCCTCCTAAATAGCTGGGATTACAGGCGCCCGCCACCGTGCCCGGCTAATTTTTGTATTTTTAGTAGAGATGGGGTTTCACCATCTTGGCTAGGCTAGTCTTGAACTCCTGACCTCGTGATCCACCCGCTTCGGCCTCCCAAAGTGCTGGGATTACAGGCATGAGCCACTGCGCCCGGCCCCTACTCACTTTTAAAATGTAAAATTATGCATTGTGTTGTGTAATACAGTCACCTCTGTAGCTTGCAGGACTTCTGAGAGACTAAATTGATCAATAAATGGCGGCCAGGTACAACTGGAGAAGCAAGCTTCAATTCCTTGTATTTCTACAGAACCTTTCCCAAAGGTGCTGAAGAATAACTGTGCCAAAGAGACCATAGGCAATGAACTCCCCAGAAGCCTGAGGCCCATATTCACATAAACTGTCTCTATCTCAGGCCAGGCACGGTGGCTCATGCCTGTAATCCCAGCACTTTGGGAGGTCAAGGCAGGCGGATCACGAGGTCAAGAGATGGAGACCATCCTGGCCAACATGGTGAAACCCTGTCTCTACTAAAAATACAAGAATTAGCCGGGCATGGGGGCACGCACCTGTAGTCACAGCTACTTGGGAGGCCGAGGCAGGGGAATCGCTTGAACCCAGGAGGCAGAGGTTGCAGTGAGCCGAGATTGCGCCACTGCACTCCAGCCTGGCGACAGAGCAAGATTCTGTCTCAAAAAAAAAAAAAGAAAGAAAGAAAGAAAAGAAAAAAAAACTGTCTCTATTGCAGAACTTGTCAGTTTGACAGGCTAGGCATTTCCAAAATCTAACTCCCCCGCTTGATGGGCACCTCAGTGGTGGGGGTAGGAAGTGACAGAGCTCTCTCATTCATGTAAATAAAGGTGACTGCATCCCCCTCATAGCTGTGGGTGGTGGAACTCCTTTTATTTCTAAGATTAAAAGAGCAAGGCTGTAGGGGGCAGAGGAATAACCTTGTGGAAGGGAAGGGGCTGGGGTGGACAGGGGAGTTGGCTTTCAGGAAGCAGAAGTCAGCTGTTTTACAGTATGGATTAGACACACACACTCCAGGTGTTTTGAAACAAGTTTCCCAAAGCACTCAGCAGTCTGCATTCCTTTCCACGACTCTCTAAGAAAAGTGTCTCTTCTGGCTTAGGAAGAATCATAAAAAAATTGCCACCCTGACCCCCTCATCTTAATCCCTCGTCATTTGGCGAACAATAGAGAAAACGCACCTGACAAAGGTGTTGGGCTAATGCCACAGCTCCTTGTCTCTTATTGAAGAGCTGAGCGGGAGGCAGAAGATCAAGCTGAGCCCCTGATTTGAGTGTCTTTTGGAAATGCATAAAGCTGCAGACGGAAAGGCGGCTTTCATGTGCAAATCATCTGAGGCTGGCGCTACTAGCCTTGGTCCTCCTAGTCTTTGCCCAATGCTTTCTTTAATCTTGAAATTACTCCTCTTTTCAGATCTAATGTTTTTGCCAGACAAGATTTGAAAATACAGAGATACTGAATGCATTTTCACATGCTCAGTAGGGGGAACAATTTGCCTATTTTGAAGTGGCTGCCATTCAAATACTCTGCCAGAGACTTACCACTGAACAAATAGTACAAAAGCGTCATCAGGTACAACAAATATTACAAGTCTTCTTTTCAAAAGACTTTCCTCCAAGTACTCTTCGTAAAGAGTGTCAACAATAAAAGTGAACTAATTTCAAGCAATAAAATTTAGCAGGTAGGCCAGGCACAGTGGCTCACACCTGTAATCTCAGCACTTTGGGAGGCCGAGACAGGTGGATCACTTGAGGCCAGGAGTTCGAGACCAGACTGGCCAACATGATGAAACACTGTCTTTACTAAAATACAAAAATTATCCAGGTGTGTTGGCACATGCCTGTAATCGCAGCTACTTGGGAGGCTGAAGCAGGAGAATCACTTGAACCTGGGAGGTGGAGGTTTCAGTGAGCCAAGATTGTGCCACTGTACTCCAGCCTGGGCGACAGAGTGAGACCCTGTCTCAAAAATTTTAAAAAAATCGAATAGGTGCATTAATATGGCAAAGTTAGAACCAAACCTTGCTCTCCTATTAATTTTTGCAAAAGTCAACAGTGCATTGGTTATGCAAAGGAATAGACTGAGGATTGGAAGGAGGAACTGCTAGCTCATCCATTCTGTTTTGTTTCATTTTTTTTTTTCTTTCACCTTCTCGAAATTATTTAACAGGAGAAAATCTAAACAGCAAACAGGAAGATGGTCTATTATAAAGTGCTTGAATGTCTGGAGTTGATTAAATGCAAAAACTCTTCATTGGTCAGCAATAGATATAAATGGACACATTAGAAATAATATAGCTCATATCTGTCCAAAATGAAACAGTGCCTCAGCAGTTTAATTCTGATAGTCAATATGCTATATTTTATTGACTAGGACACCTGACAACACCCAATAATAATGTCAAAGTGTAATGACAATAGGGAAATCATGGCATCTTAATTACTTTTGTTTTACCACCACTTCTAATTTATATTTTCGTTAAACGTTAGTGTCACTTTCAGATTAAGTAATAGTAAATTCTCGAAATAAATATCTGACAGAAGATTTAGCTTTGCTCCAGAAAAATGAATGAAGTCATGGAACCGTAATTTTATTTCATAGAAAGGCTAGGAAAAGTCCAACATGTAACATTTCATTAATTCAACAATTATTTATTAAGCATCCATGCATCTTCTAAAGGGACAGAGGCCTCTACCCACACAGAGTAGAGTGGCATACAGTAAAGTATAGTACAAGAGATCACAGTAGAGTAGACTACAGTCGAGTACAATAGAGTAGGGTAGAGTAGGATACAGTACAGTACAGTATAGAGTGAAGTACAGTAGAGTAGAGGGAAGTATAGTAGAGTAGAGCACACTAGAGTAGGGTAGAGTACAGTAGAGTTGAGTAGACTAGAGTACAGTACAGTAGAGTAGGGTTGAGTGGAGTACAGTAGAGTAGAGTACAGTGGAGTACAGTAGAGTAGAAAACAGTAGAAGGTGGTAGGGTACAGTAGATTAGAGTAGAATACAGTAGAGTATAGTACAGTAGAGTGGAGTGGAGTACAGCAGAGTAGAGTGGAGTAGAGTAGAGTAGGATAGAGTGGAGTAGAGGACAGTAAAGTACAGTACAGTAGAACAGAGTGGAGTAAAGTATAGCAGAGTGGAGTATAGTATACTACAGTAGAATATAATATAATACAGTAGAGTGGAGTAGAGTACAGTACAGTACAGTAGAGGGGGGTGCAGTAGAGTAGAAGACAGTAGATTACAGTAGAGTAAAGTACAGTAGAATGCAGTAGAGCAGAGTAGAGGAGAGGAGAGGACAGGATAGTAGAGTGGGGGACAGTAGAGTAGGGTAGAGTGGAGTAGAGTACAGTAGAGTGGAACAGAGTAGAGTGGAGTACTGTAGAGTAAAGTAGGGTGGAGTTGGGTAGAATGGAATAGAGTACAGTAGAGCGTAACAGAGTAGAGTGGAATATAGTAGAGTGGGCATTTCTTACCAACACCCCTCTGCCCTGAAGAGGTTTTGCCCTGTCTATGGATGGCTGCAGACTGTAGTATTCAGTACATCGGTTTCCACTAGATCTGTCCAGGCTATACCCACCCCATCCCCAATTCTCAGCCCCCCGCTCTCAGCCCTGACAGGGTACCCATGGCATCCTAAGACATCAACTAATTTTGTGTTAGCCTCTTTCATTCTCTCAGGGCTCTCTGCCTTCCTCTCTCACAATTCATTCATTTGTGGAGGAAATATTTATTGAGTACCTACTCTGTACCCAGGACTGGGTTCTATCCCTAGAAGTGAGCAAAAGAGACACAGCCTCTGCCCTGGAAGTCCACAGTCCACAACCCTCTCAGGCAAGCCTCAACCAAATAGTCACAGAAACACATCCTAGTTACCAACTGTGAATGAGCTATGAATAAAGATTAACATGAGACTATTATCAAGGATCCCTCAGCTACTTTGGGGAGCTGAGGAAGAGTCAGGGCTGCCTGAGGATGAGGCTGTGAGCCTCAGAGGAGCAGCAGCAACTAACTGGCTGAAAGGCTGGAAAGGTGGTCAGACCAAAGAAGGGGAATTTCCCAAGACCCTCAGCAGGAAAAGGGTATTCTTTCTCTCTCTTTTCTTTCTTTTTTTATTGAGACGGAGTCTTGCTCTGTCTTGCCCAGGCTGGAGTGCAGTGGTGCGATCTCAGTTCACTTCAGCAGCCTCGGCCTCCTAGGTTCAAGCGATTCCCCTGGCTCAGCCTCCCGAGTAGCTGGGACTACAGGCATGCATCACCACACGCGGCTAATTTTGTATTTTTAGTTGAGACAGGGGTTTCACCATGTTGGCCAGGCTGGTCTCAAACTCCTGACCTCAGGTGATCCACCTGCCTGGGCCTCCCGAAGTGCTGGGATTACAGGTGTGAGCCACCACGCCTGGCCTCTCTTTTCTAACTCTGAATTGTCTCTTATTATTATCCCCAACAAAAAAGCTTGGGGCAAAAAACAACAAAAAGCAGAATCTGCATCTACAAGAACTGTAATTCTTGTAGTTAAGGAAAAGATCCAGAAGGACGTTCAGGGAGGGAGTAATTTCACATACGCAGGGTTTGGAGAGGTGTGGTACTGACGGTCAGTTGTGCCCTAGTATTCTCTGCTTCCCTGGCATGGCTGCCGCAGTACGCCTTTCAGCAGGGCACAGCAGGCCCAGTTTAAGACTGCACTTCCCAGGGTCCTTTGCAACCAGGTGGGGCCATGTGACTAAGTTCCGATGAATTTAAGGAGAAAAATATTGTCACTTTCTTTGAGGGAAATTATTAATGCTTATTTTCCACTTCCTATCCTTTCACTTTTTTCTTTTCTTTTTTCTTTTTCTTTTTTTTTTTCTTTTTTGAGACTGAGTCTTGCTCTGTTGCCCAGGATAGAGTGCAGTCGCGCGATTTCCATTCACTGCAACCTCTGCCTCCCAGGTTCAAGCACTTCTCCTGCCTCAGCCTCCCGAGTAGCTGGGATTACGCGCCCACGACCACATCCAGCTAATTTTTTTTTTTTTTTTTTTTTTTTTTTTTTTTTTTTTGAGACAGAGTCTCGCTCTGTCGCCCAGGCTGGAGTGCAATGGCGCGATCTCGGCTCACTGCAAGCTCCACCTCCCGGGTTCATGCCATTCTCCTGCCTCAGCCTCCCGAGCAGCTGGGACTACAGGCGCCCACCACCACGCCCGGCTAATTTTTTTTTTTTTTTTTTTTTTTTTTTTGTATTTTTAGTAGGGACAGGGTTTCACCGTGGTATCGATCTCCGGACCTTGTGATCCGCCGCCTTGGCCTCCCAAAGTGCTGGGATTACAGGCGTGAGCCACCGCGCCCGGCCTACTTTTTCTATTTTTAATAGAGATGGGTTTCACCATGTTGGCCGGGCTGGTCTCAAACTCCTGACCTCAGGTGGCCCACCTGCCTCGGCCTCCCACAATGTTGGGATTACAGGCGTGAGCCACTGCGCCCAGCCCCTATCCCTCCGCTTTCCCAGGGGTAGGAGCATACATTTGGTACTAGGAAGCCAGCTGCTGTGGTGGGGTTGAGGACAAGAGGTGAGAGAATCTTAACAGAGAAGGTGTCTGGGTTCCTAGGAGCCCGGAGGAGCAGAACCACCTCCCTAGTCTAGACTGCTCCATGAGAGAAGCCCACTGTCATCTTGTATTTTGGGGTCTTTCTAAGTTTGCCTGTTCCTTAATTAACACAAGAGAGGTTATCTTATTCAATGATTTTGTCTTTACAATGCCAACCAAAACAAAAGTCATAACAAAAGTCATAACGGAAAAGATAAAGAAATTTGATTATATAAAAATTGTGTAGGGCTGGGCGCTGTGGTTCATGCCTGTAATCCCAGCACTTTGGGAGGCCGAGGCGGGCAGATCACGAGGTCAGGAGTTCGAGACCAGCCTGGTGAAACCTCATCTGTAATAAAAATACAAAAAATTAGCCAGGCATGGTGGCACACGCCTGTAATCCCAGCTACTTGGGAGGCTGAGGCAGGAGAATCGCTTGAACCCAGGAGGTGGAGGTTGCAGTGAGCCAAGATTGTGCCACTTCACTCCAGCCTGGGTGACAGAGCGAGACTCCGTCTTGAAGAAAAAAAAAAAATGTGTGGGTTAGCAAACACCACAAGCAAAATCAAATGCCAAATGATGAAACTAGAAAACAATATTTGCAACGCATGACAGACTAAAGGCTAATATCCCATACATTTTATTAAGCGTTTACTACCCATCAGGCACTGTGCTGAGTGCTTCATAAGGACTGTCCTGATTGATACTGACTTCAAATTTCAACCCTTTGTGTAGGTGCCATACAGCACAACAATTAATCATAGGCTCTGAATTTGCCACTAATTTACTGTGTGGTACTGGAGAAGCGAACTAAAATGAGGATAACAGTCCCTTCTTTATAGGATTGTTTATAAAAATTAAATGAGACAGGGCTGCTGTGAATGATTGGACAGGTTGCGCCTGAAGGAAGGCAAACTACTAAGGGAATAAGTAAGGCCGAAATCCAGTGCCTGCTCTTGAGCCCTGTGCCCCACCACGTGGTGGTACCAGCCCAAGGAAAAGGTGCCTTTTTCTTATTTGTGCCAAGGCACCATATGAACTAGCAGCCCTGACATGAGAGAATTGCTTAGAAAAGTACCTGCAGTAAGTGGCCAATATAAGTTACAATTACTATTAGCATTAGCATTATTGTTCTTATTCTCCAGATGAGAAAACCAAAGCTTACAGAAGCCATGCAGTTTGCCCATCACAGGGCTAATGCAAAGATTCTTGTCAATGCGTAACAAAAATTCAAACAACGCTAGCTGGGTGCGGTGGCTCATGCCTGTAATCCCAGCACTTTGGGAGGCCGAGATGGGTGGATCACAAGGTCAGGAGGTCGAGACCAGCCTGGCCAACATGGTGAAACCCCACTTCTACTAAAAAAATACAAAAATGAGCCGGGCATGATGGCTACTCAGGAGCCTGAGGCAGGAGAATTGCTTGAACCTGGGAGGTAGAGGTTGCAGTGAGCTGAGATCGTGCCACTGCACTCCAGCCTAGGTGACAGAGTGAGACTCCGTCCCCCAAAAAAATAAAAATAAAAACTTCAAACAACCCAATAAAAACATGCAAAGGACATTGATCACAGAAAAAGAATAAATTATGAGAAGATACAGAAACTTACTCATAATTAAACAAGAGGAAGTTAAAACAATAAAATACCTTTTTCACCTATAAGTTTAGTAAACTTTGATTATACTCAACATTGAAAAAGTGTGTGCTGTGCATGGTGGCTCATGCCTGTAATCCCAACACTTTGGGAGTCTGAGACAAGAGGATCGCTTGAGCCCAGAAGTTTGAGGCCAGCCTGGGCAACACAGGGAGTCCTTGTCACTACAAAAAAATTTTTAAATTAGCCCGGTGTGGTAGCGCACACCTGTGGTCCCAGCTACTTGGGAGAATGAGGTGGGAGGATCGCTTGAGCCGCGGAGGTCAAGGCTGCAGTGAGCGGTGTATGTGCCACTGCATTCCATCCTGGGCAACACAGAAAGAACCTGTCTCAGACCAAAAAAAAAAAACAAAAAACAAAAAAACAACTTTGATTCTGATGAGCCTCTCAGATCTCCCCAACTTGGGAATTACTAGTTTATCATTTATGTCAATAAAGCAACATTTCTTTTCATTTTAAAGGTTCTAAATAGTTAATTAAGCTCCCAAACTCGACAGCGTCAGAATCACTGAGGGGGGAGGAAGGAGGAGGTAAAAAGTACATAGCCTGCAGGCATCCCACCCTAGAGATACAGACTCTCTTGGAGACTTGGCTCTTGGGCGGTGCCAAGGAATCTGCATTTTAACAAATCCCCTGAAGGACTCCACACTAGGACTGGGAAGCACTGGTTGGAAAATTAGGTCAGTTCAGCTTCAATCTCAACCCTGGCTAGTAGGGTTGATCCACGTAGATCTAGAATCAGGAAGCAGCCATACAATCAAGGTTGTCACCAATATTATCGCGGTCGACAACAGCAGCAGCAGCAGTGGTATCTTAGCTGTTGTCATAGTCATCATCATCATCATCAAAAACATCTATGGGTTCCTATTATATGAAAGGCAATCACCAATTTTTAAAAGTAGAAACAAAGCAGAGGGCTGTAGGATACAAAGGCTGTGAGAGCTGGGACTAGAAGAATGAGTCTGGATTCAATTGGAAGCTGGTTAAGAAGAGGTATGGGAAGTCAATAAAATATATCTGTTGCTTATACAAAGATATTTTATATATAACGTAGGCCAGCAAACTAATGA
Source organism: Pan troglodytes (assembly GCF_028858775.2). Lineage (NCBI taxonomy): Eukaryota > Metazoa > Chordata > Mammalia > Primates > Hominidae > Pan > Pan troglodytes. Next base: position 35,209,224 of record NC_072410.2, read on the forward strand.
AGCCACTGATTTGATTTGATTTGATTTTTTTGAGACAGGGTCTTGCTCTATCACCTACGCTGGAGTGTGCAATGGTACAATCACGGCTCACTGTAGCCTCCACCTCCAAAGCTCAAGTGATCCTCCCACCTCGGCATCCCAAAGTGCTGAGATTACAGACATGAGCCACCGCACTCGGCCCATGCCTTTCTGTAAGAGAGGGGAAGAATTCAGTCTTTCCAGAAGAAATTCTATCTTCATAAACATCATGTGCATGACTGGGTGAGGATTTGCAAATTAGCATATCTTGTAGATAAGTTCTGCTCATTTGAAAGCCTAATTTAGCCTTAAAAGACAAGCTTATTTCAGTTTTCCCAGGCATGATAAAGTGACCTTCGAAATTGTTAAGCCTGGGCAGGGGGTGGCCGGGGCCACTGAGTCCCTTGGTCCTCTGGGTCATGCAGACTGGGAATCTTCTTGTCTGAAGCTCTGTGGGAGCAGGGATTCACTGTTTATCTTCTTTTTTTTTTTTGAGATGGAGTCTCGTTCTGTCTCCCAGGCTGGAGTGCAGTGGCGTGATCTCGGCTCACTGCAACCTCCGCCTCCCTGGTTCAAGCAACTCTCTGCCTCAGCCTCCCGAGTAGCTGGGATTACAGTCACCCACCACCACGCCCAGCTAATTTTTGTATTTTTAATAGAGACCATCTTGGCCAGGCTGGTCTTGAACTCCTGACCTCGTGATCCACCCGCCTTGGCCTCCCAAAGTGCTAGGATTATAGGTGTGAGCTACCGCGCCCGGCCTGGATTCATTGTTTGTCACCTATACCTACAGCTAGAGCCAGGGTCTGGCATGCTCAATAGATATTTCTTGTATTCATAAATGAACCTGGTCATAAACTCACCTGAAATGCTTACTGAAAACATTTTGCAGGGCATGAAAACCGTTTGACATAGCTGACAAAAGGTTTCCTTCCTTTCCTTCTTTCCCTTTTATTTCTTTCTTTTATTTCTCTTTATTTCGTGAGACAGCCTCTTTCCTTTTCTTTCTTTTTCTTTCTTTCTTTCTATAATCCATTCCTTTCCTTCCTTCCTTCTTTCATGAGACAGTCTCTCCCTCCCTCCTTTCTTTCTCTTTCCTTCCTTCCTTCCTCCCTCCCTCCTTCCCTCCCTTCTTTCTTTCTCCCTCTTTCTTTCTTTCTCTTTCTATGAAAGAAAGAAAGAAAGAAAGAGTGAGGCAGTCTCACTCTGTGATTGAGGCTGGAGTGCAGTAGCATGATCTCAGCTCACTGCAACCTCCATCTCCCAGTTTCAGCTCGTGCCTCAGTTTCTTGAGTAGCTGGGATTACAGCCACGCGCCACCACACCAGGCTAATTTTTGTATTTTTAGTAGAGACAGGGTTTCACCGTATTGGCCAGGCTGGTCTCAAGTAATCCGCCCACCTCAGCCTCCCAAAGTGCTAGGATTATAGGTGTGGGCCACTGCACCCGGCCAAGACAAAAGATTGTCATAATCATTGTCCAGTAACAGTAGTCAGGGACAAGAAATCGTTTCTCTATTCCTTTTTGGATATTATCTGGGATTATACTTAGGTTGGTGCAAAAGTAATTGCGGTTTTTGCCATTAACAGTAATGGCAAAAACTTCAGTTACTTTTACGCCAACCTAATATCTACATAAATTCACAACAGATCCTAGGATTACTTAAGATGGCTTTTGGAAGCAAATATTTATTGAATAAAAGGTAGCAAGGCCAGGCACAGTGGCTCATGCCTATACTCCCAGCACTTTGGGAGGCCGAAGTGGGAGTATCGCTTGAGCCCAGGAGTTCAAGATTGGCCTGGGCAACATAGTGAGACCCTGCCTCTATTTAAATACAAAAAAAATAAAAAGATTAGTCGGGAGTGGTGGCATGTGCCTGTGGTCCCAGCTACTTGGGAGGCTGAGGTGGGAGGATCACTTGAGCCAGGGAGTTCGAGGCTGCAGTGAGCCGAGATGGCGCCACTACACTCCAGCCTGGGTGACAGAGGGAGACTCTGTCTCAAAATAAAAAATAAAAATAAAATAAAAAGTTAGCCAAACCTATCAAATGGGGCAATTAAATATGTTTTTCCATTCCCATATAGACACATGAGAGCTGCAATTCTTCATGCTGGTTTTTTTGTTTGTTTGCTTTTTGAGACAAAGTCTTGCTCTGTCCCCCAGGCTAGAGGGCAGAGGCACGATCTCAGCTCACTGCAACCTCTGCCTCCCAGGTTCAAGCAATTCTTGTGCCTCAGCCTCTCGAGTAGCTGGGACTACAGGCGTGTGCCACCACACCTGGCTAATTTTTTTGTATTTTAGTAGAGATGAGGTTTCAACTTGTTGCCCAGGCTGGTCTCAAACTCCCGAGCTCAGGCAATCTGCCCACCTTGGCCTCCCAAAGTGTTAGGATCACAGGTGTGAGCCATGGTGCTTGGCATGCTGGTTTTAAAAAGTTCACAAAATGGAATTTGTTTTACTAATTTATAACATAATTTGAAAATAATCCTCATTAAATTTAATATCACTTTGTTTCTATACTGATCGTAATAGTTCTATTCTTATTGAAGATCTATTTTTAGGTTGGATTTTTAGTAATCAATGAAATTAACTTGTAATACAGTATTTATGCTTACATTTTAAAACATTTGAAACATTACATAAGGACACAATTTTTTTTTTTTTTTTGAGACAGAGTTTCGCTCTTATCGCCCAGGCTGGAGTGTAATGGAGCGATCTCAGCTCACTGCAACCTCCGCCTCCCGGGTTCAAGTGATTCTCATGACTCAGCCTCCCAAGTAGCTGGGATTACAGGCATGCGCCACTACACCCAGCTAATTTTTGTATTTTTAGTAGAGCCGAGGTTTCACCATGTTGGCCAGGCTGGTCTTGAACTCCTTACCTCAAGTGATCTGCCCGCCTCCACCTCCCAAAATGCTGGGATTACAGGCGGTGAGCCACAGTGCCCAGCCAGGAAACAATTTTATCAGTACAATTAATGATCTATTTATATTGTTTACCTTCTGTTTATGGCAAATGATCTTTTCAAATTTTTAACTTACAGTAATGCTGTATGGTTTCTTTTTCAAAAAATGGGGCCAGGTGTGGTGGCTCACGCCTCTAATCCCAGCACTTTGGGAGGCTGTTGCAGGCAGATCGCTTGTGTTCAGGAGTTCAAGACTGTCCTGGGTAACATAGCAAAACTCTGTCTCTACCAAAAATACCAAAACTTAGCCAGGTATAGTGGCACACACCTGTGGTCCCAGCTACTCTGGAAGCTGAGGTGGGAGGATCGCTCACACTCAGGAGGTAGAGGTTCCAGTGAGCCAAGATCGTGCCACTGCACTCCAGCCTGGGTGACAGAGACCTCATCTGCAAAAAAAAAAAAAAAAAAAAAAGAGGGGGGAGGAAATGGAATTTAAGTTTAAAAATTGAATCTATTAAAAGAAAAACATTAAGTAATTAATAGCATAAGTGGCTTAGAGAATCAGCAAAACTCATGAAGAGGATTTCAGAATGAATGATATGATGCCTGATTTGGCAAAACAGTGAGCTTTAGAAGAGTATGAGGCCAGCACAGAGTGTGGACAAGGCTGGCTAAATGAGCTGCCTCTGCTAGGATCACATGTGTCATGCAGTGGGAGCCACTGAGAGTTGGAAGCACAGGAGGCTCATGACTGGATCTGCCCTCTTAGCGGATCATTATGAGGGTGGTGTAGAGAGAGGATTGGAAGGCACAAGAGGAGACAGGGAGGCCAACAAGGGACTGATAGCAGTAATCCAGAAGGGAATGAAGGTGGATGAACCTCAATGCTGCCAGTGGGACAGAGAGTAAAGTGCTATCATGGCACAACTTGGTCACTGAGGTAGAAGACCCTAAATTCTCTGGCTTAGATAACTAGATCAACAAGAGACCCTCCGTAGAGATCAGGAACAAAGGAGGAAAGCAGGTTTTCAGGGAATTCTGCCGATGGCCCAGGCATGGTGGCTCACACCTATAATCCCAGCACTTTGGGAGCCCAAGGAAGGAGGATGGCTTGAGGCCAGGAGTTTGAGATCAGCCTGGGCAACATAGTGAGACTCCAGTTCTACAAAAATAAAAATAAAAAAGTAGCCAGGCATGGTGGCATGTGCCTGTAGTCCTAGCTACTTGGGAGGCTTAGGTGGCAGGATGGCTTGAGCCCAGGAGTCTGAGGCTACATTGAGCTATATCTCACCACTGTACTCAAGCTTGGGCAACAGAGCAAGACTCCGTCTCTAAAGAAAAAAAAAACAGTAATTAAAATTTTTAAAAGAGAGGAAGGAATGGAAACCCACCTATATAATAGTTTGCTAGGGCTGCCACAACAAAGTATCACATAGACTGGATGGCTTAAAGAATGGAAATGTGGCCAGGCACGCTGGCTTACGCCTGTAATACCAGCACTTTGGGAGGCCGAGGTGGACGGATCACCAGAGGTCAGGAGTTCAGGACCAGCCTGGCCAACATGGCAAAACCCCGTCTCTATTAAAAATACAAAAATTAGCTGGGTGTTGTGGCGGATGCCTGTAATCCCAGCTACTTGGGAGGCTGAGGCAGGAGAATTGCTTGAACCCGGGAGGCGGAGGTTGCAATAAGCCAAGATCGCGCCATTGCACCCCAGCCTGGGCAACAGAGCCAGACTCTATCTCACAAAAAAAAAAAAAAAAAAAAAGAACAGAAATGCATTTCCTCATAGTTCTTGGGGCTAGAAGTCCAAGATCAAGGTGTTGGCAGATTGGTTTTCCCTGAGGGCCTCTCTCGGCTTGCAGAGGGTTGTCTTCCTGTATCTCCACATGTTCTTCGCCCTGCACACGTCTGTGTGCAAAAATTTTTTATATCGTTTTAAAAAATACCATTTAATGCTTTTTAATTTATTCAAGCAACAAACAACAGTTGAAGATGCATTAAAGTCAGGCAGTGGACTGAGCCTGGGGAAATCATGGGGGAGGCAGTTCGAGCTGCGTTCTAATAGCATGTACTCTCCAGACAGACTGCCTAGGTTTGAACCCCAGCTGCATACTTATAAGTTGGGGGACCCTAGTGAAGTTACTTAATCTCTTTATGTCTGTTGCTTTTTCTGTAAAATGTGGAATAACAGTTCTTATCCCATAGGATCACTGTGAGAATTAAATGGGACAATGCATGTAGGGTGCCCAGCACAGTGCCAGGTTTTTAGTACATGTGTCATAACTGTTAGCTCTAAAAATATATGAGCAAAAAGAAACAATCCCCATTCTCGGAGAACATCTGGGATAGTGGGTGGCTAAACTGCATAAGTGTTGGTTATTGAAAATGGGGGGCCGGGGCAATTGATGAGTCATCGGAGGATGCTGGGTCACCCCATCATGATGGAGGGCTTGGGGGAGACTGGAAGAGTGTGGACCAGAGAGTGAAGTCTAATGAAGAAGGAGGAGGGAGAGAAGGCAGAACAGCTAAAAGACTTGAAGGAGTTTTTGGTAAGAGAGAGGAGAAAGAATGTTCAGGCAGGGGCATTAGTGAGCACAGATGATACCAATCTGCCTTCTGGCCCTGAGGTGGGAGGAGTGGAGGGAAATGCAGCCTTCAGTGGAGATCCCCGCAGGGCAGGACACCATGGGAGGATCCTGGGGGAGCCATTTTTCAGTCTGGGCAGAGCTTTCAGAAAAGATCTTGGATCTCGGATCTTGGAGGAAAGCTGAAGACTCACTGGGAGGCTGGGGCAAAAGCAGAAGGAGGAGTGTGAGAAGTTAGCTGAGGAAGCTCAAGAATGAGGTTAATCAGCTGGAGCCAGGGGCCAGGAAGCATTCCAGAGATATGAGAGGAGGGAGACTCACAAGGGGAAGGGGCTTCAGGTTCAAGCAGAGGAACCGCAGATTAACAACCTTTGCTCAGGCACAGGAATTGCTGGAGCATCAATATTTTGGCTGATCATTTTTTTCTCTTATTTTCCTGGATTAAGTGTATGGAACTTCCATGGGATCCTCAGACGCTTAGGCTTCTAGAATGCTCAGGATTCATCCTTTTTGCTAGACTTCATATGGCTAATGTTTGCAGTGGAAAAAGGGCCATAGGTCTCCGGTGTCGGCTGGTATATGGCTGGGTGGTTCCTGGGCCATACCCCTGCTTCTGCACGCCCTGGGTTTCATTTTTGTCCACTCTGTATTTGTAGCTCACTCCAGTCTTTCCAACTCCCAGGTGGCTGAGTGGGGTAACTGGCAGGGGTAGTTTGGTTAATGTCAACATAAAGAGCTTGGAAGGGAAAGGGACTTGTGGAACAGAAAACAAATGCCACATTAGTGGAAAGCTTGCCTTCATGGGGGGAAAGGGCTGCCTCAGTTTCCCACGGACACTAGACTCGGTAAGTAAAGTGTAAATATTTGTTAAAGGAGCAAATAAATAGTCCTTCTGAGTTCTGTTTCAGTCTGCAAGTCACAGCCTTTGAGGTATCAAAGGAACGGGAGAGAGGCTGTTCAGTTTGCCCCTCTCTAATGACACTACCAACTTTAAAATGAGAACCGAGTGGTCAGAAGTTGGAAAAAAATAGGCTGGGTGTGGTGGCTCACGCCTGTAGTACCAGCACTTTGGGAGGCCAAGGCAGGCAGATCATGAGGTCAGAAGTTCAAAACGAGCCTGACCAACATAGTGACACCCAGTCGCTACTAAAAATACAAAAAATTAGCCGGGCGTGGTGGCAGGCACCTGTAATCCTAGTTACTCAAGAGGCTGAGGCAGGAGAACGGCTTGAGCCCGGGAGGCAGAGGTTGTGGTGAGCCGAGATCGCGCCATTGCACTCCAGCCTGGGCAACAAGAGCAAAACTTAGTTTCAAAAGAAAAAAAAGAAGTTGGAAAAAAATGACACCAGGCCAGGTGCAGAGGCTTACTTCTATCTATAATCCCAGCACTTTGGGAGGTTGAGGCAAGCAGATCACTTGAGGTCAGGCGTTAGAGACCAGCCTGGCCAACATGGTATAACCTTATCTCTACTAAAAATACAAAAATTAGCTGGGCATGGTGGTGGGCACCTGTAATTCCAGCTACTTGGGAGGCTGAGGCAGGAGAATTGCTTGAACCTGGGAGGCGGAGGTTGCAGTGAGTCAAGATCGTGCCACTGCACTCCAGCTTGAGTGATGGGATGACACTCTGTCTCAAAAAAAAAAAAAAAAAAAAAGACACCAAATAAGGAATCAGGTAGTGGATCCAGCTTCAGTTATCGCAACATCTTTCCTTAAATAAAGCATCCTTTCCTCAAAACAATAAATGCACTAATTAACTTTACATATTTTGGTCTCTTACTCTGAAAGCTGTATTCTATCACAATTCAAGTTTTCTTGCATTCTTTTCTCACCTCCTTTTTCATCTCTACTTGTACCAAAGTTTGCTTGTTTTTCATCTTATCCTAACGTCTTGTTTCATAAAGGCCAAACTTTCTTACACTGTACTGAAAACAAAAAGCAGACATTTTCTAAAATCTTCCCACCACTCTAGTAAATTATTTTCAGAGTGGGGCATTTTCTCCAAAATTGGATAATGCTTCTACTCTTTTTTGCTATAGAAATTTTTCCCAGGTCCCATTTTGGGATTTGTTTGTTTTGTGGGTGTGTACTTTTACACTTCCTTGAATAGGCTCATTTATGTTCCAATGAGGCATTTGTAAGTAGCCACTTACTAATTCAACAGATATTGATATTTCAAAAATTGATACTTGCTTATTCTATAGTGTGCAAGGTGTTTTTAAAAAGTAAATTATAAGGCCGGGTGCAGCGGCTCACGCCTGTAATCCCAGCACTTTGGGAGGCCCGGGCAGGCGGATCACTTGAGGTCCAGAGTTTGAGACCTGCCCGGGCAATGTGGTAACACCCCGTCTCTACTAAAAACAATATAAAAAATTAGCCGGGTGTGGTGGTGGGCGCCTGTAATCCCAGCTACTCGCGAGGCTGAAGCAAGAGAATCACTTGAACCTGAGAGGTGGAGCTTGCAGCGAGCCGAGCTGCACTCCGCGCCTGGGTGAGAGAGTGAGACTCCGTCTCAAAAAATATGTAATAATAATAATAATAATAATTACACACAAAGATTCATCTTCAAAGAGCTTCTGATTTACATATTTGATGATGTCAGAGAGGTATACTAACTAGTGCAAGGTAGAAAGCTAGACAGAAGACACGGGTAGATTGCTATTTGTGGGTTTTTTTTCACAGATATGAGTAAATCACGGTGCTGAGACAGGAAGGACTGACTCTGCGCCCAGCATGATGTTGGTCCAAGTTGGCAGCCATTCAAAGTTAAGAGCACTGAGGCTATTCTCAATTTGTATTACTGTTTTCTTCCTTTGGAAATATGTAAAAATATTAACAAACACTAATGTGCCAATATTTCTAGGATGCTGGAAATTAATGATTGTAATACATTTTACATTCCATTACAGTATTTATTAAAAATGACTACATTCCATTATAATTCACTATTGCTGCTCTGCCATTTCAAAGAAGCAACAAGAATGTTGCCAATCAGCAGTGGAAAATAAATATTTTCTTTGGGTTGAATAATTTCCCAAAATGTTTTATTTTCCAGTGAAGAAAACATGCAACTGTCTACTATTCTTTTTTTTTTTTTTTTTTTTTTTGCGACGGAGTCTCGCTCCATCGCCCAGGGGGGGCGTGCAATGGCGCTACCTCGGCTCACCGCAACCTCCACCTTCCAGGTTCAAGCAATTCTCCTGCCTCAGCCTCCCCAGTAGCTAGAATTACAGACGCCCACCACCACACCCGGCTAATTTTTGTATTTTAGTAGAGATGGGTTTCACCATGTTGGTCAGGCTGGTCTCTAACTCTAACTCCTGACCTCAAGTGATCCGCCCACCCTGGCCTCGCAAAGTACTGGGATTACAGCCGTGAGCCCCCTGCCCGGTCTGCAACTGTCTATTGAGACGGAGTCCCGCTGGGTCGCCCAGGCTGGAGTGCAATGGCGCGATCTCGGCTCACTGCAACCTCTGCCTCCCGGGTTCAAGCAATTCTCCTGTCTCAGCCTCCCGAGTAACTGGGACTACAGGTGCCTGCCACCACGCCTGGCTAATTTTTGTATTTTTAGTAGAGACAGGGTTGCACCTTGTTGGTGAGGTTATTCTTATTTTACACTGGCATAGGTGTCTTAATCAATTGCCTTGATTATATTGTAAAAGGCAATTTAACAAAACATTATTACAGAGAACTTGCATTTTAAACACAGTTTTTATCTGTTTATTTAAGCTCATCAAATGCTTTTTTTGTTTAATTAAAAAAACAGAGACGAAAAACATTATTTTGATTTTGATATTCAATAATTTAGGCTATGACCAATGAAAATTATATCTAATTAATACGTGACTGAAAATAGATATGAAAATGTAACGTCCAAACCCCTAGAGGGGGCGTCCACCCCACAGATCACTACAGAGATGTATGCTGTAACACAGGTGAAGAGTCGCTAGGTGGCTCTGCCACTTTTAAATAAAACTAAGGTACACACACACACACACACACACACACACTAACATACAGTTAAGGAACAAAATACCCCACGCAGGGAGAACCTTTAATCAAAACAAGAAAGAATAATCTGACATCATGGTCTCTCATTCAGAATAATTTGGAGCTATTGGGCTAAGAATTTGACTCTAAAGAAAAACTACAAAGTATGTATGGGCAAGCAATCTGCTAAAAGATAAGATAAATTATTATATTTTTAAGGACATAAATTACTAAAGGGAGACGGTTTCAAATTTTTCATAATTTATTGCCATCTAGGTTCCCAGCTTTTCTTTTGGAATTTCTTTTTAGTTTAGACCTTTACATTTAAGAACAAATATTAAATTTTTGTATTATAACTTATTTAAAAATGTTTTCCAAGCTGGGTGCCGTGGCTCACGCCTGTAATCCCAGCACTTTGGGAAACCGAGGCGGGTGGATCATCGGAGGTCAGGAGTTCCAGATCAGCCTGGCCAACATGGTGAAACCCCATCTCTACTAAAAATACAAAAATTAGCTGGGTGTGGTGGCGGGCGCCTGTAATCCCAGCTACTCAGGAGGCTGAGGCAGGAGAATCGCTTGAACTCCGTAGGTGGAAGTTGCGGTGAGCCCGAGATCGCGCCATTGCACCCTGGACAACAGAGCAAGACTTCGTCTCAATAAAAAAAAAAAAAGTTTTCCCATTTCCAATTTCCTTTCATAGTTGTCATCCTTATTTAAAAAAAAAAATTCATTTCATTTCAGGCCATTTAGGAAGAAAAAAACAAACAACACTGGGCTTATCTAAATTATGAAAACATTTTAGATCCTTGAACCAAAATAAGACAATTAAGACAAACACTATTCTTTTCTACAGCATTTGCCAGGAGATTGAATAGAAACAGTGCTTTAAAGGGTTGACAATAATTTATTTCTGGTCCCAGAAAAGACGACTAAATAGTGACATGTGAAGTGTGATTTGCATTTTAGGTATCCAAATTTGCTGATTAAATATTTTTAGATTTCATTTTCAAGAAGTGACACACCAGAAGAAAAAAAAATCCTCCAAAATACATAACTAATTTCATCATGAAAATAAATGCCCTGGAGGAGAAGGGAAGTTTCCGAATGATTAAATATTCTGAACTGCCAGTCGGCAATTGGCAAACAGAAAAAAACGTTTTCCCTCTCCCTCTCGGTTAAATGAAAACCTCAGACCTGTCACGTATTAAGAACACATTTAGGAATACTTTTAATAGTAAAATAAACAATTTTCATATTGTTGTTTCCAGCCAATCGAGGGTGATTACGTGGAACGTGAGGTCGCCACAGTATTTTACAGGTTTTATTTGTTTCCCAGGCAGGGAGACGCATTAAAAAACTTAGCAAAAGTAGAGGGCAAGTCATAGACTTGCCCGTTAGATGAGGCTGTTTTTGTAAATGAGCGCTTCTTGCACAGTTTAAATTACTTAAAACTTTGAAACTTTCGGGTTTAAAATGCTAATTCCGAAGCTACTTATTTAAATGTCTTTGAAAACATTCACCTTTATGTTTTTGAAGATAACAAATCACAACGAAAGCCCGTACAAACCGCACAGAAAACGAATAAATGCTTCCCGAATGTGAGCGAACCTACAGTTTGGTTAGAAAAACTCAACACTGATTTCCGTTCCTCCAATCACAGAATCCCCGAGGAGAAGGGGACACGCCAAGGGGGCCTGTTAATAACCTCTACCGTATACCCCAAAGCGTTGTAAATCACATCGATTATTTTCGACTGGAAGCCGATCGGTTGAGACTGGACGTGAATTCCGCGACTCGATCACAAAAGGTTAGGAGGAAAGAGGTAGAAAAGCCAAAAGGACGACTAGGCAGGTGGCCCGAGCGGCCACCCCAAGTTAACTTTTTAGAAATCATTCGTACTGTTCGGGTTATCTTCTCTTTAATATTCGTGGCTTTACTTATTATGATGTTAAGAAACGTGGGCTAGGAATGGGGTGCTGCTTTTTGCCCGAAACCTGGAGGCGCCGGCCTCCTAGACGCAACCGGGCCCGGGCCGAGGGGCGGTAGGGGCGGGGCGGGCGGGCTCCGGGTTTGGGCGCGCGGGCAGGTGGGGCGTGGCGGGGGCGTGGAGAGCCCAGGCCCGCGGCCACCGCCCCGCTCCGGGCCGGCCCAGGAGGAGCCGCGCCGGGCTCGGTTATAAGAGGCCAGCTAGCAGGCGCTCCGCGAGTACCCGCCCGACCCCGGCCCGGAGCACCGGGCGCCCAGCGCGGGTGAAGGCGGAGCCGCAGGGTTGGCCCCCAAAGGGATGCTCTCGCCCGAGCGGCGAGACCAGCCCCGCTCGCCCCTCGCCGCGGCCGCGCCGCAGCCGCCCACGGCCGCCGACATGGCCCTCTACTGCGGCGACAACTTCGGAGTGTATTCGCCGCCCGGCCTGCCCCCGCCCGCCGCCACCGCCGCCGCCCCGGGCGCCCCCCCGGCAGCCAGGGCGCCTTACGGGCTGGCCGACTACGCCGCGCCGCCGGCCGCCGCCGCCAACCCCTACCTGTGGCTCAACGGGCCCGGCGTGGGAGGCCCGCCCTCCGCCGCCGCCGCAGCCGCCGCCGCGTACCTGGGCGCTCCGCCGCCACCGCCGCCCCCCGGGGCCGCGGCCGGGCCCTTCCTGCAGCCACCGCCCGCCGCCGGCACCTTCGGCTGCTCTCAGCGGCCCTTCGCGCAGCCCGCGCCCGCCGCGCCCGCCTCGCCCGCCGCGCCCGCGGGGCCCGGGGAGCTGGGCTGGCTGTCCATGGCCAGCCGCGAGGACCTGATGAAGATGGTGCGGCCGCCCTACTCGTATTCGGCGCTCATCGCCATGGCCATTCAGAGCGCGCCCGAGCGCAAACTCACTCTCAGCCACATCTACCAGTTCGTCGCCGATAGCTTCCCCTTCTACCAGCGCAGCAAGGCCGGCTGGCAGAACTCCATCCGCCACAACCTGTCGCTCAACGACTGCTTCAAGAAGGTGCCCCGCGACGAGGACGACCCAGGTGAGGGCCGCTGGCAGGTGCTTCCCAGCCGGGGAGGGCGGGCGCGGGTCGCGAGGGCCGGCGCAGGGGTCGGTGTGCGGTTGGAAGATCTGCCAGGAGTCTTCCTGTCCAGGCTGCGGGTGGGAGCGGATGGAGGAATAACCACCCAACCCAGAGGACAAAGGGAAGGAGCAGGAGATCTTCGGAAGGAAGACTCAATGAGAAAGGAGCTTGACCTTTACATCCACATTCGCAGAGGCGGGCCAATTAGAGAAACGAAAAAAATCTGTATCCCAGAACAGAAGGCTACCCCTGGGTGGTGTTCCTTAGGCCTTTTGAAGGGAGGGTCTACTTACAAGTGAGCTCTCAGATAAGGGATGGTTATAAAGGGATCCGTGTGAGCTGGGATTTCCATCACGTTTCGCAGAAGACGCGGTGGGAGAACTGGGGTCCAGCCCGGCTGTCCCTAGGTGCACTTCCTCCTCATCGGGTTCCAGAGAGGTTCGCTGTGTCCTGAATAGAGCAAGTACGGTGCCTACCTCTAGAGATAGTGGCACGGGCATCATGAGACGGGGGTCTGGGATGGGAGAACTTTAAGCAGAGAGGTTCTGCAAATTGCAGTTTGGGTACCTTAACTAGTTAGAAATTTAGAAATGAATATCCCAGATTTGCTGCGTTCTGGTCTAAGCCCAATTGCTCCTGGAGTGAGGAGGTCTGTGTTACAGTGGAGTGAGTGTTAACCTTCTCTGAGAGGTAGAGGTGGAGAAATGATTAACAAGAAGAGAGAAACAGAGAATCCTACTTGAGGTTTTCAGAAGGAACCCAGAACAAGGAAAGGGAAGGGGATTGTGATAGGAAAAAGAGAAAAGAGATGAAACCATTTTAGTTGCACATTACAGAGATCCAGGATTTTGTGTAAATTATGTGACTATTCTGGAGCTCAGAATGAGCTCATCCCTGAAGTCACTGTAGACCAGCACTCTCCAATGGAAATACGATACAAACTAAATAATCCAAAATATTGTTTCAACATATAACAAATATAAAAATTACTAATGAGATTCTTTGTTATTTTCTCGGTACTAAGTCTTCAGAATCCCATGTGTATTTTACACTACATCTCAATTTGACTAGCCATATTTCAAGTGCCCAATAATAATGTGTGGCTAGTGGCTACTGTATTGGGCAGGGTATGCAGTTCTAGAAGATGCATCCTCTTGATTTGGCTTCTGTACCACCCAAGATTATCATGTACATTGTCATGTAAACTCCTCTAGACTTCACTCTAAAAGGTCAGGGGTCTATGGCTAGTTTTTTATCAAAAAAGTTGGTACCAACGTGGCACAATATACATATCCAGATAGGTGGAGATATTATTGAAATTCTAGTTATGTAATTTTTTTTCCTATAACTATTTGCAGAACATGGTTCAAGTGGAGGCAGCTTAGCCCAGTGGTTAGTTAAGAATGCTGAGGTGGTTTTTTTTTTTTTTTTTGAGACAATTTCACTCCTGTCGCCCAGGCTAGAGTGCAGTGGCGCAATCTCACTGCAACCTCTGCCTCACCAGCTCAAACAATTTTGCTGCCTTAGCCTCCCAAGTAGCTGGGACTACGGGAGCATGCCACAGTGCCCGGCTAATCTGTATTTTATGTAGAGATGGGCTTTTCCCATGTTATCCAGGCTGGTCTCGAACTGCTAAGCTTCAAGTGACCCACCCGTTTCGGCCTCCCAAAGTGCTAGGATTATAGGCGTGAGCCACTGCGCCCAGCAAGAATGCTGAGTCTTTTAGCCATTCATAGTGATATACTCCTGTCATACCAGCTACTCTGGGAGGCTGAGGTGGGAGGATCGCTTGAGGCCAGGAGGTCAAGTCTGCAGTGAACCAAGGTTACGCCACTGTACTCCAGCCTGGGTGACAGAGGGAGACCCTGTCTCAGAGAATATAAATAAATAAATAATTTTTTTTTAAATGCTGAGTCTGGAGCCAGCCTGTTTACATCCTGACTATCATGGCTAACTTAGGAATATGACAAGTTACTAACCAGTCTGCACCCCAGTTCTCCTATTTGAAAAGTGGAAGGAGTTATATTGCCTATCGCCATAAAGCTGTGAGGAGTAGCTGAGGTTATCCGTGTAAAGCACTTACCACAAGATAAGCATTCTACAGTACTTTAAAACATCGGATTCTTTTGCCAGAAGTGAAAAAAGCTTTTGGGAGATAAAATCCTCCAAGATGATAGATCTTTTCTACCTCACTTGTGGCAAATAGAACAAAACTAGCATTACATGCAGAAAAATGAGGCCCTGGTGTCTGAAATTTATTTACCCAATGGGTGAAACATTTGCAGGATTTGTAGGGGCAGGTCCTGCCCAAAATGAGGAGGGGATGTAGATTCCAGGAGCTTCCTCATACTCAAAATTTATGCCATCCAGTGCATGGTTAAAACAGTTGCTCAGTAATAATTTTTTTTGTCATTTTGAAATTGCCTTTCTCTAGTGGGGCATTTTTCTCAGAGGTGGGGAATTATGCACTTTCAACGAAAAATAATTGTTAAGTGCTGTTTTTGCACTGCTTACTGTGTGCCAGCTACTATGCTGAAATAGTTAATCCTCACAGTCAATCCACTAAATTAGTACTATCCTTATCTCTATTTTATAAATAAAGAAACGGAGGCTCAATTTTTTTTTTTTTTTGGTAGACACGAGATCTCACTATGTTGGCCCAGTCTAACGCTCAACTTTAAGTAGCATCAGAATTCCATGACTTTGCAAGGTCATACAATTTGGATCTAGAATTAGTGAAGGTGTTACATGATTTAATTATAAGTGTCTCAGAAATGGAATTAGGTCTTCAGATTTAAGTAGTAGACACCACCAGGAGGAGGTAAAGGTGGCCAGAACATCTTTGTTCTGGATTTTTCTCTGAAGCAAAGAGTAACATTTTCCCCAAAGAGGATTGGTTTGAATATTAGAGTGAATTGAGCATCTTTGTCAGCATCTAATGAGAGTCTGCTCTCCTCCCAGAAATGAAGCTGAGTACACAGGCATAGAATAGGTCCTTCTCTAACTTGGTCTTTCTCATCTTCTCAGGAAAAGGTAATTATTGGACTCTTGATCCGAACTGCGAGAAAATGTTTGACAATGGGAACTTCCGTCGGAAGCGAAAGCGCCGCTCTGAGGCCAGCAATGGCTCCACAGTGGCTGCTGGGACATCAAAGTCCGAAGAAGGGCTCTCCTCAGGACTGGGGTCTGGAGTGGGTGGGAAGCCAGAAGAAGAGAGCCCCTCCACTCTGCTGAGGCCTTCCCACTCCCCAGAGCCGCCGGAGGGCACCAAGAGTACTGCCTCATCTCCTGGAGGACCCATGCTCACCTCCACCCCTTGTCTCAACACTTTCTTCAGCAGCCTCAGCTCCTTGAGTGTCAGCAGCAGTGTGAGTACCCAGCGGGCTCTCCCTGGCAGCCGCCACCTAGGGATCCAGGGGGCCCAGCTGCCCTCCAGCGGCATGTTCTCCCCGACCTCCATCTCAGAGGCCTCAGCAGACACCTTGCAACTGAGCAATAGCACCAGCAATAGCACCGGCCAGAGATCTTCCTATTACAGCCCTTTCCCTGCCAGCACCAGCGGGGGGCAAAGCAGCCCCTTCAGCAGCCCTTTCCACAACTTTAGCATGGTGAACAGCCTCATCTACCCCCGAGAGGGCTCCGAGGTGTAGAGCAGACTCTCAGACTTGAGTATGCACACCTGAGGCGTGCACACATGCTGATTAGAATGCAGATTCCAAGTCAGTAGGTCTGGGGTAGGACCTGAGTTCTGCGTTTCTGTCGAGTTCCTGGGTGATCTCGTGGTCCTTTGACCACACTTGGAGTAACGAGGGTGTAGTAGATAACTCTTGCTACAACCCAGCGAGCTTTTACAGGTTTCTCTGCATGTGGGCCTCTCCAGAGAGAAATCCGTTTCACTGTCTTCTGTGATAGGTAGCCTGTGAGCCCCGTGAGGGCGGGGACCATGTCTATTTTGTTTATCACTGTATGCCAGGATTGCAAGCTCAAGTGTGTACAGATGGCTAAAAAAACATAAGCCAACGAAGTTACTGGTGAGAAAACTAACATCAGTTGGCAACTGAAGCAGTAGAGGGTAGTTGGGACTGACTAGTAGAAGGCTGCTGGGAACAGCTGGTTCTTTCTCTCCTCTGGCAGCATTCTGATTTTGTTTTTTTGTTTTTTTTTGACACAGTCTGGCTCTGTCGCCCAGGCTGGAGTGCAGTGGCGCTGCAACCTCCGCCTCCTGGGTTCAAGCCATTCTCCTGCCTTAGTCTTCCGGGTAGCTGGGATTACAGGTGCCTGCCACCACACCCAGCTAATGTTTTGTATTTTTAGTAGAGATAGGGTTTCGCCTTGTTAGCCAGGCTGGTCTCAAACTCCTGACCTCAGGTGATCCACCCGCCTCGGCCTCCCAAAGTGCTGGGATTACAGGTGTGAGCCACTGTGCCCAGCCAGCATTCTGATTTTTATAGAAGAGCCAGATATCTGAATTTTTATAGGAAACCTCCAACTTTGTGTCATTTGCCTCTGAAGATTTTTTTTTTGGTTGTTTATCATACTGTCCTAGGCAACACCACAAATCCTTGAGCTATGCATAGGCAGCTCACAAATCACCTCTGTCTGGTACATGGTATATTCTAATGGCAATAAAATGGCACAAGCAGCCTTGTGTGCCAGGCACTGTTCTCGGCACTTGTCATGTATTCATTTAATCCTCTCAGAAACCTTGGGTGGTGGGTATTGTTACTACCCCCCATTTTCCATGTAAGGGAAGTGAAACTTCAGGATGTTAGGTCACTTTGTCTATTTTAGTCATCACTGTATACCAGGATTGCAAGCTCAAATGTGCACAGGTGGCTAAAAAAAAGTTGTGACCACTTTCCAAGGTGAGACTGATAGTAAACTGGAGCCAGGATCAGACCCAGACAATCTGGTTCCAGAGCTGGTGCTTGTAACTTCTGTATTCTACTTCCTGCAAAACCAAGAAACCAGCCTCCATAGCCAGTTATAAGTATATAGAGGGAAGGAATGGAGCTAGATCTCATTTGACCAAAGATTCTAGTTGAAAATAAAAGTCATCTGGTGTGTTCCCCTGGGTGGCACCTCTGTCTGAATCCTGCTGCCATAGTCCAAAATCTGGGGTGACAATTGTCCTAGTTTGTAATGGTTAGCCTGGCATCCTCTCCCTTTTAGCTTATATCCTGGATGTTTCCTTTTCTAACAAAGTATTATTAGAATTTTATTAAAAATAGCTTGTGTGTGTGTGTGTGTGGGTTTTTTGTTGTTGTTGTTTTGTTTTGTTTGTTTTGTTTTTTGAGACGGTCTGCCTCTCTTAACCAGGCTGAAGTGCAGTAGTGAGATTTTGGCTCATTGCAGACTCAGCCTTCCCGGGTTCAAACAGTGGCCCCTTCTCAGCTCCCTCAACCCACCCCAGTAGCTGGGCTCACAGGTGTGCACTATGCCCAGCTAATTTTTTAAATTTTTGAATTAATATTTTAACTTTTTAATTTGTAAATTTTTAAATTTAAATTTTTTTATTTTAAAATAATTTTTTAAATTTTTTTTTATGGGGGTTTCAAAAAAAAACACAAAGCTCACTGCAGCCTCAATCTCCTGGGTTCAAGCCATCCTCCTATCTCAGCCTCCCGAGTAGCTCGGACTACAGGTGCACGCCACCACACCTAGCTAGTTTTTTTGTATTTTGTGTAGAGATGGGGTTTCGCTATGTTGCCCAGGCTGGTCTTGAACTCCTGGGCTCAAGCGATCTGCCCACTTCTGCCTCCCAAAGCACTGGGATTAAAGGCATGAGCCATCACACCTAGCCAAAAAAAAACTCTTAAATGGAATTTTAGGCCAGGTGCAATGGTTCACACCTGTAATCCCAACACTTAGGAGACTGAGGTGGGAGGATCGCTTGAGTCCAGGAGTTTGAGACCAGCCTGAGCAGCACAGCAAGACTCTGTGTCTACAAAATATTTTTAAAACAATGAAGAAATGGGATTTTTATAGTTTTTAATACAAAAACCGTTTGTGGTCAGTTTTTAAAAAGATATATTTAATCTTATTTATTTTAGCACTCTCTTCTCAGAGGTATCATTCGAATAATTTTTATGGTCAACCTTCTAGTGCCCAGTAGAGTGCCCGGTACACTCATCCACTAGTTGCCGAATGACAGAATTTATTCAGGGCCGGCGCAGTGGCTCAAGCCTGTAATCCCAACCCTTTGGGAAGCCTAAGCGGGCAGAGCACTTGAGCCCAGGAGTTTGAGACCAGCCTGGGCAACATGGTGAAACCCCATCTCTACAAAAAATAACAAAAATTAGCTAGGTGTGGTGGTGTGCACCTGTAGTGCCAGCTACTTGGGGGGTTGAGGTGGGAGGATCACTTGAACCTGGGGGGTTGAGGCTGCAGCGAACTGAGATCATGCTACTGTATGACAGCCTGGGTGACAAAGTGAGACCCTGTCTCAAGAAACAAATTTTTTATTCAAAAAGTGTTCATTAAAATGCAGGTAGTTGTCAAATTTATGGGAACAGTGTTCCACAAAAATGAATTCATCGTCCTATGAGTTGCCTTTGTACCACGTTTTTGGATGTGAGCGTGGCTAGTTTGGGGTTTTAACTTTTTTAGAAACAGGAACAGAAGCACATTGTAAAAAAATTTAAAATTCCCTGGGTATTTTTTCACCCCGAGACTCTCACAGCATTACTTTAAAAATTTTTTATTTTGAAATGTACATACAGAAAATTATTTTTTTAAACAGCTTATTGAGGTACAAATGACATCACCATTACTTTTTTAACATTATGCAGAAAGACAACCAAAGACTACCTACTCCCACAGTATGTGTACAAAAAAACGGTTTCTATGGATATTTTTGTATATGAAAATATCATGGACTTATATAAATATTGTTTCTAGCACAACTCTATATTTGTAAATTAATTTATAATGTAAACTGGGGCAGCAAAGAAAAGTTTTTCCCAAGAAAGTTCACTGCATGCTGAGAAGAAGAATCACATGAAATAAACTTAAAGTGGGATCACTTCTGGCTTCCTGGGTATTACTGCTTTCCTGTCTTCAGCTTCTTTGTCCTAAAGAACTAGAGATGTGAGCAGCGTGGCAACAAACCACTGTGGGGAGAGTGAACGATTGGTTTTCTCATTCCACCTACCGACATCTGAAAGAGCTGGAATAAAACAATTACTCTTCAGAGGATCTTTAGGCATATGAGCATTTTGGTTTTTTGTGGTTTTTTTTTTTGAGTCTCACTCTGTTGCCCAGGCTGGAGTGCAGTGGTGCAGTCTTGGCTAACTGCATCACTGCAACCTCCGCCTCGTGGGTTCAAGCAATTCTCCCTTGGCATCCTAAGTATCTGGGACTAGGGCGCATGTCACCACGCCCGGCTAATTTTTGTATTTTTAGTAGAGATAGGGTTTTGCCATGTTGGTCAGGCTGGTCTCGAACTCCTGACTGCCAGTGATTCACACGCCTCGGCCTCCCAAAGTGCTGAGATTACAGGGGTGAGCCACCGCGCCCGGCCCGTTTATTTCTAATAGACGAACAGTTCTGTTACTTAGATTAAATTCAATTTCAGTGCAGCAAAAAATCTACTACAGAAAGAAATGTGCTTTGAGGCCTCATGCCTCAAGGAGAGCTCTGCATCCTGGGGTGTGGTCCTCAGGGGGACTGCATGCAGCCCATCATTTCCAAGGAAATAGCTGGAAACCTGCCTCTAACTAGACCAGGGTTTCTCAATCATCAGCGGTACTGATATTTGGGGCTGGATAATTCTCTGTTGTAGAGGTTGTTCTGTGTATAATAGGACATTTAGCAGCACATTTATAACTCTAAGTAGCTGCCTTCCAGCCTTTAGAACCTAGTGAACCATTCAGAGTAAGACGGCAAAGGAGAAGGTGAGGAATTAATAAGCAGGTTTCAGATTTCTTTCTTGACACTTTTAGATTCTTCATCCCATTCTTGAACTTACTGGAAAAACAGCAGCCTGGGAGGCCAGAGGCTTCAGAACTGTGTGCCTTTGTACCCCTCCCCCCCACCACCCTCTCCATCCCCCGAGGGCGCTCACAAGTCCCCAAGTCCCTCCCAGGACAAAATGGGGCAAGCTTTGCTCTGAACCTCAGAGCAAAGGCCCAAACTGCTTCTCTTCCCTCCAGAGACTTTCCAGACTTGGAAAGATCCTAAATCCTCAGGGTCTAATGGGTTTTTATTTTCTTTAGCTGCTCTAGTAGTGAAACCTTGAGGTTGTTAATGAACCCTCCCCTCCTTCCCATGTTTTCCTGAGGCTGGAGACTTGCTGGCTTCAGGGCTAGAGACCTGGTGGTCTTGCCTTTGTCATGGAAAGCTGTCAGCTGGGGTGTGTGCTGGGTGCTGGCTCCGCTGAAAAAAGAAGGAATTTCTTGTGAGATTTTAAAACAAAAAAAGGCCACAGAAGACCAGATACCTACTGAATTCCTCCCTACTTTTTTATTCATGATGTCAGGAGATCATCACCAAAACCCTGGGAGGCATGAATAGCAGTCATCATTTTTAAAAAGACAACATTACAATAATAACATTACAATAATGACAACTCACTTACCAGGTGCCAGGCACTACCCTACAGCACATATTAAATATAAACTATCTGTACTAACATCCCAACAACTCTATGAAATAGATACTGTTATTATCCATCTCATCAATAGAATACTAAGGTCTGGGGAGTTTGTATAACCGGGCCATGGTCACAGATATAAGTGGTTGCTGCAGGTAAGTGGTGTAACAGGGATTCAAAATTAGGCCGTGTGATGTCAGAGTCCTCCTGACCTTAACCTACAATAGTGCCTCTCTGTTTCAAAGTGGAGAAGGGAGAGGCACAGAGAGGTTAAGTGACTTGCCAAAAGCCATACAGTTTGTTGGTTCCAGACTTGGGCCTGGAACCCAGGCTCCTGCCGCCCCAATTCAGTAATGTTTCCTTCCAGGCATTTTTTTCTGTATGCTTCCTGAGGTTGGATTTTGGATCTGGGGCTCCTTTTTGTGAAGACGGGAAGGGAAGTTGCTGTTTCTTGGCATGTCCTCCTCAGGATCAGCTAGCAGCCAGGTCAGTGGCTCAGGTCTCATGCTCTGAAGCTGCCCAGGAAAGCCAGATGATGGGGATGCTGGTTGGGAGCCTGAGCCTCACAAGAAGTGTATCCACTGACTCAGCAAATCTCCTCTGGGCACCATGCATCGGGCTGGGCTTTGAGGATACTAAGATGACCAAGACCCATTCTCTGACTTAAGTTGCTCACTACCCAGAAAAAGAGACAGACCCTTAGCAAGCATGATGCAGGGCAGTAACAGATGTACCCAGGACAGAGAGGATCCCTGGGGCTGCTCTGAGCTTCCCCACCTAGCTATGAGGCTCTGATGGGAGACAAAATGGTTTAACCTCCTGGAAGAGTAGAGGACAGCTCCCCAGGCCTGGCCGAGAGGCTGCAGCTTCTGCTGGGAGAAGACAGACCAGGATGGTTTCGGGTGTACAAAGCCACAGTGCTTCTGTAGAAGCGACTGGGTCAAGTCATGTGGAACTTGCTTCACGGCCTCAGGCCTTTGCACATGCTTAGAGTCAGTTCCCTCAGCCCTTCCAGCCTCCAGGCACATTCTATTCAAGCTAACCAGTCAGCATCAGCATCAGTATCAGTGTCTACACTCCTGGCTCTCAGCTTTCAACCCCAGTCCTGTGTGGAGAGACTGACTTCTTTGCATTGCACTTCAAAGGAGGTTCAAGGCTACCTCCTTTGTTGGAGTGTGTTGGAGTCTCCCCACTCCCCCCACCCCCCTTTACTTCCTTGAAACTCATTCAGTAAACCACAGTGCAGGGGTCCCTCTGTTCTGTACTGGAATTAGAAAGCAGGGCATTAACAAGCCTTGTGTCCTCTTTTCCCTCCCATCTCTAAGGATTATGTCAACTGACCCTACTCTACCACCACTCACCTTCAACTCTGCACACCTGAGCCCACTCACAAGCACTGTGGCCATACCCCAGTTATACAAACTCAGTCCTGGGCCTCAGTCTTCCCCTCAGTGAAATGATGATAGCAATATCTACTCCTCAGGCTTGATGGGAGGGGTAACATTCATCTGTGTGTTGGCCTAACCGAAACAACAAGAAGGGCCTCTGTGTCTACTCCACTTGTCTCTTCTCAGAAAGTTTGACATCAGTATTATCCATTTTCCATTTTGTTTGTCCAACAATGCTGGGCAGTGAGTGTGTTAGCCTTGTATTACGGAAAGGTAAGAACAGAGTAGCAGTCTTGGCAAATAGCCGCCAGGATGGAAATCTCACGGGAAAGAGAAGTCCACTCATTCATCAACAACTGCAGTTACCAGGTAAGTCAGTTAATCAACATCCCAAACACCTACTAACTCTTATTTTGCTTCCTCTATTTCTGTCTCACACCCCACATTCAAGCCTGAAACAAGAACTGCTCCATGACATCTCAGGGATTCAGCCGCCATCACCGCCTCTGTTGGCTGGAGGACCATGGCAGCCTCCTCCCTGGGCTCCCAGCCGCAACTCTTGGCTCCTTCCTGTTCACATTTCATTCCTTTCTACTATTCCAAGGTCACTCGCCACTCGGAAGCCAGTGTGATATTTATACATATAGAGACGATTATATTGTTTTCCTGCTTAAAACCTTTTGGAATGGTCTACTGGTGAGCAAACTCCCAGGTTCTTCTGTGGCCCTGCATGAACCATAGCTCCTGCCCCTCCTGCCTCTGCCTTACACGCTCCCAACCACTCACCATCTGTAGCCCCTCAAACATCCCAAACTTGTCTTTTTAAGGGTCTTTGCCATTCTTCCTTCTGCCACAAGACCTCAATGCCACATGTCTTCTCTGGCTTCAACTCTTTTCTTTTTTTTTTTTTTTAATAGAGATAGGGTCTCACTGTGTTGCCCAGGCTGGTCTTGAACTCCTTGGCTCAAGCAATTCACCCACCTCAGCCTCCCAAAGTGTCGGGATTATAGGCATGAGTGCCGTGCCTGGCCTGGCTTCAACTGTAAGGCCTGTTTTCCAGAACAGCTGTCCCTGAACATCCTAGCCCCTCCCCACCCCCACCAACTCACTTCAGGCTGCATTTTATAGATTTTTTTTTTCTGCCTTAACTAAGCCTTTGATTCAAAACAAAATACAAATATTATAAATAGGATGATTTCTGGAGGTGAGAAACCAGCAGGGCATGAGGGACCTGTGAGGGCCATGATGTGATTCACCCAGCCACACTCAAGGGCAATCCCATCCATGTGTGTTTTTTGAGACAGGGTCTGGCTCTGTCACCCAGGCTGGAGTGCAGTGGCATGATCTTGGCTCACTGCAACCTCCGCTTCCTGGGTTCAAGTGATTCTCTTGCCTCAGCCTCCCAAGTAGCTGGGATTACAGGCACCTGCCACCAGGCCCGGCTAATTTTTGTATTTTTAGTAGAGACAGGGTTTCCCCATGTTGGCCAGTCTGGTCTCAAACTCCCAGCTTCAAATGGTCCACCTGCCTCGGCTTCCAAAAATGCTGGGATTACATGCATGAGCCACTGTGCCTGGCCATCATCCTAGTTTGCGAAAAAGCCTCTGTCTAAGTGAGATCACTGTGGTATTGATCCTGAGAGAAAGGTACTTAGTTCCTCCTCCTCTTTTGGAGAAACTGATGCTCAGGGCATCTATGTTTCCATGACTTTTGTTTATGATACACCCCACTTGCCAGATTGGCATTCTTGGGTAGAGGAAACAGACAAAGTTATCTTTCTCCTTTAGTTTTATAAGATGGGTAAAATCTCAAGAATTTTTGCTGTGTTTAGCCTGGATTTAGAACTCAGCCATCTCCATTTCCTGACACACTACTTCCCCCTTCCCATTTTCATACCTACCCTGTGTCCTCCTATACTTGAGAGCCTCCGCCAAACACCTGGAGTCTTTGATCATCAACCCTTCAGTTGCCCCCCAGCATTCGCTTAGGTAGAAGACTTTCAAGTTCTCCTCTCCCCCTTTGCTAGGTTTTGGGAAAGTAAGAAAACATTCACAGCAGCTGTTACAGTGCACCTTTTCCCACAGACTGGTGGTAAGAGCCAAAAGATTGCCACTGAAGTAAAGCTTTTAAAAACCTTTCCTACAATGGGATTAACTGCCATGCAGCCAACGATGCCAGCCACACATCATAGTAAAGTCAGCCATGGGCCCCAGCCTCTTCCATAGCCTGCTCAGATTATGCGCTATGTTCCGCTAGATCTACCTTTCTTGATTCAGGAACTAGTGAGAACACATGTGTCCTACCATGATAGGGTTTTGCCATTACTGAAGCAGTTGTGGGGATAGCACTTGTGTGGCAGTAATCCTCCTTTTTAACAGCTTACATGCCAGGATTTCCCTAGAGAGGCAGCATCACGATTCATTCTGATGTTTCTGAATTTAGTGTTCCTTCATTAGCTCAGTGATTTTTACTAAATGCTTACTATACCTACTGGGAGACACAGCCAAAAGCAATGCCCCAGTAAGGATGGCACTTATATTCCAGTGGGAGCAAAGAAGCAAAGAGGGGCTGGCAGCAGGGTGACAAGTGCCTTGATCAGGGAAGAGTGGGGGGCAGTGGGACTCTCTGGGAGAGTCCCCACACCCTGACCTGAGTAGGGGTTAGCCAGACAAAGGGTGCTAAGGGGAAGGACTAAGTGTGGGTGGAAGAAGCCATGCAGAGGCCGGGACATGAAAGAACACAGCTCCTGTGGAGAATTGGAAGAAGCTGCCCAGGGAGGCAGGCCAGCCCACAGCAGAGTCTCAGACAGGGAACGGAAGTGGAGGCTGGGAGGTGGCTCTATGGTCTGCAAAGCCCATTAAGTAAATAGAATGGGATAGAACAGAATAGAATGGGAGTGAGAATCTAATTTTTTTCTTTAAAAGATTTTTTTTTTTTTCCTGGTTGGGTATAGTGGCTCACGCCTGTAATCCCAGCACTCTGGGAGATCAAGGTGGGCAGATCATGAGGTCAGGAGATCAAGACCATCCTGGACAACATGGTGAAACCCCATCTCTACTAAAAATACAAAAATTACCTGGGTGTGGTGGCATGCGCCTATAATCCCAGCTACTCGGGAGGCTGAGGCAGGAGAATTGCTTGAACTAGGGAGTCAGAGGTTGCAGTGAGCCGAGATTGCACCACTGCATTCCAGCCTGGCGACAGAGCAAGACTCTGTCTCAAAAAAAAATTTTGTTTTTAAAGGAGAGGTAGGGCTGGTACGTGGTGGCTCACACCTGTAATCCTAGAACTTTGGGAGGCCAAGGTGGGCAGATTACCTGAGGTCAGGAGTTCGAGACCAGCCTGGCCAATATGGTGAAACCCCAATCTCTACTAAAAATACAAAAATTAGCGGTGCATGGTGGCACATGCCTGTAGTCCCAGCTACTCGGGAGGTTGAGGCAGGAGAATCGCTTGAACCCAGGAGGCGGAGGTTGCAGTGAGCCGAGATCATGCCACTGCACTCCAGCCTGGGCGACAGAGGAAGGCTCTGTCTCAAAAAAACAAAAACAAAAACAAAGAAACAAAAAACGGGGTGAGAGGTGGTCTCACTATGTTGCTCAGGCTGGTCTTGAATTGAAACAACCCATCAGCCTTGGTCTCCCCAAGTGCTGGGATTACAGACCACCACACCAAGCCACCACACCCAGTCATCTAATTTTAAGAATGAAATTCATTTTAGGCTGGGCACGGTGGCTCATGCCTGTAATCCCAGCATTTTGGGAAGCCAAGGCGGGTGGATCACTTGAGGTCAGGAGTTTGAGACCAGCCTGGCCAACATGGTGAAACCCTGTCTCTACCAAAAATACAAAAAAATTAGCCAGGTGTGGTGGCGTGTGCCTATAGTCTCAGCTACTCAGGAGGCTGAGGCAAGAGAATCAGTTGAACCCAGGAGGTGGAGTTTGCAGTGAGCTGAGATCGTGCCACTGCACTCCAGCCTCGGCAGCAAAACAAGACTCTGTCTCAGAAAAAGAAAAGAAAAGAAAAGAAAAAAAATAAATTCATTTTAAGAATGAAATTTGGGTTGGGTGTGGTGGCTCAAGCCTGTAATCCTAGCACTTTGGGAGGCGGAGACAGGCAGATCGCTTGAGCCCAGGACTTTGAGACCTGTCTGGGCAACATGGAGAAATCCCGTCTATACAAAAAAAAAAATACAAAAAATTAGCCAAGCCTGGTGGCACAGACCTGTAGTCCCAGCTACCGAGGAGGCTGAGGTGGGAGGATCACTTTAGCCAGGGAGATCAAGGCTGCAGTGAGCCATGATCGCACCACAGCAGTCCAACCTAAGTGACAGAGTGAGACCCTGTCTCAAAAAATAAAATAAATAAACAATAAAATAAGAATGAAATTTGTGTTTCAAATAGAGTTCTTTGTCAATAATCCTTTGGAGGGACAAGATTTCCTAAAGAGACCATTCTGGAAGCTACTGTAGAAATATAAGCAAGAGGTGACAGTGGTCTAAAGTAGGGTAGGGATGCTGTGGAAGAAAACAATGGGCAGGTTTGGGAGATACTGAAGAGATAGGAGGGAACAGACTTTGTGGTTTCCGAACGTGGTAGTTGAGGGAGAAGGAAGGGTTTGAGATGACCATCAGGTTCTGCCTGAAGCAACAGGTAAAAGGTGGTGGTGTTCACCAGGTCCGGGCCCTGCAGAGGAGGTAGGATTCTTTGTGGATCACCAGGAGGAACTTTGTACCAGAAGCTGCAACCTATAGATCGAGATTAGGAGAGGGGACCAGGCTGGCTATGTACATCTGGGAGGTATCAGGATGTGGAAGACAGGTTTAATTTAGTCATTTAATAAAACTTTCATAGCAGCTACTTTGTACGAGCCCTTATGTTAGGGGCTGGAGATAAATGGTGAGTTAGATAGACTTGTTTCCTTCTCTCTTGGAGTTTACACTCTAACTGGGGAGACAGACTTCCACTAAATAAATTCACAAATGAATATGTCATTACAGAGCAGCATAAGTGCCATGAAGGGGCCAGGCAGGCTTCTGTGAGTGTATAAAACGAGGGACAGGAATCTAGCCTGGGGAGTCAGAAAAGGTTTCCCTGAGGGCAGGCAGCTTGAATTGAGATCTGAAGAAGTGGTCATGGGTGAACCAGGAGATAGGAAGGGAAAGGGCGTTTCCAAACAGAGGGAGCAGCACTTATACAAAGTCTCTGTCACAGAGGGCTGGGGGACACAGGAACAACATGGTGGCACATCATCAGACTTGCATTTTGAATGGGTGGGTGAGGTAGGGGAGTCTTCAGGGATGGGGTGGACAAGTGTAGGAAGTTATTACAGTTGTTGGTAAGTGACTTGAACCAGGATAGTGACAACAGAAAGAGGCATGGATTCTTTTGAGAGATATCAAGGAATTAAAATCAACAAGACTTGGTAAGGCATTGGATATGGTGAGGAAGCCATCAGAGATGTATTCTGTGGCCTGGGAATTAAGCTGGGAGGAGGGCCATTTCTGAGGAGGGGAAATTGAAAAATTAGTTGTTTTGGGGAGGAGAAGATCATAAATTTGGTCTTGACACATTGCACTGAGTTACCTCTGAGATATTTGAGTGGAAGTGTAGATAGATCAGAAGCTCAGAGGAAAAACCTAGACTAGAAATTTAAGTTATGAATCACTGAGGTAGAAATATTAATTAAGGGGCTTCTAGTTTCTGGTCTGACATGTGAAAAAGCTTGGAAGTTATCACTTTTGTGCTTACGACAAGAAAAAAACTGAACAAACTAACAACTTTTCTTAGATCCATCAGAGAATTGAGGTCACAGGGCAAACTGCCATCCCAAATACCAGAGAAAGAGGTGGTTACCGAGAACCACAGAGAACCACATCTTACCAGTAGCTGAAGCCTGTACTGATAGAAAAACTTAAACTGTAATTGACAGATTGCAGGAGGCTCAGCCTGTGGACAAACTTAAAGAGTTAAAAACTCACGCCTGTAATCCCAGCACTTTGGGAGGCTGAAGCAGGTGGATCACCTGAGGTCGGGAGTTTGAGACCAGCCTGACCAACACGGAGAAACCCCGTCTCCACTAAAAGTACAAAATTAGCTGGGCGTGGTGCCGCATGCCTGTAATCCCAGCTACTGGGGAAGCTGAGGCAGGAGAATTGCTTGAACCCGGGAGGCGGAGGTTGTGGTGAGCTGAGATCATGCCATTGCACTCCAGCCTGGGAAACAAGAGTCAAACTCCATCTAAAAAAAAAAAAGAAAGAAAAAGAAAAAAATGCTGAGAAGCACTTATGAAGGTCACAGCCCAGAGGCACAGGCTTGCCAAAAGACCTACTCATAGGATTATGGAATACTTCCTCCTCCCCAACACCTTACCACTATGTTAATCAGCCTCCTGTATAACAGTGGATTACATTTAAAAGAACGGCAAGGCTCAGACTCTGTTTTCAGAAGTTGTCACTAGAGAAACCCAAAGAAAACAGGGGATACATGGCCAGGCACTGTGGCTCACATCTGTAACCCCAGCACTTTGGAAGACCGAGGTGGGTGGATCACTTGAGGCCAGGAGTTTGAGACCAGCCTGGCCAACATGGCGAAACCCCATCTCTATTAAAAATACAAAAATTAGCCGGGTGTGGTGGTGCACACCTGTAATCCCAGCTACTCAGGAGGCTGAGGCAGAAGAATTGCTTAGACCCGGGAGGTGGAGGTGGAGGTTTCAGTGAGCCAAGATCATGCCACTGCACTCCAGCCTGGGTGACAGAGTGAGACTGAGAAAAGAAAAAAAAGAAAGGAAGAAAGGAAGAAAGAAAGAAAGAAAGAAAGAAAGAAAGAGGGAGGGAGGAAGGAAGGAAGAAAGGAAGGAAAAGAAAAGAAAGAGAGAGAGAAAGAAAAGAAAGAAAAGCAAACGGGATACAAAAACAAGGACATTGGAAAATAATTTTAACCCACAACACATACAGCTACAACAACAGCAAACACAGCCTAACTCCTAGCTAAACAAGGACATTGGAAAATAATTTTAACCTCTAACACATACAGCTACAATAAAAAGTAAACACAGCCTAACTCCTAGCCAAATAATCATAAAGCATTACCCTAAAGGCCTGTCTACCTCAGTTTCTTTAATGTGAAGCATCACGTCTAGGTTTCAACAAAAAATGTATAAGGCATGCTAAATGGCAAAAAATGAAATTTGGAGACATAAAGCAAGCATCAGAACCAGACTCAGATATGACAGAGATTTTGGAATGATCAGACCTGCAATTTAAAATAACTATGATTAACATGCTAAGGCCTCTAATGGAAAAAGTGAACACCATGCAAGAACAGATAAGTAATGCAAGCAGAAAGATGGAAACTCTAAGAAAGAATCAGAAGGAAATGCTGGAAATTAAAAACACTGCAAGAGAAAGGTAGGGGGAGTGGGGAGGGATAGCAAGAAAAAAATAAAGAAATAAAAAAAGAGAAAGGTAGAGGCCGGGCGTAGTGGCTCACAGCTGTAATCCCAGCACTTTGGGAGGCCGAGGCGGGCAGATCACGAGGTTGGGAGATCAAGACCATCTTGGCTAACAAGGTGAAACCCCATCTCTACTAAAAATAAAAAAAATAAAAAAAATTAGCCAGGTGTGGTGGAATGTGCCTGCCTGTAGTCCCAGTGACTCAGGAGGCTGAGGCAGGAGAATCGCTTGAACCCAGGAGGCACAGGTTTCAGTGAGCAGAGATCATGCCACTGCACTCCAGCCTGGGTGACAGAGTGAGAGTCCTTCTCAAAAAAAAAAAAAAAAAAAAAAAAGAGAGAGACAGAGAAAGGTAGAATGCATTTGATGGGCTCATCTGCTCATCTGTAGACTGGACATGACCAAGGGAAGAATCCGTGAGCTTAAAGATATGTCGGCTGGGTGCAGTGGCTCACGCCTGTAATCCCAGCACTTTGGGAGGCCGAGGCTGTGGATCACGAGGTCAGGAGTTAGAGACCAGCCTGGCCAATATGGTGAAACCCTGTCTCTACTAAAAATACAAAAATTAGCTGGGCGTGGTGGGGTGCACCTGTACTCCCACCTACTCGGGAGGCTGAGGCAGAAGAATTGCTTGAACCCAGGAGGTGGGGTTGCAGTGAGCCGAGATCGTGCCACTGCACTCCAGCCTGGGTGACAGAGTGAGACTCTGTGTCAAAAAAAAAAAAAAAAAGATATGTCAATAGAACTTCTAAAACTGAAATGAAAAGGGAAGATATGATGAAAAAGATAGAACAGACGATCCAAGATCCAAGAACTGTGGAACAATTACGAAAGGTATAACTTACATGTAGTAGGAATACCAAAAAGAGAAGAAAGTGAGAAAGGAACAGAAGAAATATTTGACATAATAATGGCTGAGAATTTTTCAAAAATTAATGACTTTTTAACTCAAAATTTCTAGATCACTGCAAAATTGACAAAATCTTTTTTTTGGTTGTTTTTGTTTTTATTTATTTATTTATTTTTGAGATGGAGCCTCACTCTGTTACCCAGGCTGGAGTACAGTGACATGGTCTTGGCTCCCTGCAACGTCCACCTTCCAGGTTCAGGCGATTCTCCTGCCTCAGCCTCCCAAGTAGCTGGAATTACAGGGACTCACCACCAAGCCCAGCTAATTTTTGTATTTTTAGTAGAGACGGGGTGTCATCATGTTAAACAGGCTGGTTTTGAACTCCTGCCCTCAGGCGATCCACCCGACTGGGCCTACCAAAGTGCTGGGATTATAGGCCTGAGCCACTGTGCCTGGCCCAAAATTAACAATGTTTTTTTTTTTGACATGGTGTTTTGCTCTTGTCGCCCAGGCTGGAGTGCAATGGCGAGCTCTCAGCTCACCGCCTCCTGGGTTCAGGCGATTCTCCTGCCTCAGCCTCTCAAGTAGCTGGGATTACAGGCACCCGCCATCATGCCCAGCTAATTTTTGTAGAGAGGGGGTTTCACTATGTTGGCCAGGCTGGTTTTGAGCTCCTGACCTCAGGTGATCTGCCCGCCTCAGCCTCCGAAAGTGCTGAGATTACGGGCGTAAGCCACTGTGTCTGGCCCCAAAAAAATTTTTTTTGAGACAAGGTCTCGCTCTGTTGCCCAGGCTGGAGTGCACTGGCATGATCACTGCTTACTGTAGTCTTGACCTCCTGAGCTCAAGCAATCCTCCCACCTTAGCCTCCCGATTAGCTAGGACTACAGGTGTGTACCACCATGCCTGTCTAATGTTTTTCATTTTAAAATTATTATTATTTTTGAAACAAGGTTTTCCTTTTATTTTATTTTATTTTTTTGAGATAGAGTCTCACTCTGTCGCCTCACCCAGGCTGAAGTGCAGTGGTGCAATCTCAGCTCACTGCAATCTCTGCCTCCTGGGTTCAAGCGATTCTCTTGCCTCGGCCTCCCAAGTAGCTGGGATTACAGGTGTGCATGACCAAGTCCAACTAATTTTTTTGTATATTTAGGAGAGACGGGATTTCACCAAGTTTGCCAGGGTGGCCTCAAACTCCTGACCTCAAGTGATCCCCGGCCTCAAGTGATCCCCGGCCTCAGCCTCCCAAAGTGCTGGGATTACAGGCGTAAGCCACCGCACCCGGCTGAGACAGGGCCTTTCTCTGTCACCCAGGCTGGAGTGCGGTGACGCAACCATGGCTCAATCACTGCAGACTTAACCTCCCGGGCTCAGGTGCTCCCATCTCAGCCTCCCGGGTAGCTAGGACTACAGGCGTGTACCACCACGCCTGGAATTTTTTTCTATTTTTAGTAGAGATGAGGTTTCACCATGTTGGCCAAGCTGGTCCTGAACTCCTGGGCTTAAGTGATCCGCCCACCTCGGCCTCCCAAAGTGCTGGGATTACAGGCGTGAGCCACCACACCTGGCCATCTTTGCCAA
The DNA here is from genome assembly GCF_028858775.2 of Pan troglodytes. NCBI lineage: Eukaryota > Metazoa > Chordata > Mammalia > Primates > Hominidae > Pan > Pan troglodytes. The sequence continues at coordinate 35,241,637 of NC_072410.2, forward strand.
TCTTAAGTGGTTGGGTAGAAGATAAACACATAGATCCTTCCTTTACACTGCCCACGAGCGATTACAAAAAGAAATGAGTTCTGCAGTAGGGATTGTCCAGGAAAAAAAAAAAGTGAGAACAAAAAAATTCCATTTAACTTCTAGTTAAACATGACAAATGAAATGGGGATTTATCTTTATTCCCTTGAGATGTCGCTAAAATGAATTAAATAAATAACTGAGTAAGATGAATACAAGGCATGAGGCAACAGGAGAGGCAAGACAGCAAAAAGACCAATGTATATAATTTAGTACCATTTGTGCAAAAAAAAAAGGTGGTGGGGAAGAGGAAGAATAGGTGTATGTTTGTTTACATATGCATAAAATATTATTTGTAGAAACACAAAATCTAGTTATATGGACATCCTGGAGAGGTGAGTGGAGGGGCTGGGAGAAGAGTGGGAAGGAGGCTTCAATGCACAGCCTTTGGTACATCATTGACAGTGTGAACGATGTAAATATTTTCCTATTCAAAAATAAATTACTACAATTTGGCCTGGCGCAGTGGCTCACGCCTGTAATCCCAGCACTTTGGTAGGCTGATGCCTGCGGATCACCTGAGGTCAGGAGTTCAAGGCCAGCCTGGCCAACATGGTGAAATCCCATCTCTACTAAAAATACAAAAATTAGCCAGGTGTGGTAGTGCACGCCTGTAATCCCAGCTACTCAGGAGGCTGAGGCAGGAGAATTGCTTGAATCCAGGAGATGGAGGTTGTGGTGAGCTGAAATGGCACCATTGCACTCCAGCCTGGGCAATAGAGTGAGACTCTGTCTCTAAATAAAGAAATACATAAATAAATAAATTACTGCAATTTAAAATTTTAAAATACAAATGAAAGTATTTCCAAAAGGAGAGATAGTCATTAAGCAAATAACTGTAAAAATAACTCTATGATTCCATAAAGGAAATATTCAGAGTGTTGTTATAGATAGAACAAGGCCTCCCAAAGTGCTGGGATTACAGGCATGAGCCACCGCGCCTGGCCTCTTCTTTTAATAACGGTTCTTTTGGTGAAGTTCTCTTGGCCATAAACTCCCTAAGATTTTGGCCTGAGGTCTGGGGCTTTGTGGAAGGCCTCCCTGAAGCTCCCAAATGGATAAGGAGAAGGCATTCCAGATGGGTCAAACATGGGCAGCGTGCTGCGGTGGGAAGGGGCAGTGAACAGGCCAGAAAAAACAACTCAAGTTTTTATTTATTTCCTTTTTCTTTTATTTTGTCAGATAAAATGTAACACATATTTATTTATTTTTATTTTTATTTTTTGGAGATGGAGTCTCACTCCTGTTGCCCAGGCTGGAGTGCGGTGGCAGATCTCGGCTCCCTGCAACCTCCGCCTCCCCGGTTCAAGCAGTTCTTCTGCCTCAGCCTTCCGAGTAGCTGGGACTACAGGCACATGCCGCCGTGTCCGGCTAATTCTTTGTATTTTAGTAGAGACAGTGTTTCACCGTGTTGCCCAGGCTGGTCTCGAACTCCTGAGCTCAGGCAATCCGCCCGCCTCGGCCTCCCAAAATGCTAGGATTACAGGTGTGAGCCACTGCGCCCGGCCTGGTCACACATATTTATTACTAAACAAACCACTAGTGCGGAAGCATAGAAACAGAGAAAATCATTTACTCAATAAAACATGTCTTACTGTCCAGATAGCAGTGACATTTTCAGTTTGATATGGTAAGATGACAGTGACCTTGATGAAGCATAAATATGTCAGCTCATGTACAATTCTCGCTGGGTTATCAGGGAGAATATTTAAGGCAGAGGGTGGAGCAAATGCAAAGGCCCACAGATGGAAGAATGCTTAGAATGCTTGGGTGGGTGGAGCATGACAAGCACGTGATAGGGATAAGCTCAGAGAGGGCGTGCGGGAAGACGGAAGGTGTAAAGCCTCATCGCTATTGTGAGCACTGTGGCTTTTACTCTGAGATGATAAGCAACAGTACGATGTTTCTTAAGTGGGGAGAGGAAAGGCCGGGCGCTGTGGCTCATGCCTGTAATCCCAGCACTTCGGGAGGCTGAGGCGGGCGGATCACGAGGTCAGGAGATCCAGACCATCCTGGCCAACATGGTGAAACCCCGTCTCTACTGAGAAAAATACAAAAATTAGGGCCGGGCGCGGTGGCTCACGCCTGTAATCCCAGCACTTTGGGAGGCCAAGGCAGGCGGATCACGAGGTCAGGAGAGCGAGACCGTCCTGGCTAACACGGTAAAACCCTGTCTCTACTAAAAATACAAAAAAAATTAGCCAGGCGTGGTGGCAGGCCCCTGTAGTCCCAGCTACTCAGGAGGCTGAGGCAGGAGAATGGCGTGAACCCAGGAGGCGGAGCTTGCAGTGAGCCAAGATTGCGCCACTGCCCTCCAGCCTGGGTGACAGAGCAAGACTCCGTCAGAAAAAAAAAAAAAAAAAAAAAAAGGCCGGGCACCATGGCTCACGCCTGTAATCCCAGAACTTTGGGAGGCCGAGGTGGGCGGATCATGAGGTGAGGAGTTCGAGACCAGCCTGGCTAACATGGTGAAATCCCGTCTCTACCAAAAATACAAAAATTAGCCAACCCAGCTACTCAGGACGCTGAGGCAGGAGAATTGCTTGAACCCAGGAGGCAGAGGTTGCAGCCAGCCGAGATCACACCACCGCGTCCCAGCCCAGGCGACATAGTGAGACTCCGAATCAAAAACAAACAAACAAACAAACAAAAAAGATGGAGAGGAAGGATCTGACTTGAGCTTTAGAGGAATAAATCAGGCTTACGGAGTCTGAGAATGAGTGGTACAGGAGAGAGGGCTGAGATAGGCAAATCAGGCAGGAGGCTGTGAGGAGATAGCGGTCGTTTGGATCAAGCTGGTAGCAGTGGAAGGGAAGAAGAGATTCTGGTCAGAGTCTGGATTTATTTATTTATTTGTTTGTTTATTGAAATGGAGTTTCGCTCTTGTTGCCCAGGCTGGAGTGCAGTGGCATGATGATGGCTCACTGCAACCTCCGCCCCCTGAGTTCAAGCGATTCTCCTGCCTCAACTTCCCCAGTAGCTGGGACTACAGGCGCCTGCCCTCATGCCCAGCTAATTTTTAGTATTTTTAGTGGAGACGGGGTTTACCATGTTGGCCACACTGGTCAAACTCCCGACCTCAAGTGATCCACCCACCTCGGCCTCCCAAAGTGCTGGGATTACAGGCGTGAGCCACCACACCTGTACCTGGATGTATTTTAAAGGAAGAACTGATATAGTTGTTTGTTTTGTGTGTGTGTGTGTTAGTATTTTAATACAGTTCAAATCAGTGTGTATGGTTCATTTCAGCTCCTTCACTGCCAAATCAGGGGGCAGGGACTGCTTCAGTTTCTCTGCCTTCTCTTTTTCCCTATGACCATGGTGTACAGGTATCTGCTAAATTGAACTTCAAATTTCGCATTGTCCTTCTTTTCTTTCTTATTTATTTATTTATTTATTTATTTATTTATTTATTGAGACGGAGTCTCACACTGCCCCTGGGCTGAAGTGCAGTGGTACAATCTCGGCTCGCTGCAACCTCCGCCTCCCGAGTTCAAGCAATTCTCCTGACTCAGCCTCCCGAGTAGCTGGGACTACAGGCATGTGCCACCATGCCCGGCTAATTTTTGTATATTTAGCAGAGATGAGGTTTCACTATATTGGCCAGTCTGGTCTTGAACTCCTGACTTCGTGATCCACCCTCCTCAGCCTCCCAAAGTGCTCAGATTACAGGCATGAGCCACCACGCCCGGGCTGTCCTTCTTTTTCTTGATCTTGACAGATTTGGCATCCTTTCACCAGGCAGTGAGCAGAAAGTGCTTGATTTCCTCAATTTTCAGAGGCATGGCAACAAGGCATACAGGGAGTGGGGCAGACTGGCACCTGGGGTTCCCAAATTTCACCCAGCCATGGATTGCTCCAGATTACCCCTCTTGGCCGAATATCACCCCAGAGACCTGATATAACTGTTGATACAACAGTTGCGGATGCATTGGATATGGGGTGTGAGAGGAAGAGAGGGCTCCCCAAGTTATCAACTGAAAGCAGGAAACAAGTAAGAATGGTGGAAAAGCCAGGTGCTGTGGATTACAAACCCCAGCACCCTGGAAGGCCGGGGTGGGAGGATCTCTTGAGCTTAGGAGTTCAAGATCAGCCTGGGCAACATAGCAAGACCCTGTCTCTAAAAAAAAAAAAAAAAAAAAAAAAAAATTAGCCAGGCTTCTTGGTGGTGCATGTCTGTAGTCCCAGCTACTCAGGAGGCTGAGGTGGGAGGATAGTTTGAGCCTGGGAGGTGGAGGCTCTGATTAGCTGAGATTGTGCCACTGCATTCAGCCTGGACAATAGAGACCCTGTCTCAAACAAACAAAAATAGAATGGTGGAGGAAGTGTTGGAGGTTTAAGGAGATAATGTCAGATAAAAAGCAGTACAGAAGTTTACAAGGGTGAGTCCAGGTGATTTGGGATGATGGAGAAATCTCAGATTTCTTGATGATTGACTAAATAGAGCCAGGGCACATGGGATAAGTCCTAATGGCTTACAAGGCAGATTTTGATGGTGAAGCTGTGAGTATTGGGGTTGGGAAGAGAACAAGTAGTGCCCTTGTCCTTAAACAGTATTTTTATTATTTTATGAGGGCAATATTTGTTTAGATTTACCTAAGTGTTCATTACTTTCTTTGCTCACTATCCCATTATCCCTTTTTTTTTTGAGATGGATTCTTGCTCTGTCACCCAGACTAGAGTGCTGTGGTCTGTTATTGGCTCACTGCAACCTCTGCTCCTCTGGGTTCAAGCGATTCTTGTGTCTTCTGCCTCCCAAGTAGCCACAGGTGAGTGCCACCACATCTGGCTAAGTGTTGTATTTTTAGTAGAGATGGGATTTTGCCATGTTAGCCAGGCTGGTCTGGAACTCCTGACCTCAGATGATCTGCCTGCCTCAGCCTCCCAAAGTGCTGAGATTACAGGCATGAGTCACCATGCCCGGCCTGTGTTCTATCTCTTTTTGCATTTCTTCAGGTATCATTCCCTTCTTGCTGAAGTAAATCTTATAGGTATACTTTTCACCCTGTCTTTTTTTGTGTGTGTGTGATGGAGTCTCTTTCTGTCACCAGGCTGGAGTGCAGTGGCACAATCTCAGCTCACTGCACATCCTTCTGCCGGGTTCAAGCAATTCTCCTGCCTCAGCCCCCCGAGTAGCTGGGACTACAGGCACATGCCACCACGCCTAGCTAATTTTTGTATTTTTAGTAAAGACAGGTTTTCACCATGTTGGGCAGGATGGTCTCGATCTCTTGACCTCATGATCCGCCCACCTCGGCCTCCCAAAGTGCTGGAATTACAGCTGTGAGCCACTAAGCCCGGCCTTTTCTCTGTCTTTTAATTTTTTTTTTTTTAATAGAGATGGGATCTCACTATGTTACCACAGCTGGTTTTCAACTCCTGGCCTCAAATAGTACTCCTGCCTCAGCCTCTCAAAGTGCTGGATCATAGGTGTGAGCCACTTCTCCTGGCCATACAGCTGTATTTAAAAAAAAAAAACAACTTTGCTTTGATTTTTTTTTTTTTTTTTTGAGACGGAGTCTCGCTCTGTCACCCAGGCTGGAGTGCAGTGGCACAATCTCGGCTCACTGCAAGCTCCGCCTCCCGGGTTCACGCCATTCTCCTGCCTCAGCCTCCCAAGTAGCGCCCACCACCATGCCCGGCTAATTTTTTGTATTTTCAGTAGAGATGGAGTTTCACCGTGTAAGCCAGGATGGTCTCCATCTCCTGACCTTGTGATCCACCCTCCTCAGCCTCCCAAAGTGCTGGGATTACAGGCGTGAGCCACCGCACCCAGCCTCTTCTTTTAATAATGGTTCTTTTGGTGAAGTTCTCTTGGCCATAAACTCCCTAAGATTTTATTAGCATAGAAATGCTTAATTTTGCCCTTATATTGAAAGACAGTAAATTTTCAGGACACAGAAATCTAGGTTGACTTTTATTTCTTTCAACCATTTGGAGATGTTATTCCATATCTTCTGGCCTTTGTTAACAGCTGTCTGAATAACTCTCATCTCTTTGAGAGGAATGGTCTTCTCTCTCTGGCTGCTTTGAAGATGTTATCTTTGCCTTTGGTATTCTACAGTTCAATTAAAACATATATAGATGTGAGTTTATTTTTGTTTACCTTGCTTGGTATATGTTGTCCTCCTTTGTGGACTCATGACTTTTAACTGTTCTGAAAACTTCTTAGTCATAATTTATTTACATATTACCTCTCCTCCATTCTCTGCTTCTGAGACTATGATTACATATATGTTACATTTCTCATTCCATATATTTAACCACTCTATCATATGTTTCAAATCCTTGTCTCTCTGAGTTACCTGACCCATAATATTTTTATCTCCACCTTCCAAGTCACTATTTCTCTCTTCTTTTATCCCTGGACTCCAACTTATCTTCCATTGATTCTTAAATTTCAGCAATACCATTTTTAATTTCAAAAACTTCTATTTGTTTCTTTTTCAACTTGGCGTTGGCATCTTGGATAGTCTCTTATTGTTCACTTAGCCTTACAATTCCATCTTTTATTTTATAAATCTTTTGTACATATTTTATACTCTATATCTGATAATTCCAATATTTGAAGTCTTTAGAAGTCTAAATCTATTGATGATTTCAGCTTATTGTCATTTATTATGACTTGTGTCTTTATGTGTCAATTTCCTTTATTGTGAATTCATATTTGGTTGATCTAAATCTGTGAGAATCCTGGCTTTCCTCCAAAGACAATTTATGTGTGCTTCCACTGTCAGCTGGGGGTGCTATCAAGATGTGAGAATGATGGCCCTTTCTGAGGGTCTTGGGTTACAGCAGGAACACTGCATCCAGTATTCCCACTCTGCTGTTGGCTCATAGTTGAGCGCCTTCATAATACACAATACTAATTGCGGTGTTTGTCTTCTGGTCAAACTCAAGCTTACTTACTACCCCCTAATCTGGTTTAAACTCATCTTTTTGTTTGTTTGTTTGTTTTGGGGGGGTTACTTTTTTTCCCAACACACTATATAGGTCAATGTTTGTTTCTAACTATCTATTTTGAAATAATTTCACGTATATAAAAAAGTTGCATGGAATAGTACAAAGATTCGTGTATATTCTTCACCCAGATTTTCCATTAACATTTAACCTCTCTCTCTCCCGGAATCATTTCAGAGAACTTTGCAGATATGACACTTCATTACCTATAAATACTTCAGTATGTATATTTTCCTCAAAGAAACATACTCTGCCACATAATCACAATACAACTACCAAAACCAGGAAATTCATAATGATAAAGTACTACAACTGATCCATAGACCCTTTTCAAATTTTGCTAGTTCTCTCTCTCTTTTTTTTTTTTCTTTTTGAAACAGGGTTTGCTCTGTCACCCAGACTGGAGGGCAGTGTTGCGATCTAGGCTCACTACAGCCTCGACCTCGCAGGCTCAAGCAATCCTCCCACCTCAGCCCCCGAGTAACTGGGACTACTGGTACACGCCGCCATGCCCCGCTAATTTTTGTAGAGACGGGGTTTCACCATGTTTCCCAGGCTGGTCTCAAACTCCTGAAGTCAAGGAGCTTGAAGCTCAAGGCGCCCACCCTCTTCAGCTTCACAAGGTGCTGAGATTACAGGCGTGAGCCACCGTACCCCACTGCTAGTTCTCTTAATAATGTCCTTTGTAACCAACGTTTTCCTTCTGGTCTAGGATCCAACCCAGGATCACACATAATATTTAGTTGTCACATCTCTTAAGTCTTCATCAATTTGGGGCCGTTCTTCAGTTTCCATGTCTTTCATGAGTGACATTTTTGAGGACAACAGGTCAGTTCTTTTGCAGAATGTATTTCAATTTAGATTTGTTTCATATTTTTCTCATGAACTAATTCAGGTTATGTATTTTTAGCAGGAATTGCACAGAAGTAATCTTGTTCTTATTGCATCATATTAGAAGACATGTGATATCAATTTGTCCTGTTATTGGTGGATTTTATCACTTAATTAAGATGGTACTATGGGCCAGATATCTTTCCCCCAAAATTCGTATGTTGAAGCCCTAACCCTCAATGTGTTGGGATTTGGAAACGGGGGCTTTGGGAGATAATTAGGTATAGATGAGATCATGAGGATGGGGACCTCCTGACAGGATTAGTGTTCTTATAAGAAGAGACACTCTTGCTCTTTCTATCTCTCTCTGTGGTCTGAGGATGTAGCCAGATGTCGGCTATTGGAAGCCAGGAAAAGGACCCTCACCAGAACCCAACCATACAGGCACCCTGGTCTTAGACTTCCAACCCCCAGAACTTGGCTGGGCTCTGTGGCTTATGCCTGTAATCTCAGCACTCAGAGGCCGAGGCAGGTGGATCACCTGTGGAACTCAGGCAGGAGTTCAAGACCAGCCTGGCCAACATGGTGAAACCCCATCTCTACAAAAATACGAAAGTTAGCTGGCCATGGTGGCAATGCCTGTAATCCCAGCTACTCAGGAGGCTGAGGCAGGAGAATCGCTTGAACCCAGGAGGCGGAGGTTGCAGTGAGCTGAGATCGCACCACTGTACTCCACCCTGGGTGACAGAGAAATACTCCGTCTCAAAAAAAAAAAGAAAAAGAAAAAAGAAAACAACAACAATAAAAAACCAACCTCCAGAACTATAAGAAAATCTTGATCTCCCTGCCTCTCCTACTCCTCTCCGTCTTTCTCACTCTCCATTTGCTCCTTTTCTCTTCTCCCATTTCTCTCTTCCTTCCTTTCTTTGAGACCTCAAAATGCCAAGGGGCTGTCTTAGCTCCCAATTCAGTTTGAATCACTATTGTGTCCTTAATATAAGCAAAATCCGTCCTTCTTCTAAATCATCAGAGCCCAGAGCTTTTGGAATGGGAAGCAAACATTGTTAAGTCTCTCATTTGGTATAATTATGAGAGGTGTGATTCCCAAGCTCCACCCCTTTGTTCTCTGGTCATTTTATTTTTGCTTTGTGAGAAAGAGCGCCATTACTTTTGCTGGCATCTTGTAAGATAATATTCCAACCTTCAAGATGTTGACTCCAAGTTAATTTCTTTTTTCTTTTTCTTTTCTTTTTTAAACATACTTCCATTCTACACCAGCAGGTTAGTTTCTTAAACCGACTGTTGAATAGCATTCTACAAGAGCAGCTCTTTCTGACTGATGGGGAACATGGGAGGACCAATAAATACTTTGGGTGTCATCTCATTTGCTTACTTTGTTTATTATGAAGTGAATTTCTTTGTTTTCTTTTTCTTTTCTTTTTTAGATGGAGTCTCACTCTGTCATCCAGGCTGGAGTGCAGTGGTGCCATCTTGGCTCACTGCAACCTCCACCTCCCGTGTTCAAGCCATTCTCCTGCCTCAGCCTCATGAGTAGCTGAGATTACAGGTGCGTGCCACCAAGCCCGGCTAATTTTTTTGTATTTTTAGTAGTGATGGGATTTCACCATGTTACCCAGGCTGGTCTCGATCTCCTGACCTCATGATCTGCCTGCCTCGGCCTCCCAAAGTGCTGGGATTACAGGCGTGAGCCACTGCGCCCGGCCTATGAAGTAAATTTCTTTGTGGAAGGTAATGTTGTATGTTGTATGGTTTACCGTCACAGTGTATGATATTCATTCAGTAAAGTACATAGGTGGTATTTCTGGTACAGCCATGAAATGCAGAACACAAATCTAAATCTAGGCTGGGCACGGTGGCTCATGCCTGTTATCTCAGCACTTTGGGAGGCTGAGGTGGGCAGATCACCTGAGGTTAGGAGTTCAAGACCAGCCTGGCCAACATTGTGAAACCCCGTCTCTACTAAAAATACAAAAATTAGTCGGGCGTGGTGGTAGATGCCTGTAATCCCAGCTACTCAGGAGGCTGAGGCAGGAGAATCGCTTGAACCCGGGAGGTGGAGGTTGCAGTAAGCTGAGATCATGCCACTGTACTCCAGCCTGGGCGACAGAGTGAGACTCTGTGTCAAACAAATAAACAAACAAAAATCTCTATTAAAAAAAAAATCCAAATCTAGAAAAACTTATTTCTGCAAAGGCAAATTTATCCTTCCCTCATTATGGAAAAGATACCATGTGATCAACTACAAACCAAGTGCCCTTGAAGTATCATGGTATCATATTGAAGACTCAGGGTTGTCAATACCAATGGAAAATTTGGTGCTTAGTGGCTGTAGTCAGACTAGCCTGGTGACGGTGGTCTTCTCATGAGAATATAAACTCCATGAATAAAGACATCGTCTGACCTCTTTATTCAGTGTACTTAGTGTAGATCTGTGTTTGGTATATAGTTGAGTGCCTAAAAAGCATTTACAGACTGAATATATGATTGACCGTTACCTGCTGCTCAGGAATCAGTAAGATTTTCATGTTGGACCTTCTCTTCTACAATGAGATCTATTGCTTGAAGTTTTATTTTCTGGGAGAATTTCCCCTCTCGATTGTCTTTCAGGGCTGCTTCTATGTGAAGTAAGGCTGAAGTCAGATACTTCTGGTTGATGCTGGAATACTGTGCACAGATAGCTATAAATCGGAGATAAGTCAGATATCTATAAATCGGAGCTAATTTTTTTTTTTAATAATAAATCAACTTCCTTCACAGCCAGCTTTTTGCACTCACAGGTGTGTGCTCCCACCCACGTAGTGGGAAGACCACTTCACAATCAGCCTACTACACAAGGCTTACTTTTTTCTTTCATTGCAACTTGATGAAATGTTGCTGCTGAGTTAGGTGAGGTATATCTAATAGCACCTAATACCTATGACGGGTAGCTCAGGTCCCACGTTCAGCTGGTACCTCACAAGTGGGCATTTAGTGTCTGTCAGATTTCATACTTAAGATAAGAATTGCGGCTGGGCGCAGTGGCTAACGCCTGTTATCTCAACACTTTGGGAGGCCAAGGCAGGTGGATCACCTGAGATCAGGAGTTCAAGACCAGCCTGGCCAACATGGTGAAACCCCGTCTCTACTAAAAATACAAAAATTAGCTGGGCATGGTGGCGCATGCCTGTAATCCCAGGTACTTGGGAGGCTGAGGCAGGAGAATCGCTTGAACCCAAGAGGTGGAGGTTGCAGTGAGCTATCACGCCACTGCACTCCAGCCTGAGCCACAGAGCAAGACTCTGTCTCAAAAAGAAAAAAAGAATTGCATCTTAAAAGGAGAAGAATTATATATTGAAAGAGGCGTGCTTTCATTCTAAAATTTTAGTAACTTCCATAATTATTCTGCTAAAGCTTGCCATAGACTCCATAAAGCCTTCTTACCTGCTGTAGACACGTGAAGCACGAAGTATATATTGAGATAGGTGGCAGAGCTACTTATTATACAATTTAGGGTAAGCTAGAGAGTTTCCTCTTTCTCTGGACTTCACTCAAGGATGTCAGATTATAGATTTATCCTTGGGGCAGGACAAACAAATAACTACGGTAATCTCCCCTTATCTACAGGGGATATGTTCCAAGACCCCTAGTGGATCCCTAAAACCACAGATAGTTCTGAATCTTACATATACTACTATGTTTTTTCTTTTTTTCTTTTTTTTTTTTTTTTTTGAGACAGAATCTCACTCAGCCTTCCAGGCTGGAGTGCAGTGGCACGATCTCAGCTCACCGCAACCACCATCTCCTGCGTTCAAGCAATTCTCCCGTCTCAGCCTCCGGAGTAGCTGGGATTACAGGCACCCGCCATCATGCCTGGCTAATTTTGTATTTTAGTAGAGACAGGGTTTCACCATGTTGGCCAGGCTGGCCTTGAACTCCTGACCTCAGGTGATCTGCCTGCCTCGGCCTCCCAAAGTGCTGGGATTACAGGTGTGAGCCACCACACCCGGCCACTATATTTTTTCTTATACATACATACATACCTATGATAAAGTTTATTTTATAAATTAGGCACAGTACAAGATTAACAACAATAATAAAATAGAACAATTATAACAATATGCTGTAATAAGGTTATGCAAATGTAATCTCTCCCTCCCCCTCTCTCTAAATATCTTATTGTACTATACTCACCTATTATTTATTTATTTATTTGAGACAGAGTCTTGCTCTGTTGCCCAGGCTGGAGTGTTGTGCCACAATCTCTGCCCACTGCAACCTCTGCTTCCCAGGTTCAAATGATTCTCCTGCCTCAGCCTCCCGAGTAGCTGGGATTACAGACACCCGCCACCACCAATGGCTATTTTTTTGTATTTTTAGTAGAGACAGAGTTTCACTATGTTGGCCAGGCTGGTCTCGAACTCCTGACCACAAGTCATCCGACTGCCTTGGCCTCCCAAAGTGTTGGGATTACAGGTATGAGCCACCATGCCTAGCGTGTACTCACCTATTTTTAAAAACATTATTTATTTATTTATTTTAGAAACAAGGTCTCAGCTATGTTGTCCAGGCTGGTTTTGTTTTGTTTTGTTTTTGTTTTTTGTGTTTTTTTTTTTTTTTGAGATGGAATCTCACTCTGTCGCCCAGGCTAGAGTGTAGTGGCATGATCTTGGCTCATTGAAACCTCCACCTTCCGGATTCAAGTGATTCTCCTGCCTCAGCCTCCCAAGTAGCTGGGATTACGGGCATCCACCACCATGCCTGGCTAATTTTTTTGTATTTTTTAGTAGAGGTGGGGTTTTGCCATGTTGGCCAGGCTGGTCCCGAACTCCTGACCTCAGGTGATTTGCTTGCCTGTGCTTCCCAAAGTGTTGGGATTACAGGCGTGAGCTATCACACCCAGCCAAGGCTTATCTTGAACTCCTGGCCTCAAGCAATCCTTCTGCCTCCACCTCCCGAGTACCTAGGATTATAGGTGGGAGCCCTGCAGCCAGTTTGTACTCAACTATTTTTGGACCTCAATTGACCTGAAGTAATTGAAACTACAGAAAGCGAAACCATGGATGGGGGATTACTGCATATGTTGACCCATCAAGCACTGTACTTCTTTCTTCATTGTAGGGGGTGCAGATGATTGGAATCTGTCATATTAGAGGGCATATTTTGTCAAACTTCAGATTATGTGACCTATAGAAACTTCACTAGGTAAGCAGCCCTGTAAGTTTTGAAGATTTATTTTCTGCTTTCTCATATTTTATTTTATAAAGACATGTATGGATATCTACTTCTTGCTCTCCATTATTATTGTGTCACTATTGGAGAGAACTAGTAATGACCTGTGGGGTAATAAATGGTAAAGTTATCAGCAGATAAAACCTGTGGCATGCACTTTGAGATTTAGCATACCCTCCAGGCAGAGCAGTAAAGGTCTATAGCTACCCCTACCTGATGAATGCAAACTACCTCCAATTTCCTCTGTTTCTTAAATTAAGAAAAATACAGCATTGTCACATAAATACTTCCATATCAAATACGAAAGGCCATTTTGATTTTCTCCAATAGAAAGACCACATCTAGAATGGGAATTGCTAGTTATTACCAGATTAAGTCTATAACATATTACTATGATTCAAGCCCTTCACTGTTTTACACTTGCTTAACTGGAAAGCTAAATGTGGATATGAAAGGAATCTTGCATCCATCTTGCATCTGTCATATGCCAAATGTTTCTGATATCTTAACATTATTTAGCGTGGGCTAAAGTTGGATCCAGGTTTGCATGAGTCTACTTAGTAAATTGTTACAATCTCAGCCGGGCATGGTGGCTCATGCCTGTAATCCCAACCCTTTGGGAGGCTGAGGCAGGCAGATCACCTGAGGTCAGGAGTTCAGGACCAGCCTGGCCAACATGGTGAAACCCCATCTCTACTAAAACTACAAAAATTAGCTGGGCGTGGTGGTGGGCACGGTGGTGGGTGCCTGTAGTCCCAGCTACTCAGGAGGCTGAGGCAGGAGAATTGCTTGAACCAGGGAGGCGGAGGTTGCAGTGAGCCGAGATCACGACATTGCACCCCAGCCTGGGTGACAGAGCAAGACTCCATCTCAAACAAACAAACAAACAAACAAAACAAAACAAAAAAACAAAAACACAGACACTGATGAGGCAGGAGTTCTGAAAGATCAATACCCATTGAAGAAATTCAAATGGTGGTCAAAAATGTATACCCAAGAAAGGTACTAGACCAAGACAATTATATAAGTAAGCTCTATAATGCTTTGAAGACTATATTATCCCAATGTTTTCTTTAAATGTGTACAAATATGATAATTTATTAATATTTTCTATGGAGCTAGCAAAATACTGATTCCTCTCAAACTGAATAGCTCTCCAAAAAAAAAAAAACTATAGATAAATTTCACTTACAAATATATGCCAATGTACACAAAATTCTGTTGGGAGACACTCTGTGGGTCTCTTGTGTTTCTGCATGTCTTACAAATAGAGGTACTAACTGCCCTTTTGTTCCAGACTATATTTTCTTTTCTTTTTTTTTTTTTTTGAGACAAAGTCTCGCTCTTGTCCCCCAGGCTGGAGTGTGATGGCGCAATCTCATTTCACTGCAACCTCCACCTCCTGGGTTCAAGTGATTCTCCTGCCTCAGTCTCCCGAGTAGCTGGGATTACAGGCACCCACCACTGTACCTGGCTAATTTTTGTATTTTTTTAGTAGAGACAGGGTTTCACCACGTTGGTCAGGCTGGTATCGAACTCCTGACCTCAGGTGATCCACCCGCCTCGGCCTCCCAAAGTGCTGGGATTACAGGCGTGAGCCACCGTGCCCGGCCCCAGACTATATTTTCAAAGATGTTTGTACAATCAACAACTTCGGAAGATAGTGATAGAACCTCTATCCTGAGCAGAACACAGGTTTGCTTACTGCCTAGTGTGATACAAATAATGTTTCCCTCTAGTAGCTTTGTTAACTTCTCTTTATAAAAGATTTAGTCTCCCTAAGCTTGGAGTTGCTTAGCTGTGGCACAAGCCCTACTGTGTGTATAGCATCCGTTCCGGCCCCTTCACTCTGTCCCTGTGGTACTTGTGGGGCAAGGGAATCCAAGGGAACATGATGTTTATGCCACTTGCTATGCTGTGAGTAATGAAGTCCTTTGCCTCTGAACCAGGAGTCTCGTATTTTGTCAGTATGCATGACACTATAGCAGGCTAACTTGTTAGCTTGCAAGCGGGTTAAAAATCTCAGACCTTTCATGGTTCAAAACAGTTTTAAATGATTATCAGGTTGAATTGACTAATGTATCAAAATATCACATATCATGGCAAAATAGAGTGGATTCTAGTTATTAAGGGATGATTCAACATCAGAAAATCTGTTAATGTAATTGACTATATAGTAAGAGAATAAGGAAACAAAGCATAAAGCATATGCTGAAAAACTGTTTGTGTCTGAGGCATTCTAAGAATTTTTCTGTTTCATGGGTGAACTTTTTCTTGTTTGCTTGTGTGTATGTTTTGAGATGGAGTTGCCTGGGCTGGAGTGCAGTGGCACAATTTTGGCTCACTGCAACCTCTGCCTCCCAGGTTCAAGCAATTCTCCTCAAGTGATTCTCCTGCCTCAGCCTCCAAAGTAGCTGAGATTACCGGTGTGCACTACCACGCCTGGCTAATTTTTGTATTTTTAATAGAGATGGGGTTTCACCATTTTGGCCAAGCTGGCCTCGAACTCCTGACCTGAAATGATCCACTCCTCTCAGCCTCCCAAAGTACTGGGATTACAGGTGTGAGCCACCGCATCTGGCCCATGGGTGAGCTTTTTATACCCACATTTATTGTCCCAACACATAGGTTTGATCTAACTTCTGTCAGCTTACTATTTTTCTTCCTCTTTGCTGTTCTGCTCTGTTTCATGTTTACAGTTTGCTATGGGGAGTGTATTTTCTGTTTCTCTGCTTATCGATCCCAATGCAGCTAGTTCTGTCACTCAGTGGTTGCAAATCTTTCTTGAACTCTAGGCATCAGGTTCATCTTCTGAAAAACGAAAAGCGTATTTATTTGCTATCTCATGGGGCCTCACCTTTGCATCCTAACAACAATTTAGGAACACTTACTAGGTTAAACTATCTCTTGAATTCAATTTATTCAGTGTTCAAGGGAGAAAGGACCCTTTTCCCTCTGGGGTTTTGCCTGTCCTCTGCTAACTGTTGATAATTGGTTCCTGTCAGAATAATGAACTCCTACCTCTGATTGCCTGCCGGGCTTTTGCAAGGAAAAAGGACTGCGAAAGAAACTCGGCTTGTTTTTGAGGCTCTAAACATTTCCTACTACTGGAACAACTAACCAACAACCAGCCAGCCCAACCAAACAAACAAAATCCCCTAACTCCTGGCAAAACCTTGCAGAGAAGGGCTCAGGTCTGGTCAGACCAGTACCAGTGCCTGCATTTAGCTGCTTCTCTCTTAAGGCTCACGCTTCGGTCTACACTTCAGTTCACTTTAATAAGAGGAGGGTCTGCCTTGACCTTCCCTTCTCCCTACCTCCACCCTCGTTTGGTATGGACCTGAGGCATAAGTACCTTCGCCTGCAGAGAGAGAGGGAATGTAGCATGAGCTCCACCCCACGGCACAGGAATTTGTACTTGTTACGCTGGAAGCAGCCCCCAGTAAATCTGCATCCTCCTTGGTCAAGGAAGGCCCTATTACTAGTGCATTTTGGGCCTTGCCTTTTTCTTTGCCCCCTCTCCAGGACTGGGCTATAGGATGTCGTGGGCCCTTTTGTTTGCATCTGTACTAGGGTTTCCCTCTCACTGTTGGGCTCACCCCAAGACAAGGCAAAAACAAGGCAAAACCCGTCTCTTCCTTTCCTGGTATTGACTTTTTGGCTTGGGGAGGTACCTGGAAGGCCGGTGCTCACCCACACCCGGCAGGTTTGAAATTTCTGCTCTAAGGCACTGGGCACAATCCCCAGGACTCCACTGGAATTACAAAAGATTTGCAAAGCTCTCTGCAGGAAACTCCTTTTTCTGATATTCAAGGTGTGTTTTCTGGTCTTTCATTTGAGAGACTGCCAAAGCAGATAAAAATCTATTCCCAAAGTACCCTAAAGCAGTCTTTCATTCCACCCACAGGAAATCCCTGATAAAGAGGGCAGGGGGCTTTCTTTCCTCAATCCTCTTGGTCAGGAGAAAGCAACTCTTGAAGCCAGAATTAGCCTCTGCAAGCCTGTTTCTGGGCAAACATATCCGCACCCTCTGCAAAATACAGCTGGAAGTACCCAGAGCAGAACAACTAGTGCCCTGTTGAGAGCTTCAAGATCCAGATTTTAAAGCTTGTTTATAAGCCACTCTTAAGTGTATATTCTTTCTTCTTTTTTTGTTTATTTAAAAAAAAATCAGCCATTTTACATGCCATAAAAATTCAACCAACTAATTTAAGTGTGTATTCTGTTGCGTTTTATCCATGCTTCAGAACAGGCATCGCTGAGTGGAAGAGGAGTCTTATTAAAAGGGTTCAAGTGATGCTGGAACACGGTAGCTGATTGTCAGAGCCTGACAGGTGACACAGAAAGAACATCTTGACTGGGCACAGTGGCTCACGCGTGTAATCCTAGCACTTTGGGAGGCCGAGGTGGGCAAATCACCTGAGGTCAGGAGTTCGAGACCAGCCTAGCTAACATAGTGAAACCCTGTCTCCACTAAAAATACAAAAATTACCCAGGCATCGTGGCACATGCCTGTAGTCCCGGCTACTTGGTAGGCTGAGACATGAGAATTTCTTGAACCCGGGAGGTGGAGGCTGCAGTGAGCTGAAATCATGCCACTGCACTCCAGCCTGGGCAACAGAGTGAGACTCTGTCTCAAAAAAAAAAAAAAAAAAAAAAAAAGTCAAAATATCTAGAAGACAGGATCTAGGCCCTAGCAAGTTGGAAAACAGACCGCCGCACAAACTTGGGGAAACTCCATCTTCCCCAACTTAATGGGATCCCTCCAGAAGAGATTTAAGAAGGCAGGGTAGGTCTAGATCAGGAGTTAGTAAACCACAGCGCTTGGGCCAGATCCCATCCACTGCCTGTTTTTGCATAGCCTGAGTTAATGATTTTTACATTGTTAAATGGTTGGAAGAAATCAGATGAGTACTCTTTATTGACACATAAAAATTATATAAAATTTTGTACTCGCTTCAGCAGCACATATACTAAAATTAGAATGATACAGAGAAGTTTAGTATGGGCCCTGCACAAGCATGACATGCAAATTCGTGAAGCATTCCATATTTTTTATTTTTTGAGACAGAGTCTTGTTCTGTTGCCCAGGCTGGAGTGCAGTGGCATGATCTTGGCTCACTTCAACCTCCACTTCCTGGATTCAAGTGATTCTCCTGCCTCAGCCTCCTGAGTAGCTGGGATTACAGGCATGCACCACCATGCTTGGATAATTTTTTTGTATTTTTAGTAGAGACGGGGTTTCACCATATTGGCCAGGCTGGTTTCGAACTCCTGACCTCAAGTGATCCATCTGTCTCGGCCTTCCAAAATGCTAGAATTACAGCTGTGAGCCACCATGCCCAGCTGTGTATTTTTTTAAATTAAGGAAAAGAAAATTATGGCTGGGGGCGGTGGCTCACACCTATAATCCCAGCACTTTGGGAGGCCAAGGTGTGTGGATCGCCTGAGGTCAGGAGTTCGAGACCAGACTGGCTAACATGGTAAAACCCCCTCTCTACTAAAAGTACAAAAATTAGCTGGGCGTGGTGGCAGGCGCCTGTAATCCTAGCTACTCGGAAGGCTGAGGCAAGAGAATATCTTGAATCTTGGAGGTGGAGGTTGCAGTGAGCCGAGATTGCACCACTGCACTCCAAACTGGGTGACAAGAGCGAAACTCAGTCTGAAAAAAAAAAAAAAAAAAAAAAGAAAAGAAAATTATATAAAATTTAATTTTCAATGTCTATAAATAAAGTTTTACCAGAACACATCCTTTCTGATTCATTTTGTGTATTGTCTATGGATGCTTTGGCACCGATACTGCATGGCTGAGTAGTGGACAGAGGCCATGTACTCCTCAAAACCTAAAATGTGGCCGGGCACAGTGGCTCACACCTATAATCCTAGCCCTCTGGGAAGCAGAGGCGAGTGGATCACCTGATGTTAGGAGCCGGAGACCAGCCTGGCCAACATGGTGAAACCCCGTCTCTACTAAAAATACAAAAATTAGCCGGGTTTGGTAGCGGGTGCCTGTGATCCCAACTACTCAGGAGGCTGAGGCAGGAGAATCACTTGAACCCAGAAGGTGGAGGTTGCAGTTAGCCGAGATCGCCTCATTGCACTCCAGCCTGGGCAACAAAAGCAAAACTCCGTCAAAAAAAAATAATAAAAATAATAAAAAGCCTAAAATGTCTACCCTCTGGCACTTAGAAAAAATGTGTTAAAACTTGGCCAAGATTATAGATAAAATAAAGCCCTGATTTGGCATAGCTGAAGCAGAATAGGTTTTACAGGTAGGCAGACCATGGCTCAATTCACGGTCAGTCAAAAATATTAATGTAGCAAGACCTCATCTCTACAAATAAAAACTAAATAAACTAGCTGAGCATGGAGGGACGTGCCTGTAGTCCCACCTGTACACTCCAGTCTGGCAACAGAATGAGACCTTGTCTCTAATATATATATATATGAATATAATATATATATATATGAATATAATATATTGTTTATAAATAAATATATAATTGTTTTATTTTATTCTATTTTATTTTAGAGAATATGTCAGTGAGATGGCTAGAGCCACCATGGTCAAGGGTTGTCTTTGCTTTTGAATTTTTTTTTTCCTTTTCCCTTAGCTATTTTTTTATTTCATAAGAATGCTCTTAATTACTTTTAAAAGGAAAGCATGAAACTTTTAGAACATTAACTCAAGGCAGCATTCAGAGACTTACTCAGTTCCCCCTTGCAGGCACCAGTGCCACCTAATTGTTTGCTCCACACAAAAGGTGGATCAGAGAAAATCGCTTCTTTATTCTTCCCTTTACATCATCTCCCCAGCACCTGGGGAGTCTGGATGCACGGAGACCGAGTACAACATGCATCTGATGATGGGTTACACCAAAGCACACCAAGACCTAAATCCTTCCCAGATTTATGAAGATTTTCCATAGCTTAACTAGATTTCTAATTGTCCTGCCACCTGTACTGAAATGTACAGTATGTGTTAATCTTGAATTCTTTTCTGTTTCCATAATCTTGGTAAAGTTTCCTGCACTCAAACAGTAAATCCAGTTTGGTCCTTGGGCTTTAAAGAGGGAGCCAAATTCACTTTTATGATTTCCAGTATGAAGGTGTCTTTGGAGGTGTTTGGGCATCTAAAAGCCCAGAACAATTTTTCCTCCCTGTGGTTCCTGTGCTGTGGCTTCCAGGCCGAAACCATAAGTTCACAAGAGTCCGTTGCCTCATTTGTTACGTGATTTTTCTATCATTTCAGAAGAGTTTAGAAAGAAATGCGTAAGAGTTTCCACATATTCAGCATACCAGGTGTTCCGTTCTCCCCACAAAATGTTCATTTGTAGATGACAACTTGCTGGTTTATTTTCTGTTGGTATTGAGATTATAGGATGAAAAGGTAGACTCAGTACCTGTTAATGTAACAATTTTTCTGGACATTTTTAAAGGCAGCTCTATCTGAGTCTGCCATGTGACCTTAGACTATGTCAAGTTGAAATAATATTATCTACCCTGCTATCTCACAGGGCTGTTTTCAGGAATTGAATGTGATAAAATATGTAACCATCTCTGAATAGGTGAAGCATTTTGCAGGTGAGAGTACTCAGTCCTCTTCAAAAGGAGGCTTTTTGAAGGTGGTGAAAAGGGAGATATTGATCACAGGGTATGCATCTTCAGATGTAAGATGATTCAGTTCTGATGATCTAATGTATGGCATAGCAACGGTAGTTAGTAACATATTGTATCCTTTTTTTTTTTTTTGAGACAGAGTCTTGCTCTGTCACCCAGGCTGGAGTGCAGTGGCACGATCTCAGCTCCTTGCAAGCTCCGCCTCCGGGGTTCACGCCATTCTCCTGCCTCAGCCTCCTGAGTAGCTGGGACTACAGGCGCCCGCCAACACACCCTGCTAATTTTTTTGTATTTTTAGTAGAGACAGGGTTTCACCGTGTTAGCCAGGATGGTCTCGATCTCCTGACCTTGTGATCCGCCCATCTTGGCCTCCCAAAGTGTTGGGATTACAGGCGTGAGCCACCGCGCCCGACCCATAATGTATTGTATTCTTAAAATTTGCACAGAGAGTAGGGTTAAGTGTTCTCCCCACATCAAAAAAAAAAAAAGAAAAAAGAAAAAAGAAAATTTAACTAGGTAAAGTGATGGATATGTTAGTTTGATTGTAGTGATCAGTTCACAGTGTATATGTATATCAAAACATCACCTTGTGTGCCTTGGATATACACTATTTTTATTTGTCAATAATACCTCAATAACGGGTTTGGGCAGGGGAAGCAGGCTTCTGTTTCTGATTGTCACTTTCCTGTCAGCTACTCCCCTACACCAAAAAGTTAAAGGCAGTTTTTCTCTTTAGTTGGAGACCTTGAGTTTGTCTGTTGTTAGGTAAGTTGCTTCACTTGTCAGCCTCAGTTTCTTCTTCTGGAAAGTTTCATCTAAAAATATATACATTATAGGCAGGGCGTGGTGGCTCACACCTGTAATCCTAGCACTTTGGGAAGCCAAGGCAGGTGGATCTCCTGAAGTCAGGAGTTTGAGACCAGACTGGCCAACATGGTGAAACCCTGACTCTACTAAAAATACAAAAATTTGCCAGGCGTGTTGATGTGTGCCTGTAATCCCAGCTATTCAGGAGGCTAAGGCAGGAGAATTGCTTGAACCTGGGAGGCAGAGGTTGCAGTAAGCCAAGATCGCGCCATCGCACTCCAGCCTGGGCAACAAGAGTGAAACTCCGTCTCAAAAACAAAACTATATATATCTATCTATATATAGATATATATAGATATATATATAGTATATGTATGTGTGTAAGATGGTACATTGGAAGAAGCTGGGAAAATAGGACACAGGCGTGTTCCTCTCTGTATTATTTTGGCAACTTTTTTTTGTCATTGTTTTATTTTGTTCATTTTGTTTCTAATGAGAATTATTCCATATTTTTGCAACTTTCTATGGGTCTATAATTTAGAATAAGAAGTTTTTAAAATTATGTGTAAAGCACCTGATGCAATGCCCAGAAGTATTTTAGAAGTTCAGTCTTCTGTGCTATAAGCATTATGTAGAACTGAGTTTTATTATTACTTGATATTATTATCTAACCCCATAATAACTAATAATATTTGTTGGATGCCTACTATGTGCTAGACACAATATTAAGTATTATAGTTTACAACATCTTTAGGTGGTAATTAGCAATTATCATTTCTGTTTCATAAATGGGAAAGCCAGGGCATAGAGAAGTTAGGTAATTTGTCCAAGCTCACAAAGTTTAGAAGCTGGGGGAACCAGGTACAAATTCAGATGGTCTGACTCCACAATTCTCATTCAAAGAAAAGATCATGATTTAGTCATTTGCAGAATTTTAGGCAAGATCAAACCTCTGGTTGGGAAACCTGTACCTCTGCACTCTCATTTCCTGACTTTACTTCCACAGTGTTCCCTGCCCAGTGGCTGGAGGATTCTACTTGATGAGATTTTTGAGATTCCTAAGGACCCCCTACCGTTCTCCAATAATTTACCTTACCCAACTCTCAAGCTGGTAGAAATCCAACTGATAAGGTGCTCCTTCAGCTATGACAGTGGTTCCCACATGGGGATGCAAGACTAAAGGCACAGCTTTCCTGGCCTCTGAGCTGAAAACTTGAATTCAGTGGCCTGGCCTGTGCCCTGGGAGCCTGTTTTTTTGTTTCGTTTTGAGACAGAGTCTCGCTCTGTCGCCTAGGCTGGAGTGCAATGGCGCGATCTTGGCTCACTGCAACCTCCACCTCCCAGGTTCAAGCAATTCTCCGGTCTCAGCCTCCTGAGTAGCTGGGAATACAGGCACGTGCCACCACACCCAGCTACTTTTTTATATTTTTGGTAGAGACGGGATTTCACCATGTTGGCCAGGCAGGCCTCAAACTCTTGACCTCAGACAATCCCCCTGTCGCAGCCTCCTGAATTGCTGGGATTACAGGCGTGAGGCACCGCGCCCAGCCTTCCTGGAGCCTGTATTTTTAATTTGGTTTACAGATAAATTCTTTTCTTGATTTTTTATTTATATAGAGATGGGATCTCACTATGTTGCCCAGACTGATCTCAAACTCCTAGGCTCAAGCAATCCTCCCACCTCAGGCTCCCAAAGTGCTGGGATTACAGGTGTGAACCCCCACACCCAGCCAGATAAATTCTTATCTTTAGTCAGATTTGGGAAATCATGATTTAAGATTACGATTTCCAAAGATACCTGCTACAAAGCCATTTGGGGGCATTGGTTATTATAGCAAGCTGTAAAACCTCACTGGGATTTTCAGACAAGTATGGCTTTGGGAGCAGACAACCCCTCCATTCTAACCCTCTCTTCTGTTTTTGTATTTTGCAATTCCTTTAAAATAGAAACAGGCTAGGCACAGTGGCTTACGCCTGTAATCCCAGCACATTGGGAGGCCAAGGCGGGCAGATCAACCGAGGTCAGGAGTTCAAGACCAGCCTGCCCAACATAGCAAAACCCCATTTTTACTAAAATACAAAAATTAGCCAGGTGTGGTAGTGCACACCTATAATCCCAGCTACTCAGGAGGCTGAGGCAGGAGAATCTCTTGAACCTGGGAGGCAGAGGCCGCAGTCAGCCGAGATTGCGCCACTACACTCCAGCCTGCGTGACAGAGCAACACTGTCTCAAAAATAAAAAAAAAATTAAAATGAAATGGAAACAATTCAACCCACCTCACAGTGCTGCTGTGAGGATTAGTGTTAATGTCATAGGAACTATCGCTTTTTGTGCATTATCATTGATGTAAATTTACCATCTACTACCACATAAATAGGGTTGAATTATCGGTCAAACAGCCAGTCACCTTAGATGGTAGAGAGCCAGGCCCTGGGGAGAGGTCAATGATCTCTTTCACCCAGGCTGGAGTGCAGTGGCACCAAAATGGTTCGTTGCAACCTCTACTTCCTTCCTGGGCTCTGATGATCCACCAGCCTCAGCTTCCTGAGTAATTGGGACTACAGATGCGTGCCATCATGCCTGGCTGGTACGTTCGATTTTGATTAAATGGAGAAAGATTTCCAGAGTGAGGAACAACAGGTCCAGGTGGGAGATACAGTGGAAGTTTTTGGCAGGTGAAAACTCATCCAACAGGAAAGCGACTTTGCAGAGACACAAGTCTTAACAAGTCTTGTCTCTTTAAAAGGCCAACAGGCCAGGTGCAGTGGCTCACGTCTGTAATCCCAGCACTTTGGAAGGCCGAGGTGGGCAGATTGCTAGAGCTCAGGAGTTCAAGACCAGCCTCAGCAATATGGTATGAAACCTTGTCTGTACAAAAAATTAGCCAGGCATTGTAGTGTGCCTCTAGTCCCAGCTACTGGGGAGGCAGAGGTAGGAGGATCGAGCAAGCCTAGGAGGTAGAGCCTGCAGTGAGCCGAGATCGCACCACTGCACTCCAGCCTGGGTGACAGAGTGAGACCCTGTCTCAAAATTAAATTAAATTAAATTAAAAAGGCCTACAGTGGTTAGTAGGGGAGTTGATGATGAATAATCACAAATTTATTACCACTGTTAAAATAAAGGCTTGAGCAAACCAACTCCACTAACGTTGGAGTAACGATGTCTTTGCATATGAGGACCTACATTTTCACCATCCTATTGGTGCCAGAAATGACTCTACCTTTCAAAAGAGCCCTAGCCTCTTGCCTCCAGGGATGTGGTCCCATCCTTACAGACCTTGATAAGCTACATCATCATGACATCATGGTCCTTGGAAGTAGTGCATTTCCTGCCATGTCTATCTTAATCACACCTCAATCTGCACACCTACAGCAGAAATTTCTCATTCTCTCAAGCAGAAGTGAGCCTCGAAAGACACTCAAGTTGCCCAGGTAAAAAGGCAATTTGATGGCTATTTAAAGCTTTAATATCTTTGATTTTAACCTCAGATAAGCAAGATAAACAACCAAGTATCTATACTGGTAGGGACTATTTCTATTCAACTTTTTAAAACTACTTTTGTATTTTACTAATAGAAACCAAATTCCTGAGGACCGAATTAAGGAACTCAGGAATTTCAAAGCTTTGGAGTACCTTTTCTATTGCTGTTCTATGGAGTCATATTTTAGAGGTGCTACTCTTTTGTTTTGTTTTTTTGGGCTTTGTTGTTGTTGTTTTGAGATGGAGTCTCGCTCTGTCACCCAGGCTAGAGTGCAGTGGTGCAATCGCAGCTCACTGCAACCTCCAACTATGTTTAGTAGAGACGGGATTTCACCATGTTGGCAAGGCTGGTCTCGAACTCCTGACCTCAGGTGATCCACCTGCCTTGGCCTCCCAAAGTGCTGGGATTACAGGCGTGAGCCACCTTGCCTGGCTGTCAGGGTTCTTTAGAGGGACAGAACTAATAGGATAGATGTATATAAAAAGGGGAATTGATTAAGGAGTATTAACTTACACAATCGCAGGTTCTAGAATAGTCCATCTACAAGCTGAGGAGCAAGGAAGCCAGTCCAAGTCCTAAAGCTGAAGATCTTGGAGTCCAATGTTTGAGGGCAGGAAGCATCCAGCATGGGAAACAGATGTAGGCTGGGAGGCTAAGCCAGTTTGATCTCTCCACAAGCTTCTGCCTGCTTTTATTCTGGTCTTGCTGGCAGCTGGCAGCTGATTAGTTTATGCCCACCCAGATTAGGGGGGGGGTTCTGCCTTTCCCAGCCCACTGACTCAAACGTTAATCTCCTTACCCAGGATCAATACTTTACATCCTTCAATCCAATCAAGTTGACACTCAGTATTAACCATCACAATGGATAACACATTGAGCTATATCAATGTGCCATAGTACACATTGCCCTAGCACTGCCCAGGTATTGTCATCCAGTTGATGATAAAACTGAGTCTTCAAAAAGGCTAATAACTGCTCTATGAAACCCTTGCTTCAGGATGATGGGAACATGATAAGACAAGCAAATTCTATGATCATAGCCCAGTGCAGTCCTTGTTTGCTGTAAAGTCAGTTTCTTAGTCAGAAGCAATGCTATGTGGGTCGGGCGCAGTGGCTCATGCCTGTAATCCCAGCACTTTGGGAGGCCGAGGCGGTTGGATCACTTAAGGTCAGGAGTTTGAGATCAGAATTTCCAGTGTAGTGAAACCTCATCTCTACTAAAAATAGAAAAAATTAGCCTGGTGTGATGGTGGCATGCCTGTAATCCCAGCTACTGGGGAGGCTAAGGTGGGATAATCACTTGAACTAGGGAGGTGGAGGTTACAGTGAGCCGAGATCTGGCCACTGCACTCCAGCCTGAGTGACAGAGTGAGACTCTGTCTCAAAAACAAACAAACAAAAAAAAAAAACAAAAAAAGGAAGCAGCAGCAGCAGCAATGCTATGTGAATAAAAATGAATAAGGCATACTTTAAGTCCATAGGTGATGGTTTTATTAGAAGCACTGTGGGCAGAAGGCACATCCCCATGCCTTATAAATGTCTGTTTCAGCAAGAACATATAATAGCAGTGGTGCAGTGAAGGCTAATTTATACAAATACATTATCTTGGAAAAGTTTTTAAAATATAAAATATAGAGAGTAAAGGGGGAACATCCCAATTCACTCACCTCTCTTACTTCTCCCCTTCTCCGTCTATGCACAATCCCAGTATTCTCCCCAGAACTCTTGACTAGTCTTTCAGCTTGTATTCTTTCCGCCTTTTCCTGTACATTTACACCCATATATGTGCATATAGGAATAGAGCTTTTAAAAAAAAAGTGAGAATGGGCTGCTATCACAATACTGTTTTACAACTTCTTATTAAAATTATTTTTCTTCATTAGGTCTGAAAACATTGTTTTGATGTGCAGGGAAGATTATGTGTGAGATCTCTGTCTCTCACTCTGTCTCTATGCCTATGCCTACTTTTATTTATTTATTTTTGAGATGGAGTTTCCCTCTTGTTGCCCAGGCTGGAGTGCATTGGCGCAATCTCAGCTCACTGCAACCTCCACCTCTCGGGTTCAAGCTATTCTCCAGCCTTGCCTCCTGAGTAGCTGGGACTTCAGGCATGCACCACCAGGCCCGGCTAATTTTGTATTTATTTTTTATTAGAGATGGGGTCTCACCATGTCGGCCAGGCTGGTCTCAAACTCCTGACCTCAGGTGATCTGCCCTTCTCTGCCTCCCAAAATGCTGGGATTATAGACATGAGCCACTGCCCCCAGCTTATGGCTACATTTATAGCTACATCTACGTCTAGATCTCTAGAAATATCTATATCTACATCTGTATCTACATAAAACATTATAAAACAGTGAGCAGCCATGAACCCACCAGTGAACCTAGAACTACAACAAAACCAATAACTTACATCTGTATGTATATTTCTTATCTATTCCATTTCCTGAATCTCTCCCTTGGTGACTACTTTTTGAAGTTTTGCAGTTATTATTCCATCGCTTTTTAAAAATAACTTTTTATATTTTAAAAGTTTCAGACTCATGAGAAAGTGTAAAAATAGTGCAGAATGTTCTAGTATACCATTCACCTAGCATCCTCTAATAATATCTTATACATATAAGCATAGTACATCATCAAAGCCAGAAAATTAAGGTTGGTGTAATAATATTAATTCAAGTAAAGATCTTATTGGATTTTGCCAGTTTATATGTACTTTGGTGTGTGTGTGTGTGTGTGTGTGTGTGTGTGTATAGTTATATGAAATTTTATCACTCGTAGAGTCCAGTAGCTATTACCAAAACCAGGATACAGAACTGGTTCGTTACTTACAACCCTGGCAACCATTGATGTGTTCTCCATCACTATAAATTTGTCACTTTATTGTTTTTGTTTTGTTTTGTTTTGTTTTGTTTCATTTTTTTGAGATGGAGTCTTGCTCTGTCACCCAGGCTGGAGTGCAGTGGCACAATCTGGGCTCACTGCAACCTCTGACTCCCGGGTTCAAGCGATTCTCGTGCCTCAGCCCCCTGAGTGGCTGGGATTACAGATGTGCATCACCACACCTGGTTAATTTTTGTATTTTTAGTAGAGACGGGGTTTTGCCATGTTGGCCAGGATGGTCTCAAATTCCTGACCTCAAGTGATCTACCCACCTCAGCCTCCCAAAGTGTTGGAATTACAGGCATGAGCCACCACACCCTGCCTGTTTTTTGTTTTTCCCACTCAGCATTATGCCCCTGAGATGCATCCAAGTTACTGCATGTAGCAATGCTTCATTCCTTTTGTGTGTATGAATGTAAGTTCTGATTTCTCTGGGATAAATAGCCAGGACTTTCACTGCTAGGTAAGTAATGAGTATGTTTAAACTTTATCATAAACAGCTGAACTGCTGAGTAGCTAAATCACATTACATTCCCTTGAGCGATGTATGAAAGATCCAGTTGCTCCACATCTCACCAGCACTTGGTATTACTAATCTTTCTTTCTTTCTTTCTCTTTCTTTCTTTCTTTCTTTCTTTCTTTCTTTCTTTCTTTCTTTCTTTCCTTCCTTCCTTCCTTCCTTCCTTCCTTCCTTCCTTCCTTCTTTCCTTCCTTCCTTCCTTCCTTCCTTCCTTCCTTCCTTTCTCTCTCTCTCTCTCTCTTTCTTTTTTTTTTTTTTTGAGATGGAGCGTCGCTCTATTGCCCAGGCTGGAGTGCAGAGGCGCGATCTCAGCTCACTGCAAGCTCCACCTCCCAGGTTCACACCATTCTCCTGCCTCAGCCTCCCAAGTAGCTGGGACTACAGGCGCCTGCCACCACGCCCAGCTAATTTTTTATATTTTTAGTAGAGACAGGGTTTCACCATGTTAGCCAGGATGACCTCGATCTCCTGACCTCGTGATCCGCCCGCCTCAGCCTCCGAAAGTGCTGGGATTACAGGCGTGAGCCACCGCACCTGGCTAATTTTTTTTCTTTTAATCATTCTTATAGATGTGTAGTAATATCTCATCACAGCTTTTAGTAATATTTCATCATTAGGGAAATTTGCATTTCTGTAATGACTAATGATGTGAATTTTTTTTATCTGCATGTTTGCCATACATATATACTCCTTGGCAAAGTGTTTTTTTTTTCTGTTTTCTGATTGGAGATTTTTCTTTTCTGTTGAATTTAGAGAGTTCTTTAAACATTCTGCATACAAGTTCTTTGTTGGATGTGTGATTTGCAGACCTTTTATTACAGTCTGTTGTTTGTCTTTTTATTCTCTTAACAGAATCTTTCACAGAGCAAAGTTTTTAATTTTGATGAAGAGCAATTTATTGATTTTTTTTGTCTTGTAAATCATGTCTTTGTTATCATGTCTGAGAACTCTTCACCTAATCCTAGGCTATGAAGATTTTATTCTAAGAGCTCTATGGTTTTTTGTTTGGCCTTTGGGAATATGATCCATTTTGAGATAATTTTTGCACGAAGTGTGAGGGGTGTAGGTCAAGGTTTTTTTTTTCGTTTTTTTTGTTTGTTTGTTTTTTTAAGACAGGGTCTCACTGTATTGCCCAGGCTAAGTGCAGTGGCATGATCATGGCTCACTGCAGCCTCGACCTCCTAGTCTGAAGCAATCCTCCCACTTTCTGATAGCTGCAACCACAGGCATGCACCACCATGCCCAGCTAATTTTTGATTTAATTTTTTTATTTTTATTTTTATTTTAGATGGAGTCTTGTTCTGTCGCCCAGGCTGGAGGCTCATTGCAGCCTCCACCTCCCAAGTTCAAGTGATTATCCTGCCTCAGCCTCCCGAGGACCTGGGATTACAGGCATGAGCCACCACGCCTGGCTAATTTTTGTATTTTTTGTAGAGACGGGGTTTCACCATGTTGGCCAGGCTGGCCTGGAACTCCTGACCTCAAGTGATCTCCCCACCTTGGCCTCCCAAAGTGCTGGGATTACAGGCACGAGCCACTGTGCCCACCCAATTTTTTATATTTTATAGAGATGGGGTCTTGCCATGTTGCCCAGGGTGATCTCAAATTCCTGGACTCAAGTAATCCTCCCACCTCAGCCTTCCAAAGCACTGGGATCCTGGGATTATAGTTACGACCGCACCTGGCCAATGTTCTTTTTTTAATCTATAAATATCCAATTGTTTCAAGACTATTTATTATAAAGGTTATCCTTCCTCCATTGAATCACTTTTGCACCTTTGTCAAAAATCTGTTGGTGAATATATGGGCCAATTTTTGTACTCTGCTCTGTTCCAGTGATCACAAGTGTCTGTCCCTCTGCCAACACCACAGTGTCTTAATTACTGTTACCATATAATAAGTAAGTCTTAAAATCAGGTAATTTGATTCCTCCCATTTTATTCTTTTTCAAAATTGTTTTAGCTATTCTAGTTCCTTTGCTTCCCTGTATAAATTTCAGTCAGCTTGTCTATATCTACAAAGAATCCTGTTGAGGCTTTGATAGATTAGTTTGGACATAATTGACACTTTTATGGTTAGTCTTCAAACTAATGAACATGGTATATCTCACTATTAATTTAGGCTTTTTTTAAACCTTTTTCATCCGTATTTCACAGTTTCTATCATACAGATGCTGTATATGTTTTGTTAGATTTATACACAATATTTCCTCTAGTTTTGAGCAATTATAAATGGTATTGTGTTTTTAATTTCTGTTTCCAATTGCTCATCCTAGTATATGCTTTCTAGCATGATTCCTTTTTGTAAGTTAACTTTGAATCCTGAAAACCTACTAAATTCACTTATTAGTTCTTGGCATTTTTCTTTTTTGGTGGATTCCTTGGGGATTCTCTAGGCAATTGTGTCCTCTGCAAATAGGGGCAGTTTATTTCTTCATTTCCAATATGTATGTCTTTAATTTCCTTTTAATTCATGGGCATATATACCCACTTGTTTATTCATTTTCCTATTGTTGAAAATCTAATTTTTATTTTATTCTAGGTACCTCTTCTGATATCATCATAAGCCCACATTCTTTATCCAAATCTCTAGGATCCAGTTGTATGCTGAAATTCTAAACTTTTTGGATTTTATTTTATTTTATAATTGACTTGTTTATCTATTTATTTTTGAGACAGAGTGTTGCTCCGTTGCCCAGGCTGGAGTGCAGTGGTGTGACCTCAACTCACTGCAACCTCCGCCTCCTGGGTTCAAGCAATTCTCCTGCCTCAGCCTCCCGAGTAGCTGGGACTACAGGCATCTGCCACCACGCCTGGCTAATTTTTGTATTTTTAGTAGAGATGGGGTTTCACCATGTTAGCCAGGATGGTCTCCAACTCCTGGTCTCAGGTGATCTTCCCACCTCAGCCTCCCAAAGTGTGGGATTACAGGCATGAGCCACCGCACCTGGCCTAATTTTTTGAATTTAGGAAGATTGTTTCAAAAAAAGTTAACCAGGTATAATGGTGTGAGCCTGTGGTCTCAGCTACCCAGGAGGCTGAGATGGGAGGATCACTTGAGCCCAGGAGTTTGAGGATGCAGTGAACTATGATCGTGCCTCTGCACTCCGGCCTGGGTGGCAGAGTAAGACTCTGTCTCAAAAAAAAAAAAGAGAAAGGATGTTCATAGCATCTGTATTAGTCAGGGTTCCCTAGAGGGACAGAACTAATAGGAGATATATTATATATATATATATAGGAGTTTATTAAATATTAACTTACAAAATCACAAAGTCCCACAATAGGCTGTCTGCAAGCTTGAGGAGTAAGGAGAGCCAGTCTGAGTTTCAAAACTGAAGAACTCGGAGTCTGATGTTTGAGGGCAGGAAGCATCCAGCATGGGAGAAATATGTAGGCTGGGAGGCTAGGCCTATCTCACCTTTTCACAATTTTCTGCCTGGTTTATATTTGCTGGCAGCTGATTAGGTTGTGCCCACCAGATTAAGGATGGGTCTGCCTTCTCCAGCCCACTGCCTCAAATATTAAGCTTCTTTGGAAACATCCTCACAGAAAAACCCAAGATCAATACTTTGCATCCTTCAATCCAATCAAGTTGACACTCAGTGTTAACTAGCATAGCATCTACTGATATTTCATAATACTCCCAGTGGGTCTAGGGTAGCATCCTGTAATCAGACATATTAACTTTTTTTGCAAAGAAAGAAATGAATATTCACACAAAGTAAGATAAATAAAATCTACAAATAGCTTTACATCAGTCCTGGTCAGATTTTGCTGCAACTGAGTTTGTGCCAAACTTAGGGGAAAAAAATCTTTCTGTTTTGAGAACCTTTTGGATTTAAGAATTGCAGACAAGAGACAGTGAATCTATTATTTGACTTGGAATTTGGTGTTTCTCTGGATTTCTTTTTCTTCAGCTGTACTTTTTGACAGAGTATGTTTGGAGTTTCTCCTCTCATTCGTCTGTTTCCATTCTACATTCTGTCTTCCGGGAATTCTTCATGATTTCTGGTCTGCTAGTGACATCTGTTCTCATTTACTATAATAAACTTATCGTTAAGCCACTTTTCTGTCATTTTAAGGGATTTGGGGTTGGCAAGTTTAAGAGATGTGTTTGCACTTGCCACCTGGATCCAGTACACCGTATCAGCCTGCTTTCTGCTTTATACATTCATGATGCACAGATGCACACACAATATTTTTTTAGAATGATCATGTGCTACTTTTGTATTCAGTAAGTAAACATAGTCTTAAGCAGTTATAAATGGGATCCTGCCACCCTGAAGCAAGCAGATATTGGCTATTCTACTTGTAAGAGAATGGTGGAAAGACAAAGAGGGAAGGGGCTTGCTCAGCAGAGCTGGGTCCCTTGCCACAGCTTCACCACTTCACAAGATGTGGGTGGGACTCAAGGAGGCAGAAAAAGACCAGATGGAAGCGTGCCCACATGCTATCAGTGGTTCTCTGTGGTTGGTCGGATCCTGAAAGACATTTACTGTCTTTTTTTACTTTCCCATATTTTCCAGATTTTCTCTGGTGACTATGTTAACTCTTTTTCTTTTTAAATTATTGAAGATTTCTTATGGCTTGGTCAAAAATTGACACTTTGATTCTTATCTCTGCTTTTTTATTCAATCCATTGTACCATGTTTTATTGCTAAATTATATAAAGAAATTCATGATATTTTAAGCTGAATGATTTAGGAAGTCCAGTCTCACATGAGTATATAGTTGAAAAGGTAAAAACTCACAGATAACCCCTGCAAAACCTTCGGAATCTTCAGGGCTCTTGGCCCACAATTTGATAATTATTTTTCTAGAGTAAGATTGGGGTGCACTTTACACTTTTTGTTAAGTGTACAGTTTAATAATTTTTAGTATAGTTTAGTATAGAGTTGTGTAACAGATTCCATAATCAATTTTAGAATCTTTTCTCTTTTTTTGAGACAGTGTCTCGCTCTGTCACCCAGGCTGGAGTATAGGGCACTCCGCCTCCCAGATTCACGCAATTCTCCTGCCTCAGCCTCCCAAGTAGCTGGGATTACAGGTGCCTGCCACCATGCCCAGCTAATTTTTGTATTTTTAATAGAGACAAGGTTTCGCCATGTTGGCCAGGCTGGTCTTGAACTCCTGACCTCAGGTCATCGCCCTCCTTGGCCTCCCAAAGTGCTAAAATTACAGGCGTGAGCCACTGAGCCTGGCCCTAGAATATTTTCATCATTTCAAAAATAAATGTCACATTCCTTAGCTATTCAGCCCTCAATGCTTTATGCTCCTTAGCCTGAGACAACCACTAATCTATCTCTCTATATCTGCCCATTCTGAATATTTCGTATAAATAAAATAATATGCATTTTGTGTGTGTGTGTGACAGACTTCTTAGCATGTTTTGAAGGTTCACCCATGTTACAACCTCTATCAGTACTTCATTCCTTTTTATGATCAAATACTATTCCATTGCATGGATATACCACATTTTGTTTATCCATTTATCAACTGATGTACATTTGTGTTGTGTTCACTTCCTGGCTATTATGAATAATACTGCTATGAATATTCAGGTACAGCTTTTTGTGTGAATGTAGGTTTTCATTTCTCTTGGATATGTATCTAGAAGTGGAATTGCTGGATCAAATAGTAACTCTACGTTTAACCATTTGAGAAATTTACAGATTATTTTCCAAAGTGGCTGCACCATTTCACACTCACAACAGCCGTGAAGGTAACCACATAGACTTCCACAATAAAAAATATTTGTATTTTCTTTTTCAAGAGAGAGAAAAGAAACATTGAAAAATAGTTGTGGGTTCTAATTTTGTGTTTTCTGCAAAGAGGAAGTCACTTTGTTTTTATCAGTAAAATGGGAATAAGCAACAGTACCATCTGGAATTCTCTGACCAGCACAACAGGTCTGTGCTTGCTAAATACCATGAACAGAATTCTTTCACGGAAGCTCTTTGAACCTGAAACTGAGTACTACTCAGTGACCATGGGTCCTCAATCTTAGGAAAGCCTTAATCATCCTTGGCCAGGGAGGCAGAACCGATACAGGAGTATGTGGGGTCTGCCCCCAACCCTCAATTAAAGGGCAGTTTATGCAACATGCCTTCTTTTTGAATCAGAGCCAGGGTCATTGTTGGGCTGAGGTAACATTAATTATTTTTCCGCTTGTCGGATTCCATGAAAAAGATGTGAAAATGGCCTGTTTGTGAAAGAGTGCAGGCAGAGGCTGTGAGCTGATTATGTCAAACCTAGTCAAAGCCTCCTTGGTGTGGGAGATTGTAATCAACAAAGCATGGCGGCATCTGCGCCCAGTTCAGGAGGAGCCCCATCCAGCCTGGCTCCCCAGCAGAGACAGGAAGCCAGCTTTAACTCTTGCTGGGCTGAACTGCATTGACTATGTAAAGAAAATTTACTCCCATCAATTTCCCAGTACACATTCAGGGGACAGAGAAATGAAGGAGGTAATTATCCTTATTTTAGGGGTGGGAAAAGCATTGAATTGCTCCCCTGGTAGAGTAGCATCAATTCTTTCTGTGACGTGGGTAGCTATACTGATAGATCAAGACATAGAATTGCAAATCTTGAAAGATGTAGAAATAAACTGGGAACAAAAAGTCTGAAAAAGAACTTAGACTTCACTAGCAGAGTGCCCCAGACTTTCTACATAGATGGGGCTCATGGCCTGTGTTCTGTTTGAAAGAGGTGTCCCAAAGTGCAACTGACCTGCACTCACTTTATGCCAAGTTGAGATTTCTCAATTATCCTTATCAGAGAACTGAGTGGGGTAGCTAATGATGCTATAGGCAAACTAAAGCCCCTCACCCAACCCTGCCATGCCCTGCTCCTGCCCTTGGCAACCCACCCTTAGATCCAATGATACTAATCCCATTGTGCCCAGTTTTCTTTTTTCATAACCAATATTTGTTATGTCCTCTTTCCTTTTCTGAAATAAAATACATCTATAATATCTATAATAAAGCTTATATACATGACTATAAAAGAACAATATGCTATAAACATAAAATAAATTGTTACTGGTCTGCAATGAGGTAAAAAGCTTACACCAGAATAAAAACAAATACATCACTAAGCACACTAGTTTTGTTGACATTTTTTTTAGTCTCCATCAAGCAAGACTTTCTTTACCAGGCACAGTGGCTCATGCCAAGACAGGAGTCTAGCTTAAACCCAGGAGTTCAAGACCAGCCTGGACAACATAGTGACACCCTGTCTTTATTTAAAAAAAAATCTTTTTTTAAGACTTTTTTGTTGTTTTCCTTTTTGAGACAGAGTCTCACACTGTCGCCCAGGCTGGAGTGCAGTGGCACAGTCTCGGCTCACTGCAACCCCTGCCTGCCGGGTTCAAGCAATTCTCCTGCCTCAGTCTCCTGAGTAGCTGGGACTACAGGTGCGTGCCACGCCTGGCTAATCTTTTTTTTTTTTTTTTTTTTTTTTTTTTTGTATTTTTAGTAGAGACAGGGTTTCACTGTGTTAGCCAGGATGGTCTCGATCTCCTGATCTCATGAACCGCCCGCCTCAGCCTCCTAAAGTGCTGGGATTACAGGCATGAGCCACGGCGCCTGGCCGACTTTTTTGTTTTTCTTTTTTTGAGACAGAGTCTTCCTCTGTCTCCCACGCTGGAGTGCAGTGTTGCGATCTCGGTTCACTGCAACCTCTGCCTCCCGGGTTCAAGCGATTTTCCATCCTCAGCCTCCCAGGCAGCTGGGATTATAGGCATGTACCACCACACCTGACTAATTTTTTTATTTTTGGAGGGAGGATGGAGTTTGGCTCTTGTCACCCAGGCTAGAGTGCAATGGCGTGATCTCAGCTCACTGCAACCTCTGCCTCCCAGATTCAAGCAATTCTCCTGCCTCAGCCTCCCAAGTAGCACCCCCACACCCGGGATAATTTTTGTATTTTTAGTAGAAATGGGGATTCACCATGTTGGCCAGGCTAGTCTCGAACTCCTGACCTCAGGTGATCCACCTGCCTCCGCCTCCCAAAGTGCTAGAATTACAGGCGTGAGCCACCGCACCCGGCCAAAGACTTTCTTGATGAAAGAAGCAAGATGTTAACAGAAACAGTCTAGTACAGACTCCTTATCAGCATACTGACACTTTAGCCTGCTCTAGATGACATAACATTCAGATGCTTACACCCCTGCATAGAGTCAACGTGAATGCTATAGCTACAAGCGAAGACTGATACAGACTTGAAATATTGGTAATTTAATTAAAGCCTATGAATAGTGATGCAATATTCCAAAGTTCTTGGCAAAGTTAAGAATATATCAAGTACAACTATCTCTTGATTTGCAATGTAGTTGCATTCTTGGAAATTTTAGTGCATACTAAACCATTTATGTACAGTTTGGGATTAGGTTGTAGGCTTGGATCATTGATATCTGAGATAATCAGATTTTTGGGTTTTTTTTTTAACCTCCTATGTGAATGTCCAGAGGAACATCAGAAAATCATGCAACCTTCAAGGTGTGAAACTATCTGGCATGCCACAAATCTCTAGCATCCATAGTCCTTTTCCATGCTCCATGTCAGTGGTGACCCTCCCAGTCACTGACAAGCAAAAATGGCCTCATACATTTCCACACCCTATAGGGGTAGTGCCATCCAGTCTAATTCAACCCCTCCCTTAACAGATGGTCCTGGGAGGAAAGTGGCTTCCCCAAGATGAAACATGGGTTTGAGGGGACACCAGGACTACAATTTAGGTGCTTGATTCCTAATTCAGTCCTATTGTCAGCCTGGAGTCTCCTAGGGACGTTGTCGCACTCACCCTGCCCATTTCTGCTCTCTGGCTACTAGTCCTGCTGGCCATTAACACACTATTACCTGTAAAGCATTAATGATCTAAATGTTAACTTAAACCCTTGAAAGTCTCTTTGCAAGATTTTGATAAAGTTACCCTCAGGTGATTCTCATGCAGAATGCCTATGGCTAACACTTCACCAGTCCCTAAAGTTAGTGCTGGAAAATCTATGAAAAAAGTGGTTCTATTGTCAGATATGTTTTGGAAATTCTGGATTAGCCAAAATTAAAAAATTATTTTTCAGGCCCTTTAATAAGTGAATATGCATGTAAATCCCCAAGATGGAATATGACTTGACTCATTTTCCAAATTTATTTGCTCATGAACTGTTCCCAACCACCTCTTTGGTGTTTTCTGGTTAAGTAGCTTGCTGCTAATCGGACGTAGATTATTCACATCTTTACCCTCATTTTGTAGATAAAAGAAAGGGGGGGAATAGATACTAACTAAAGTGAGTAGTTTCAAAAAGCTGTAGGAAGTTTGTGTATTATTTTAAATAGAACATAAAGGAGACAGTTGGGCACAGTGGTACACACCTATAGTCCCAGCTACTCAGTAGGCTGAGGCAGGAGGATCGAGGAGTTGAGCCCAGGAGTTCGAGGCTATAGTGTGTGATAATTGTACCTGTCAATAGCCACTGCACTTCAGCCTAGGCAACACAGTGAGACTCCGTCTCAAAAAAAAAATTATTTTTGACAACTGTTTTCTCTTTAAGGAAAAAAGAAAGGAGAGATATTTTTGATTTTTTAATTTTAATTTTCTAATCCCCATGAGGACAATCTTATATTGGTTCTTTTGCAGTTGGGGAATCTTATTCTTTTCATTGCTTGGGCACCAGAGCCTGGCCTGTAGTTGTTACCCAAATCATGTTTGCTAAATGAGTTATTCGATAAATTAAATAATCAATAGCAGTCTACTTAAAAGATGGCAGGATAGCTTCAGATCATTCTGAGAAGTGGGATTGTTCTCTGTATTTCTTAGGAAGAGCAGGAAGATCAGAAAACTTAAAGAATACAGAAGGAGCATCACAGCAAAACCTTTTAACCTCCACATATAAAACTAACCATAATCAGGACAGGCAGGAACTGTTGGGTAGGTTACGCACTATATAAATTATGGTGATGCCATTCACTATTCCTAAAACGTGTGTTTACAATTGACCTGAGCTGATATGACATATACATAGAAATAATTCAAGAACAGTCAGAGATTTATAGTTTTTTTATATGCCAGGGGGTGCTGTGGTTCAAGCTTTGAGAGAGATATATATACATATTTATGTTCTTTGTTATATTCTTTTTTTTTTTTTCTGAGACAGAGTCTCACTCTGTTACCCAGGCTAGAGTGCAGTGGCATGTTCTCAGCTCACTACAGCCTCTGCCTCCCAGCTTCCAGCGATTCTCCTGCCTCAGCCTCCTGAGTAGCTGGGATTATAGGCACACGTCACCACACCTGGCTAATTTTTGTATTTTCAGTAGAGACAGGGTTTCACCATGAGCCACCACACCCGGCCCTGAAAATGCTTTGTCCTCCTCTACCACGGGGCCAGGATGCAAATATTCCAAATTTTTGTACTCTGCTTCCCTTTTAATTATAAGTTCCAACTTTAAGTCATTGCTTTCCTCCTGTACCTGACCATAGGTTGTTTGACCAGGCCACATCTTCATCTTGAACACGTTGCAGCTTAGAAATTTCTTCCACCTGGCCAGGCATGGTGACTCATGCTTGTAATCCCAGCACTTTGGGAGGCCAAGGCGGGTAGATCACCTGACATCAGAGTTTGAGACCAGCCTGGCCAACACGGCGAAACCCTGTCTCTACTAAAAATACAAAAAATTAGCCAGGCGTGGTGGTGGGTGCCTGTAGTCCCAGCTACTTGGGAGGCTGAGGCAGGAGAATAGCTTGAACTGGGGAGGTGGAAGTTGCAGTGAGCCGAGATCGCGCCATTGCACTCCAGCCTGGGTGACAGAATGAGACTCTGTCTCAAAAAAAAAAAAAAAAGAAAAAAAAATTCCTCTACCACTCTTAAGTTAAAACTTCCACAAATTCCTGTGGATACAATCCAGCCAAGCTCTTTGCTAAGGCATAACCAATTCAAGGGTTTTTTTTTTTTCCAGTTTGAGAATTTCCTCATTTCCATCTGAGACTTCCTCAGACTGGCCTTTACTGTTGATATTTTATCAGCATTTTTGTCACAACCATTTACCCAGTCTCTAAGACATTCCAAACTTGCCCTCATCTTCCTGTTTTCTTCTGTAACCTCCAAACTCTTCCAATCTCTGCCATTACACAGTTCCAAAGCTGCTTCCACATCTTCAGATATCTTTATAGCAGCACCCCACTCCTCAGTACCAATTTTCTGTCAGTCCATTTGTATTGCTCTAAAGGAATGCCTGAAGCTGGGTAATTTATTTAAAAAGAGGTTTATTTGGATCATAGTTCTACAGGCTATACAAACATGGCACAAGTATCTGGTCAGCTTTTGGTAAAGCCTAAAGACACTCATGATGCCAGGTGCCAGGTGTGGTGGCTCACATCCGTAATCTCAGCACTCTGGGAGACCAAGGGGTGCAGATCACCTGAGGTCAGGAGGAGTTCAAGACCAGCCTGGCCAACATGGCGAAACCCTGTCTCTACTAAAAATACAAAAACTAGCTGAGCATGGTGGCATGCACCTGTAGTCCCAGCTACTCAGGAGGCTGAAGTAGGAGAATCACTTGAACCTTGAAGGTGGAGGTTGCAGTCAGCCAAGATCATGTCACTGTACTCTAGCCTGGGTGATAGAAAGAGACTCCATCTCAAAAAGACAAAGAAAAAAAAAAAAAGAAAAGAAAAGAAAAAAGAAAAAAAAGAAACTTACAATCATGGTGGAAGACAAAGGATGAACAAGTGCAGGGGTGTCATACAGTGAGAGAAAGAACAAGAGAGAGAAGGGGGAGATCCTAGAATCTTTTAAACAGCCAGATCTCATTACCACTGGGAGGGAACCAAGTCATTCCTGA
This sequence comes from Pan troglodytes, assembly GCF_028858775.2. Classification (NCBI taxonomy): domain Eukaryota; kingdom Metazoa; phylum Chordata; class Mammalia; order Primates; family Hominidae; genus Pan; species Pan troglodytes. The sequence goes on from NC_072410.2 coordinate 35,281,880, forward strand.
AGGATCTACCCTTATGGCCCAAACATCCTACTAGGCCCTACATCCAACATTTGGAATCACATTTCAACATGAGATGTGGAAGGGACAAACATCAAAACTATATTATATCTGTGATCCCAACACTTTGGGAGGCTGAGGTAGGAAGACGACTTGAGGCCAGGAGTTCAAGACCAGCCTGGGAAACATGGTGAAACTCTATCTCTACAAAAAATAAAAAATTAGCCAGGCATGATGGTGTGCATCTGTAGTCCTAACTACTCAGGAGGCTGAAGTGAGAGGATCACTTGAGCCCTGGAGTTCAAGGCTGCAGTGAGCTATGATGGCTCCACTGCACTCCAGCCTGGGAGACACAGCAAGACCTCATCTTTAATAATAATGATAATAAATGAAAGTTTTCTTAGTCTATCACTTATTTTTGGCATTGGGGTTTGCTTACATTTTTTTTTATCTTATAAATGGCACTAGTAGAAATATCTTTGTCCACTTCATTTTTGGTTATTTTTTGAGGAGGGTTTATCTTCCAATGAAATTACCTAACCACACCTATTATAATATTTGCAAGTTACTTACCTGATCCAACCAATTTGCAGCTACCAAGTGATGTGCAAGTGAACCTGTTTTTCATAATCACAGAATGTTACCCTTTTAATTTTTGAAATCAACTCAGTAGAGATATAATAATATCTTAAACCTATTTGGTGTTGCATTTTTCCCCCCTACTAGGAAGCTTGTAAGTTTTTGAAGTGATCATAGACTGTCTGCATTTTCTTGAGTATAAACTATATTTGGTCACATTGAGTTAGTTACTTTCACCTGCTTCTGTTGAACATTTAATAATAATGAGACATAGTCAGAGATGGAGGTGATGATGATGACCAATATTGGGCAGAACATAGCTGCTCATTTAGTCAAAAATTAAGAAAGATAAAGAGCTGTTTTAAACTCCCCAAATAGAAGATACTTACAACAATCCCTAAATGGAAAGGATTAATGGCAGACAGGACTTCTACGACTCTTGAAGATTAGCAGGGTCCATCCATATACCAGTAGAAATCCTGAATACAATCACTGTCTTTCTTGTCTTAGATTCTAAAATTCAGATGCCTACAGGGACAAGGTAAGGAACATAAATGTGTATTGGGCCAGAGGATCATAAGGTAGTGGGAGGCAAGGACTAGGAAAACTAGCAAGTGATGCCCACCTGTGACATTCTTATTAAGGAAAACATTCTTTGGGCCAAGCAAAACACATCTGTGGGCAGAGTTTGGCCATTGGCCACCAGGCTGTGCCCTCTGCTTAAGACTTCTTTTAGAGACAGTGTACTTGAAGGAGTGTACAGGAGCCACGCACAGGAAAAGAAAATGAGGCAAATAGGAGAGGTGTGAAAACATGTCAGTAGATTTTTTTTTTTTTTTTTTGAGATGGAGTCTTGTTCTGTCACCAGGATGGAGTGCAATGGCGTGATCTCAGCTCACTGCAATCTCTGCCTCCTGGGTTCACGCAATTCCCCTGCCTCAGCCTCCCTAGTAGCTGGGACTACAGGCACGCACCACCATGCCTGGCTAATCTTTTGTATTTTAGTAGAGACGGGGTTTCACCATGTTGGCCAGGATGGTCTCGAACTCTTGGCCTCAAATGATCCATCTGCCTCGGCCTCCCAAAGTGCTGGGATACAGGTGTGAGCCACCACACCCGGCCATCAGTAGACTTTCAATACTACTAAGAAAAAGAGTAGCTCAATTCCAGTGAATGGTAACTAACACTCTGCCTCAATTACAGTAGCACAGGGTGGAGACTGTGGCCAATTGAAGAATGCATACCCTGAATTTTTCATTTGCTTTAAACCTGTTATACCTGTTATTATAGACATCTAAAAATATATGCAAAGAAGAGATGACAGCATAATGCAGTCCCTTGAACCCATCACCCAGCTCATCGATCCTAGGCAGGTTATGGAAGTCTTGGCCCATTCGTGCATCTGGTCAGTGGAAACAGCTACTATTCTACGCTAGCTTGGAGTTATATGCCAGTACAGAAGTCCAGCACTTCCAGGTTTTTAAAAAAATATTTTATTTATTTATTTAATTTAGACACAGTATATTGCTCTGTTGCCCAGGCTGGAGTGCAGTGGCATGATCATAACTCACTACAGCTTTGAACTCCTGAGCTCAAGTGGTCCTCCCTCCTGGGTCTTTCAATTAGCTGGGACTATAGGCATATGCCACCATTCCCAACTACTTTTTGTATTTTTGTGGAGACGGGGTTTTGCATGTTGCCCAGGCTGGTCTCAAACTCCTGGGTTCAAGCAATCCACCTCTCAAAGTGCTTGGATTGCAGGAGTAAGCCACCACACTCAGTCCAAATTTTTTTTTCTTTTCTTTTTGAGACAGAGTCTTGCTCTGTTGCCCAGGCTGGAGTGCAGTGGTGTGATCTCTGCTCACTGCAAACTCCGCCTCCCAGGTTCAAGCTATTCTCCTGTCTCAGCCTCCCAAGTAGCTGGGATTATAGGTGCATGCCACCACACCTGGCCAATTTTTATATTTTAGTAGAGATGGGGTTTCACCCTGTTGGCTAGGCTGGTCTCGAACTCCTCACCTCAAGTTATCCACCTGCCTCGGCCTCCCAAAGTGCTGGGATTACAGGCATGAGTCACTGCACCTGGCCCAGCCCAGATTTTTAAAAGAAACTAGACATTTTGATTTTTATTTAAAATCTTTTCATTGTTATTACATATTTATTTATTTATTTTTATAAACTAATTTTTTTTTTTTTTGTAGAGAATGGGGTCTTGCTATGTTGCCCAGACTGATCTCAAACTCCTGGCCTCAAGTGATTCTCCCACTTTGGCCTCCCGAGTTGCTGGGGTTACAAGCATGAGCCACTGTGCCTGGCCACTATTTTTTTTATTTTATTTTTGAGACGGAGTCTCACTCTGTCGCCCAGGCTGCAGTACAGTGGCACGATCTCGGCTCACTGCAATCTACACCTCCTGGGTTCATGCCATTCTCCTGCCTCAGCCTCCCGAGTAGCTGGGACTACAGGCGCCCGCCACCACACCTGGCTAATTTTTTGTATTTTTAGTACAGATGGGGTTTCATCGTGTTAGCCAGGATGGTCTCAATCTCCTGACCTCGTGATCTGCCCACCTCAGCCTACCAAAGTGCTGGGATTACAGGCGTGAGCCACCGCGCCTGGCCACTGTTTTTTATATGTTGCTGATTTGTTTAAAACTTTAATTTTTATTTATTTGTTTTTCTTAAGACAGACTCTTGCTCTGCCACCCAGGCTGGAGTGCAGTAGTGTCATCATAGCTGGCTGCAGCCTCAAATTCCTGGGCTCAAGGATCCTCCCATCTCAGCTTCCCTTGTAGCTAGGACTACAGGTGCACCACCATTCCAGGCTAATTTTTTAAAAGACAGGGTCTAGCTATGTTGCCCAGGTTAGAGTGCAATGGCTATTCACAGGCACGATCATAGCACAGTGCAAGGCACCCTTGAAGTCCTGGGTTCAAGCAATACTCCTGGGCTGAGCCTCCCAAGTAGTGGGTCCCATAGGTGATGTGCCACTGTCCATGGCTACTTACTTCACATTTTTAATACATTGTAGAGGTCATGATTGTGCTGTCAGTTGATGATTTGGGGTCATAACATATACTTGGAGAAAATGCTGCTGGTAAGAGAGGAAATGCAGTCAAATGCTGGGCTGATTCTGGGCCCTTTGAGAATATCTGTGCATAAAAACAATTGCACTGTCGGTCAGGTCCTGCTGGGCCTGGAACATTGCTGTGATGGCCCTTCTAGCACATTATCATCAGCACTACAAGAATTTGGTCACAGGTTTAGCCCTTACGTTAGACACTGAGGTCCTTGAGGAAACTCCCAGTCTCTCCCCAGGGCCCAGCACATACTAACAATCAGTAGTGGTTTGAGAGATGTGTAAGTGAACAAATAAAAACATGAGAGTCTTTGTGTCATGTTTGAGTCTTAAAGTCACTCCTCACGTCATCGAACGGAGGTGTCTCCAGGTCTACTGACATGACTATTACTTTCCTTGTTGCTTAGGAAAAATGTTTTATATTCTTATTAATTAAAATTTGAATAATTGATGCTATTTATTCTCTGAACTTCTTCCTGTTTTTGTCTTTTAGAAGGTCATGAATCAATTCATCAAGAATAATGTGATTTGTGGTCACCTCAGAAAATAAAAACATAAGTTATTGATAATTCGATGATGTTGAACAGCAATGTTTGAACACTGAAGACTGTCAGCTATTTGAGAGTGAGAACTGTGCTTTAGACTTAAAAAAATTGATATATAATTTGCATACCATAAAAGTCATGCTTTAGAAGTGTACTACTTGGTGGCTTTTAGTGTATTCATAAAGTTGTGCAATCATCACCACTGTCTAATTTGAGAACCTTTCATCAACTCCCCAAAAAACCTCATACTCTTGAACCCGGGAGGCGGAGGTTGCAGTGAGCTGAGATCGTGCCACTGCACTCCAGCCTGGGTGACAGAGCGAAACTCCATCTCAAAGAAAAAAAAAAACAAAAAAAAAGCCACCTCATACTCATTAGCAGTCACTCCCCATTTCTTCCTCCGCCAGCCCCTGGCAATCACTAATGTACTTTCTGTCTCCATGGATTTGCCTATTCTGGACACTTCACATGAATGTAAATGGAGTCATACACTGTTGGCCTTTTGCAACTGGCTTCTTTCGCTTAGCATAATTTGTTTTGTTTTGTTTTTTTGAGACAGATGATTTTTTGCTCAGGTGATCTTGGCTCACTGTGACCTCCGCCTCCCGGGTTCAAGAGATTCTCGTGCTCCAGCCTCCCAAGTAGCTGGGATTACAGGCGTGTGCCACCATGCCTGGCTAATTTTTGTATTTTCCATAGAGACGGGGTTTCACCATGTTGACCAGGCTGGTCTCGAACTCCTGATCTCAAGTGATCCACCTGCTTTGGCCTCCCAGAGTGTTGGTATTATAGGCTTCAGCTACCATGCCTACCTGTAGCATAATGTTTTTAAGGCTTATCCACATTGTAGTATGTATCATACCAAATTTGTTTTCATTACTCTGTAATATTCCGTTGTATGAATATACAGGTTGAATAGACTTTATTCAAAATGCTTGGGACCAGAAATGTTTCAAATTTGGGTTTTTTGTTTTTTTTTTTGAGACAGAGTTTCGCTCTTGTTGCCCAGGCTGGAGTGCAATGGCACTATCTTGGCTCACCGCAACCTCCACCTCCCGGGTTCAAGCGATTCTCCTGCCTCAGCCTCCCGAGTAGCTGGGATTACAGGCATGCGCCACCACACCCGGCTAATTTTGTATTTTTAGTAGAGACGGGGTTTCTCCATGTTGGTCAGGCTGGTCTCGAACTCCTGACCTCAGGTGATCCGCCTGCCTTGGCCTCCCAAAGTGCTGGGATTACAGGCGTGAGCCACCGTGTCTGGCCTCAAATTTTGGATTTTTTTAAAATTTGGGAATATTTGCATTATACTTACTGGTGGAGCATCCGAAATCCAAAAATCAAAAATTCTAAATGTTCCCAATCAACATTTCCTTTGAGCATCATCACAGTCTCTCCCCAGGGCCCAGCACAAACTAACAACCAGTAGTGGTTTGAGAGATGAGTAAGTGAACAAATGAAAAATAAGAGTCTTTGTGTCATGTCTGAGTCTTAAAGTTACTCCTCACATCATCGAACGGAGGTGTCTCCAGGTCTACTGACATGACTATTATTTTCCTTGTTGCTTAGGAAAAATGTTTTATATTCTTATTAATTAAAATTTGAATAATTAATGCTATTTATTCTCTGAACTTCTTTCCATTTTTGTCTTTTAGGAGGTCATGAATCAATTAATCCATCAAGAATAATGTGATCTGTGGTCACCTCAGAAAATAAAAACGTAAGTTATTGATAATGAGATGATGTTGAACAGCAATGTTTGAAAGCATATGTTTATATGTTTATATGTTGAATGTTTGAACATTCAACATATAAAAAGAGCATCATGTCCGTGCTCAAAAAGCTTCAGATTTTATATTTCAAATTTTCAAATTCGGAATACTCAACCTGTACTACATTTTATTTATCCATTCATCTGATGATAGACATTTGGGTTGTTTCTACTTGCTGGCTACTGTAAATAATGCTGCTATGAATATTCGTGTTCAAGCTTTTGCGTGGACATAACGTTTTCAGTTCTCATGAACTAAGAGTGGAAGTGCTGCTCTATGCATAGGATTGAATAGTAATTCCATGTTTGACTTTTGAGGCACTGCCATACTTTTTCCAGCATGTAAGTGGCTGCACCATTTTACATTCTCAGCAGCAATGTATGAGAATGTATGATTTTTCCTTGCCTACGCTTACTGTTGTCTATATGTCTGCTTATAGCCATCCTGGTGGATGTGAAATGGTAGTCCATTGTAATTTTGATTTACATTTTCCCAATGATTGTGTTGAACATTGTTTGATGTGCTTATTGGCCATTTGCATTATTTATTTATTTAATTTATTTTTTGAGACAGGGACTTGTTCTGTTGCCCAAGCTGGAGTACAGTGGCTCAGTCACAGCCCACTGCAGCCTCGAATTCCTGAACTCAAGCCATCATCCCACCTCAGCCTCCCAAGTAGCGGGAACTACTGGCACCAGCCACCATGCCCAGCTAATTTTTTTCTTTTAGTAAAGATGAGGTCTCGCTATGTTGCTCAGGCTGGTCTCAAATTCCTGGTCTCAAGGGTTCGTCTCTCCTCAGCCTCCCAAAGTACTGGGATTACAGGTGTGAGCCACTATGCCCTGCCCCATTTGTATATTTTCTTTGTAGAAATGCCTGTTCAAATCTTTTTAAATCGGATTATCTTTTTTTTTTTTTTTTTTTTTGCCTTGCCTTTGTCAGGCTAGCATTGTTTTTCTACTGTTAAACTGTCATTGTTCTTTATATATTTTGGACACGAGGCCACTGTCTAGTAGATAATGTACAAATATTTTCTCCTATTCTGTGAGTTGTCTCTTCTTGATGCTTATAAATTACAGGATTTGATTTTCCAAGTTCAAGCTAGTTTATATTTGTCAAATTTACTCATGCTATACTGTGTGGTTTGGTTTATCCGATTTTGTGTGGGATTTTTACTTAGGTGCTAATGTGTTTTTCTCTCTTATTTTAAGGGTATCCATTTATCATATCACATAACAAGACATCCAGACATAGATGGGCTTAGAGGCCCTTTCTCTGAAGTTCTCTGGGCTCTTCCGCTTTCCAGGAACACACTTTTCTTTTCTTTTCTTTTCTTTTTTTTTCTTTCAGCTTCAGACTGTTTGTTGTCAGATAGAAGTACTATCACTCAAGTCTACCCACGAACCACCCGGACACAGCATGGCTGGCAAGCAGATCTCAAGGCTCAGCCAGTACAGCTGTCACGAGGCATCGATGATCAGGGTAACATCATGCAGGAGAGAGACAGTAAAGGGTGGTGTCACCAATGCACAACTGCTGAGGTCATCAGCATCTTCAGCTTCTGTGAAGGGGCTGGCGGGCAGGCATGCTGCACCTCTGCAGGCTGCCCTGAGTTTGCCCAGGGTGGCAGTGGTGGGAAGTGCCAGCCAGCACAGAATGAGGGGAACCCAGGTAGCAATTAAGTGGGGATAAATAGCCATTACCAAGGAGGCCTGACAACTGCAGGAGACCGCAGTCTATTCACAAGCAACTGCTTATTTTCCCATTGATCCTTGGCGGGATAGGGCCTTGCCTTCTGCAGCGCCCCAAATAACAGGCTCGCAAAGCCCAGTGCTAAGAGGTGGCATCTGAGAAGAATCCGCTCAGGTCTTCCTGTCTGTTTCATCTTAAGGCCTGCCAGGAGAAGAGATAATTACGGGTCTGAGATTTTGTTCCATCATAGACAATGGAGGGATCAACACATGCCTCTCTGAAATCAGATTAAAAAATTTTTAAAAGATTTCAGCTCAGGAAGATACCAGCATTTCCCACAGGTTTCAGTTGGATGAAAAAGGAGAGATTGAGAAAAAAGAAAGGAAGGGAGGGAGGAAGGAAGGAAAGGAAACTTGACGATTCTAAAAATAGAAATCATCAACATGGAGGGTGCTAAAGAGACTTTGCTTTCCTATTGTCCCATCCCCTCCCCCCAGAATATCTTTCCCTTGGCTTGTCACCCAACCCGAAAGGCACCCATTCAGGACTTATTCCATCTGGAGCCAAGGATCCCTAGTGAAGCCCAAGCTCTCCAGGGAGGTTTCCCTGGATGTTAGACCCTCTGCTGGACCTGCCTTTATCCTTCAAGGTCGCTACAAGGCATGGTTTGGGTCTCTTTAGGGAGGCGGTACAGTCTAGAGTTAAATGCACAGGGTTCAGAATTAATTTTCTACATTTGACTAGAGTCCTGTATTCATTAGTGTTGACCTTGCACAGACTACATGACCTTGAGCTTCAACTCCCCATGCCCTTATCTGAAAAATAAGGAGAGCAGTGCCTTTCCTCTAAGGCTAGTCCCTGGGATCTGATGACATACTACATGGAAAGGCACTTAGTTCATAGCAGGGACCTGTAAATGCTAGCTGGAATTTTCCTCCACCCCAATGAGGGGAGTAACCAGTCCAAGGATGAGGACTGAGCGTACAGAAGGGGTTGCAAACTCACATGGCTTCAGGGGTCCAGTGATGATGGAGACTAGTTAAGCAGGCAGGATGTCACGTTTTCTTTCTTTCTTTTTTTTTTTTGAGATGGACTCTTGCTCTCTCACCCAGGCTGGAGTGCAGTGGTGCGATCTCAGCTCACTGCAACCTCTGCCTCCTGGGTTCAAGCAATTCTCCTGCCTCAGCCTCCCGAGTAGCTGGGACTACAGGCATGCACCACCACACCCGGCTAATTTTTGTATTTTTAGTAGAGACAGGGTTTCGCCATGTTGGCCAGGATGGTCTCGATCTCTTGACCTCGTCATCCGCCTGCCTCTGCCTCCCAAAGTGCTGGGATTACAGGAGTGAGCCACCAGACCCAGCCAGGTGTCACTTTTTCAACAACAACAACACTTTTTACAGCAATATCATGTAATTTGCTTCCATTGTAAATGACTCCCTATGAAATCAGAGGCATTTACCACTCCAAATCTAAGTCATAAATGTTTATATTTCTTTGGTTTGGTTTTGTTTCTACAATAAGAATGTATACTTTTACAATAATTTTTTAAAAACCAATGAAGACCAATGAAGATTTAGGCTTGATTCCACAGCACATATACTGAAAATTAGAACAATACAGAGAAAATTAGCATGGCCTCTACGCCAGGATGACATGCAAATTCCTGGAGTGTTCCATTAAAATAAATAAATAAATAAAGATTTGGAGTAATGAGAGAGAGAGAGAAGGGGAAATTGAGATGAATAAAACCTAGTCTAAGCCAGAAAGGAAAAGTCCTTTCTTTTTCTTTTCTTTCCTTTTCTTTCCCTCCCTCCCTCCCTCCCTCCCTCCCTCCCTCCCTCCCTCCCTCTCTCTCTCTTTCCTTTTTTTGAGACACGGTCTTGCTCTGTCACCCAGGCTGGAGTGCAGTGGCATGATCTCGGCTCATTGCAGCCTTGACCTCCTGGGCTTAGAAGATACTCTCACCTCAGCCTCCTGAGTAGCTCAACTACAGACTCAAGCCACAATGTCCAGGTAATTTTTGTATTTTTTCGTAGAGACATAGTTTTGCTATGTTGCCTAGGCTGGTCTCAAACTCCTGGGCTCAGGGGATCCATCTGCCTCGGCCTCCCAAAGTCCTGGAATTACAGGCATGAGCCACCATGCCCAGTCAGAAAAGTCCTTTCATATTAAATGATTGTTTTCAGCTTTATTGAGGCATAATTGAAAAATAAATATTGTATATATTTTAGGTGTACGATGTGATGTTTTTATATATGTATACATTGTGAAATGATCACCATAATCAAGCTAATTAGCATATCCATCACCACTCATATTTACTTTTTTTTGTTTTTGACAGTTTTTTTGTTTGTTTGTTTGAGACAGAGTCTCGCTCTGTCGCCCAGGCTGGAGTGCAGTGGCGCCATCTCGGCTCACTGCAAGCTCCACCTTCCCGGGTTCACGACATTCTCCTGTCTCAGCCTCCCAAGTAGCTGGGACTACAGGTGCCCACCACCACGCCCGGCTAATTTTTTGTATTTTTAGTAGAGACGGGGTTTCACCATGTTAGCCAGGATGGTCTCGATCTCCTGACCTCGTGATCCGCCCACCTCAGCCTCCCAAAGTGCTGGGATTACAGGCGTGAGCCACTGCGCCCGGCCTGTTTTTGACAGTTGAAAGGAGTTGGCGGGGTGCTGTGGCTCATATCTGTAATCCCAGCACTTTGAGAGGCCGAGGCGGATGGATCACTTGAGCTTAGGAGTCAAGACCAGCCTGGCCAACATATTGAGTGTCCCTCTCTACAAAAAAACAAAAACAAAAACAAAATTAGCTGGGCATTGTGATTTGTGTTTGTGGTCCCAGCTACTTGGGAAGCTGAGGTGGGAGGATCCCTTGAGCCCTGGAGGTCGAGGCTGCAGCTATTGCATTCCAGCCTGAGCAACAGAGTGAGACCCTGTCTCAAAAAAAAAAAAAAAAAAAAAAAAAAAAAAGAGAAAAGAGTGGAAGGAGTTTGCCGGATGTGGTGGTTCATCTTAGCAGGTTTTTTGGGGGTGATGTCCAGTCTATTCAGTGTACTGGGAAGTGCATTGGTTGTGGAACAGGTAAAATGTAACAAGAATAAATGACTTTTATTTGTATTATTTCCGTCAGAATTGCTGCACTATCTCGCACAATGCCTTGCCCCAACAGCTATTTGGTGAATTAAAATGATTCTGATTAATTTCATCCTATCACTCTCTGGTAAGCAACTATGGTGGTTTCTTATTGGCTGCAGGATACAACACAAGCTCCTCTTCAATTTTCACACCTCTTTCTAATCTGGTCCCACCCATGTAAAAATTAATAAATAAAACTTGAAGGCCAGGTGCAGTGACTCATGCCTGTAATCCCAGCACTTTGGGAGGCGGAGGCAGGTGGATCACCTGAGGTCAGGAGTTCGAGACCAGCCTGACCAACACAGTGAAACCCTGTCCCTATTAAAAATGCAAAAATCAGCCAGGTGTGGTGGCACATGCCTGTAATCCCAGCTACTTGGGAGGCTGAGGCAGGAGAATTGCTTGAACCTGGGAGGCAGAGGTTGCAGGGAGCCGAGATCACGCCATTGCACTCCAGCCTGGGCAACAGAGCAAGACTCCATCTCAAAACAAACAAACAAACAAACAAAAAACAACCAACCAACCAAACAAACAAACAAAACCTTGATTGAGGTATAGTTACGTATAGGACAGGGACCCGTTTTGGTAGTCAGTTGGCTATGTTTTGGTACTTATAAAGCCATTTACCCACCACCTATTCAAAATGTAGAACACTTCCTTCACCTCACAGAGCTCCCTTCTGCCCCTTTGTGGTGACTGCTCACCCAGCTCATGACAGATCTTATTTCTGTCACCACAGATCAGTTTTGCTTGCTACAGAACTTTATGTAAATGAAATACACAGTGTAGTCTTTTTGTCTGGCTTTTTTCACTCAGCATGATAATTGTGAGATTCATCTGTGTTATTGCATGTATCAATAATTCAGTGTTTTTTTTTCTTGCTGAGTAATATTCTACTGTGTAGATGTACGTCAGATTCTTTATCAAGTCCCCCATTGATGGACATTTGGTTGATTTCCAGTTTTTGGCTATTATGAATAAAGCTACTGTTTTAGTCTGTCTTTGCTGCTATAATATTAGAATGCTAGACTGGGTAACTTATAAAGAACAGAAGTTTATTTCTCAGGGTTCTGGAGGCTGGAAAGTCCATGATCAAGGCATCAGCATCTGGTGAGAGCTGCTCTCTGCTTCCAAGAGGGAGCCTTGAACACTGCATCTTCCAGAGGGGAGGAATACTGTGTCCTCACATGGTGGAAAGTGGAAAGGAAAAAATGGGTCCAATTTCCTCCATCAAGCCCATTTATAACAGCATTAATCTACTCATGCAAGCAGAGCTCTCCTGATCTAATCACCTCCCCAAAGGCCCTACCTCTCAACACTGTTGCATTAGGGATTAAGTTTCCAAAACATGGCCAGGCATGGTGGCTCACGCCTGTAATCCCAGCACTTTGGGGGGCCTAGGCGGGAGGATGGCTTGAGCCCAGGAGCTCAAGACCAGCCCAGGCAATATAGTGAGAGCCTATTTTTACAAAAATTAAACAACTAGCCAGGCACAGTGGTGTGTGCACTTGTGGTCTCAGCTACTCAGGAGCCTGAGGCAGGAAGATTGCTTGAGCCCCAGAGGTGAAGGCTACACTGAGCCATGATTGCACCACTGCACTCCAGCCTGGGCAACAGGGTGAGACCCTGTCTTTAAAAAATAGTAATAAAATAAAATAAGTTTCCAAAACATGAATTTTGGAGGGACACATTCAGAACATGGCAGCTACTATTATATAAACATTTATATGGAAGTGATTTTGTGGACATCCGCTGCTACCTAGAAGTGGAATTTGCTGGATCATAATATAGGTGTTTTTGTCTTTTTTTTTTTTTGAGATGGAATCTCTCTCTGTTGCCCAGGCTGGAGTGCAGTGGTGCAATCTCGGCCTACTGCAACCTCCGCCTCCCAGGTTCGAGCAATTCTGTTTGAGCAATTCTCTGCCTCAGCCTCCCGAGTAGCTGGGATTACAGGCACCTACTACATTTCCCGGCTAATTTTTGTATTTTTAGTAGAGATAGGGTTTCACCATTTTGGCCAGGCTGGTCTTGAACTCCTGACCTCGTGATCCACCCACCTTGGCCTCCCAAGTCCTGGGATTCCAGGTGTGAGCCACAGCATCCGGCCGTGTCATTTTTATATGAAACTTACAATCGGTGTTCAAAGGTGGTTGTAGCATTTTACCCTCCCACGATCTGTGTATGAAGTTCTCATTGTTCCACATCCTTGTCAACTCTTGTAATTATTGGTCTTTTAACACTTAGCTATTATTGTGGTTTTCATATGCATTTCCTTGATAACTCATGATGTCGAACATAACTTCATGTGTTTATGGGCCATTTGCATATCTTTTTTGGTGGTTTCTGGTCAAAATTTTGACCATTTAAAAATTGGGTTGGGGGCTGGGCACGGTGGCACACGCCTGTAATCCCAGCACTTTGGGAGGGATTATTGAGACATTCTCTGAACCTTTTTGAATCTCACTTTCTTTGTCTCCAGGATGAGAATACAAGCAGACACCTCACGGAATGGTTGGGAATATTAAACGGATTATATGCGTGGAAATCACACATATAATATCCGCACAAGCTTAAGTGATCCTCTGGCCTCCACAGCTACTTGGGAGGCTGAGGTGGGAGGATCCCTTGAGCCCTGGAGGTCAAGGCTACAGCTACTGCACTGCAGCCTGAGCTGATCACTTGCAAGGCGAGCAGATCACTTGAGCTCAGGAGTTCCAAAACAGCCTGGGCAACATAGCAAGACCTCATCTCAAAAGAAAAGGGTTGGTTTTCTTATTATTAATTTGTATGAATTATTATTATGAATTAATTTACTTATTTATTTTTGAGACAGAGTTTTGCTCTTGTCACCCAGGCTGGAGTGTAATGGCACGGTCTTTGTTCACTGCAAACTCTGCCTCCCAGGTTTAAGCAACTCACCTGCCTCAGCCTCCCGAGTACCTGGGATTACAGATGCCCACCACCACACTCGGCTAATTTTTGTATTTTTAGTAGAGACAGAGTTTCACCATGTTGGCCAGGCTGGTCTCAAAATCCTGACCTCAGGTGATCTTCCCGCCTCAGCCTCCCAAAGTGCTGGGATTACAGACGTGGGCCACGCGCCCAGCCTGAACTATTTCTTATTGGGATTAAAGACATTTGCTACATATGCACGTTGTGAATATTTTCTCCCAGTCTGTGGCTTGCCCTTTTATTATCTCTGGAGAATAGAAGTATCTATAAAGTCAAATTTATTTATTTCTTCTTTAACATTTTTTATGTCCTGTTCAGGAAATCTTTGATAACTTCAAGATTGCTTTTTGTTGTGTTTTGTTTCTGGAAGCTTTCTGGTTTTGGTTTTTATGTTTTGTCTGTGATTAATTTCAAATTAATTTTACATGTGGAGTGAGATTGGGTTGGGATTAAATTTTTTTCCTTAAAAGATACACAGTTTCAGCACTGCTTTTTAGAAATAACTGTCTTGACCAGGCCCAGTGGCTCATGCCTGTAATCCCAGCACTTTAGGAGGCTGAGGCGGGTGGATCTTCTGAGATCAGGAGTTCAAAACCAGCCTGGCCAACATGGTGAAACCCCAGCTCTACTAAACATACAAAAATTAGCCGGGCGTGGTAGCAGGCGCCTGTAATCCCAGCTACTCAGGAGGCTGAGGCAGGAGAATCACTTGAACCTGAGAGGCAGAGGCTGCGGTGAGCCAAGATCATGCCACTGCACTCACTCAAGCCTGGGTGACAAAGTGAGACTGTCTCAAAAAATAATAATAACAATTCAACATATTTAATAGATATGAAGCTATTTGGATTTTAAAATTTCTCCTTGGGTTAGTTTTGATAAGTTACTTTTTTCTTTTAATTTTTTATAATTTTTATTCTTTTAATTCTAATCTTATGACAGATAAGATAAATTATGTTTTTAAAGGAACCCATCCATTTTATCTAGGTTGTTGAACATATTGGCATGCAGTTGTTTATAAGATTCTCTTATTATTTGTTTATATGTGTAAGATCTATAGTAAATAAAAAGAACACTCCTGCACTGAATAGGAGTTGGCAGAAAATCTCTAAGAATCTTTCTAATGGGAGACTTCAAGATTGATAACCTGTCATGCCTTCTCTGCAGTCCTCTGCTTCTAGATTTTCTTAGTTCTTCAGCTGTCGATCAAAAATAGGAATTGTGTTCTCACCAGTAACATCCTTTCCTCTTTACTTCATCTTCCTTTCTCTCTCACCCTTTTAGAGGAGTTGCTCCAATCTTTTGCTCTATTGCAAATGAACCTAAAATGGCAATTTAAATTTGCAATGGTAATTTGAATGCAGTGGTTTCCTTAGCAACAAAAACTTATTTGTGGTTCAGACTTTGGAATTTAAAAAATCTCAGAGGTCTAATTAGTACTTTTCCTGAGCAAGCCATTTACAACCAATATTTTAAAAAGCCAACATAATTTTAAAACAGTAAATTAAGATTATTTTATCACAGCAGGTACATGGGGCATTGGATTTCCCAACACTCTTCCCACAAACTTCCTGGAACTAAAACTTAACAAAAATTCATAAGGACACAGTGCCAGCTTCTACAATCCAGCAAGTCCAGCATGGATGAAATACTGACCACAAAAAAAGACAGCCATTCTTGCCAAATCCCTGACCATTTTAACCCAGTAACAGGCATAGCTTAGTATTAGAAAGATTTCATTCCTGGGTGGCACAGGCATATGGGGTCAAATCCTCCTCCCAAACCACCTGCTATCTCATACCTCCAACACATACACACAGACACACACACACACACACACACACACACACACACACACACACAGCAGTGTTCTGCACTGTTTCTTCTCCAAATTATCAAATTATCCAGTGGTCAAAAGGTATTTGGTCCCATCCAGTCTCTCTCAGTTTGTGGTACGACTAATTTGTTAATGGGGCTCCAGAAGGAAAGTGCCTAATGTTTCTTCTAATTGGACATGACTGCTTCAAAATGACTGCGGCTGCCAGCCAGTTCTCACTGTCCCCGAGGCTGGATAATAAGCTTCTGCCATCAGGCCCTGGGTCCTGACCAGGACCATCTGCGGTAATGAACTTGGAAGGCTCATTGTAGATTGCAAAAAAGGAAAAGAGAGAGAAAAGCACAGTCCAGCTCTTGTCAGGAGGCTCAATTATGGCTTCTGTCAGCTTAACAAAAGAAATTCAGAAAAGCTAGGATTGGAAGGGGTGGGAGGGAGCAGGCAAAGAAGGATGGGTGATGGGAGAGACCCATGATGGCAGAACAAGACTGAAATTCCTCCAGGACCAAGGTTTCTGGAAGGAGAAGCTCAGAGATCACCACAATAAGGATTCAGTTCCCAGAGTCCAAATGTGAGGCTCTGCAGCCATGGGCACCAGGGGTCAGGGTTCACTGCGTGTCACTGATTTGAGGGTACAAGCTTCTCCCTACTCGCTGCAAATCCCCATCACCCATACTGCAGAGGGATGGGGCCTACGTGCACATTATAGGCTGATTATTATTATCATCATTGTTGATTGTTTTCTAAGACAGGATCTTGGAGCATTAAGATTTTTTTTTAAAAGCCCTTTTATTGTGAAATGATACATATAAATAAAAGTGCCCAACATGTAAATCTATGGCTTAAGGTATTATTTAAAAGGAAACACTTGTAATCAGCACTCAGACAAAGAAATAAAACTTTGTCAGAAGCTTCATCCTGCCCCTTCCTGATTGTAACGCCTTCCATCACCCCAAAAAAGAAGTCACTCCCCTGAGTTTTATGCTGATAAGTTCATTGTTTTATTTATAGTTTTATCACCTAAGTAGGCAGCCCTGAACAGTTTAGTTTAGATTTGAGTGTTTTAAGCTTTATCTAACTGGGAACTAATACAGTATATATTGGTCTGGCTTCTTTTGTTCAACATTGTGAGATTCATCTAGGTTGTTGCATATGGTCATAGTTGGTTAATCATGATAGTGGGTTTATAGTTGGAGTATTATGTCATATAAATATAGCACAATTTATGTGGTTAATTGCTGAATAGTGTTTGGGCTATCAAATATCTTTTGTCCAAGAACAATGCTTTTAGGGATATTCTTGTCCATTAGTACACATGTCTCCAGAGAATACAGCTAGAAGAGAAACTGCTGAGTGTTAAGCATCCCAGAGAGATTTGACAAGACTAATTCTTGAGTCACTGTAAACATCTAGAGAAGAGACCACTCATCAGAAATTTATCTGTTAGACCAGGTGAGGTGTTTGTAATCCCAGCACTTTGGGAGGCTGAGGTGGGAGGGTTGCTTGAGCCCAGGAGTTCGAGACCAGCCTGGGCAACATAGCGAGATTTTGTTTCTACTAAAATAAAATAAAATTAGCTAGGCATGGTGGTGAGCGTCTATAGTCCAAATTATCTGGGAGGCTGAGGTGGGGAGATCACTTGAGCCCAGCAGGTTGCGGCTGCTGTCAGCCGTGATTGTGCCACTGTACTCCAGCCTAGGTGACAGTGAGCAGTAAGACTCTGTCTCAAAAAAAAGAATTTTTTCTTTTGCCTTGTGTGATTACCAGTCTCCAAGATGGCCTTGAATGATCCCCAGATTCTGATATTCATGTTGTTCTGTAGTTCCCTTCCACACTGTATAAAAGGTGGGTATGGTCAACTGAATAGCGTAGAAGTGATGGTCTGTGACTTCCAAGGTAAGTCATAAAAGACACTGTGACTTCTACCTTGCTCTCTTGGATCACTCCTTCTGGGGGAAGCTTGCTGCCATGTCATGAGGATACTCAAGCAGTCCTACAGACAGGCCCAGCTGGCAAGGAGCTGAGGCCTGTAGTCAGTGTAGATGAAGCATCTGATTCTCTAGCCCCAGTCAAGCCTTCAGATGACTGCAGCCCTGGCTGTATCTTGACTTCAACCTCGTGAGAAACTCTGAGCCAGAATTACCCAGCTAAGCAACCCTTGGATTCCTGATTCTTACAAACTGTGTGAGATAATACATGTTTGTTGCTTTAAGCTACTAAGTTTTGGGCTAATTTGTTATGCAGCAATAGACACCTTGGTTTATTTAGACTGGCAGAGGTCGGAAAGCAAAGCATTCCCAAATATCAGCTGTTCAAAAACAACCTATAGTGTATATTTATCTTCTCCTCCTACTTGGCTTAGAAATTAAAATAGTAGTCACCATCAGGTTGAGTTTTCATTCTTTTTCTCTCTTCCTTTTTGTCTTCCTTTCTTTCTTTCCATCCTTTCTCAACTGCCCCTCTTTGACCTAAAATTTGAGTGATAAGAATTCCTCTCCTCTCCTTCTCTCCCCTCATATTTCCTCCTTTCCTTTTCCTTCCTTTCCCTTCACATTTCCTCTCCACCTTCTTCTCCTCTTCTCTGCTCTTGCCTGTCCCATCCCGTTCCCTTCTCTCTTCTTCCATCTTCTCCCCTTTGTTCTTCTCCTCTCTTCTTTATTCTCCTGATTCATTTATTCTTCCATTTCTATTGTCTCATCTCCTGGCCCCTGCCACTCTCTCCATTTCCCTCTCTTGCCCCAGGGAAGAAAAACAAGCTTTGCCTTGGCTGGGAACCCCAGCAAGAAGAAATGAACCATTTCTAACTGTAGGGTTTGGATGTTGTCCTTGCTAAACCTCATGTTGAATTGTAATTCCCAAAGTTGGAGGTGGGGCCTGGTGGAAGGTGATTGGACCATGGGGATGATTTCTCATGAATGGTTTAGTGCCATCCCTTTGGTGCTGTCCTTGAGATAGCGAGTTCTCTTGAGATCTGGTTGTTTAAAAGTGTGCAGAGCTTCCCCCACCCACCACCACTTGCTCCTGCTGTTACCATGTGAGACACTTGCTCCCCACTTCACCTTCAGCCAGTAAGTACTTATTAGGTTGGTGCAAAAGTAATTGCTGTTTTTGCCATTACTTTTAATGGCAAGTAAAAGTATTACTTTTGCACCACATAATACTTCAAGAAGTAAGCTTCCTGAGGCCCTCACCAGAAATGAATGCTGGCACCAGCCTTCTTGTACTGCCTGCAGACCGTGAGCCAATTAAACTTCTTTTTATTACAAGTTACTAGCCTCAGGTATTTCCTTACAACAATGCAAGAACGGCCTAACACACTAACCATGATGACATCCATGCACATGGTGGCCCCGCCTGTGCCATCCAACAGCTTTATGTCAAAAGATGTGATCCTGTTCTGGACGATAAGCGTTGTTTTGTTTTGTTTTGTTTTGTTTTGTTTTGAGACAGAGTCTTGCTCTGTCGCCCAGGCTGGAGTGCAGTGGCACGATCCCAGCTCACTGCAACCTCTGCCTCCCGGGCTTAAGCAATTCCCCTGCCTCAGCCTCCTTCAGCCTCCCAAGTAGCTGGGATTACAGGTGCCCACCACCACATCCAGCTAATTTTTTGTATTTTTAGTAGAGATGGGGCCTCACCATGTTGACCAGGCTGGTCTCAAACTCCTGGCCTCAAGTGATCCACCCGCCTGGCCTCAAGTGATCCACCCGCCTCGGCCTCCAAAGGTGCTGGGTTTACAGGCATAAGCCACCGTGCCTGGCCGCGGACAATAGGCATCAAGCTGACAATTCTAGCACCAAGGCAATGGGTCACATCTTACCTGCTCAGCTCAAGGCAGGTGCCAGGGAGGTTGCTTTAAACTTTTGGTATCTCTTTGGAAGGTTATATTTCCCTAGCATGACACCAATTTGCAGATAGCTCCTTGCCTTCAAATTCACCTCAAATTTATATTAGTACATAAACACACAGTTACTGTAAAGTGCTCACACAAAATAGAAATAAGTAGAGGAAAAGAAAAATGCCCTTTCTCCTATTCTTCCACTCCTGCTTGGCGTGAGGCTTTCTGGAACTTTTTCTATATCCACACAGGCTGGTAGCTTTGTGGTATTTACATGAATGGGACTACACACTCTATATGTGCTGTGATTTTCTTCTTTTACATGCAATATTCAGTACCGTGGACCTCTACCCATGCCAGGACTTATTGATCTACTTCACTCTTTTTAATGGCTGCATATGTACAACCATTTTACCATTCCTTTCTTAAAGGGTGTTTAAATTCTTAACAATTTTTTTCTCTTAAAAAACGGCCAGGCTGGGCCTGGTGGCTCATGCCTATAATCTCAGTGCTTTGGGAGGTAGAGGTAGGAGGACTGCTTGAGCCTAGGAATTCGAGACAAGCCTGGGCACCACAGCGAAATCCCTTATCTATTAAAAAAGAAAAAAAAAAAGGCCGGTGTGGTGGCTTTCACCTGTAATCCCAGCACTTTGGGAGGCCAGGGCAGGAGAATCGCTTGAGCCCAGGAGTTCAAGATCAGCCTGAGCAGCATGGTGAGACCCCCCCAACTCTATAAAAAAATTTAAAAATTAGCTCGGCTTGGTGGCACATGCCTGTAGTCCCAGCTACACAGGAGGCTGAGGTGGGAGGATTGCTTGAGCCTGGGGAAATCAAGGCTGCAACAAGTCATGATTGTTTCACTGCACTTCAGCCTGTGCAACAGAACAAGACCCTGTCTCAAACAAACAAACAAAAAAATGCTGAGCTGGGTGTGGTGACTCATGTCTGTGATCCCAGTGCTTTGGAAAGCCAAGGCAGGAGGATTTCTTGAGTACAGGTGTTCAAGATCAGCCTGGGCAACATACTTAGACCCATCTCTATAAAAAATAAAAATAAATAAAAAAATTAGTGAGGAGTGGTGGCACGCCTATAGTTCCAGCTACCAGGGAGGCTAAGGTGGAAGTATCACTTGAGTTCAAGAATTCAAGGCTGCAGTGAGCTATGATTGCACCACTGCACTCCAGCCTGGGTGACACAGCAAGACTCTGTGTAAAAAATAAAAATAAAAGATGTTGCAATAATCATCCTTTTAATGTTATGGGCTACTATATGAATATTTCTTCATATGGGCTCATAGGTAAATATCTTACATCTTGACAGTTACTGTCAAATTGCAACAAACCCGAAGAGAAAGAGGCAGCCAATCACTGAAGGAGTCTGGAAAACACTTCAGGCTAAAGGACCTTGAAGGTGAAGGCAGAGGAGAGGGGCACAAGAGAGCTAGACCTGTACCAGAGGCTTAAGGACAGTGGGGTGATTGAGTTTAGTGAGAAAGGAGAGGAGGAAAGTGACCTTAACTGAGTTCAGTAAGATAAGGTTGGCCCAGTCAAGGAGGGAAATTGGGAGATTGCATTCTGTTTTCCACAGTATTTGGCACCATTGAGAGGTATTAAACAAGAGTGGCCCTGAAGGGCTGTGATAACTGGTGCCTTCAGGCACTCACCTCGAGGTCAAAGTCAGCCTTCAGGCTTAGGTCACTCATAGACAAAAATACAGGAGGCTACATGGACTGTTCTGGATATAACCTGAATGATTCAAGGTCCAATACAGTCAGATCTCTGTTTCTGTGGGTTCTGCATTGGTGGATTCAACCAACTGCAGATTGGAAATATTTGGATCAACACTGACACTGGAGAAAGAAAAAAGAAAAAAAATTGGAGAAAAAAATTGCCTCTGTCTGTGTGTGGTGGCTCACGCATGTAATCGCAGCACTTTGGAAGACGGAGTTGAGAGGACCGCTTGAGCTCACGAGAGTTCAAGACCAGCCTGGGTAACATGACAAAACCCATCTCTACAAAAAAATACAAAAATTAGCTGGCTGTGGTAGTGTGCACCTGTAGTCCCAGCTACCAACTACTCAGGAGGCTGAGATGGGAGGATGGTTTGAGCCTGGGAGGTGGACGTTGCAGTGAGCCGAGATTGCGCCACTGAAATCCAGCCTGGGCGATAGAGCCAGATCTTGTCTCAGAAAAAGAAAAAAAGTCTGTACTGAACATGCACAGACTTTTTTCCTGTCATTATTCCCTAAACAATACAGTACAACAATGGTTTACATAGCATTTACATTGTATTAGGTACTATAAATAATCTAAAGATGATTTAGAATATACAGGAGGATGTGTGTAGGTTATATGCAAAATACTATGCCATTTTATATAAAGGACTTGAGCATCCACAGATTTTGGTATTTGAGGGAGTTCCTGGAGCCAGTCCCTCCTGGATACCAAGGGACAAATGTACTTTTCAATTAAGTGACTTAGATGATGGCAGTAAAAGTTCATTTTAGTCATGGAGGTATAAATCCTTTCAGGTTTACAGGCAGCTCAGAGCTCCAACCAGGCTGAGAGGGTCTTGGGCTTTAGGATGATGGGAAGGGAGTTTGGGGAAGGGAGGAGAAATGGAGGCAGGGACGGGTCCACTGTTGAACGAGAAAGGGAAGAGGGCCTAAGGTTGATGGCGTGGATCAAGTGGCTCATTGTGGTAGGAAATCTTGAAAAAAAAGAATTTTAAAAATCAGTAAATATTTCAAGGCAGATGTTAGGGGAGAGGAGTTCCCAAGATTCTATGCTTTCCTGAAGATAGGCCATCTAGAGGAATGGCTTCCAACATTTTTGGCTCATGTACCCTGTGGTAGAATTTTTTAAAACTATATACTATTTCATATAACAGACATTACAATTTTTTAATTTGTTTAGTTTGAAAAATGTGATTTTTGAATACATAAACACATATACATACATACATAATTTTAAAATATGATTGTTTCCCCAATTTGTATTTATCCAATGTAATCTAAATTCCACAATGACTTTTGTATTTATCGGCCACTGACAAATACATAAACAATTTTGAAAAATTGGAAATTTTATATTTCTTTTTTTCTCCCAGAATCTTATCCTAATATAATTTTGCTTGAAAGTCTTTTATTGACCAGACGTATGGCTCATGCCTGTCATCCCAGGACTTTGGGTGGCCAAGATGGGAGGATCACTTGAGCCCAGGAGTTCCAGACCAGCGTGAGCAACATGGTAAGACCCTGTCTTTATGAAAAAGTTTAAAAATTAGCTGGATGTGGTGGTGCACGCACTTGTAGTCCCATCTACTCTGAGGACTGAGGTGGGAGGATCATTTGAGCCCTGGAGGTTGAGGCTGTAGTGAGCTATGACCACGCCACTGTACTCCAGCCTGTGTGACAGAGCGAGACCCTGTGTCAAAAAAAAAAAAAGAAGTTTATTATAATAATGAAGTCTTGAGGTCATCACGGCTTGGACCAGACAGGTGGCAATTTTGGATACTACCTCTTTGTTGAAGGGGATAGAACTTAGAGAGACAACCATACCAATTATACAATGCTGAAACATGATGGAGTGGGATTCTCAATAGCCCTTGGGTAGGTTGTGAGGATTAAAGCAAGTCAACAAATGAAAAGAAAAAAAAAATTCAAAGAAATAGAAACCATTCAATGAAGAAAACAATGTGTTCCAAGTTATTAGTGTTATTCCCTCTCTCAGTTCCTGAGAAATATATCATAAAGCCTTTTACAAAGTTAACAAATAATTTTTAATTATATCTGTTACTCTTTCTCTTAGAGACACCTTGTTGATGAAACCAGGTTAAAAGCTATTTCAAATGGGTAATGGTGCATTTTATAATTTTTCCTGACATCTGTGAACAAAGTTCCAAACATACATGCCACATTTTATTTTATTTTAATTAATTAATTACCTTAAAAAGAAAATAGAGATGATATATTGCTATGCTGTCCAGGCCAGTCTTGAACTCCTGGCTTCAAGTGATCCTCCCACCTAGGCCTCCCAAAGTGCTGGTATTAAAAGTGTGTTACTGTGCCGAGCCCACATTTTATTTTTAAAGATAATTTTGGAATATCTTCAATGAGCATGATATACAAACATGTATAATGGACACCTGAGAATTGAAGTTTGGTAATCTCATTTTATAATGGAACATGATTATGTTTAATAATAAAATATTTACAAATAAACTGATACAATGTCCAGGTTTTATTTCAAAATAATGAGAGTAAAGAAGTAGGTGACAGTATAGATGAAAGAGATTGTCCATTACTTGAAATTTGTTGAAGCTGGATGTTGTATACATGAGATTTCATTACACCATTCCTTCTAACTGAGCATATTTATAATTTTCCAAAACAAAAAGTTAGAGGCCAGGCGTGGTGGCTCACACATGTAATCCCAACACTTTGGGAGGCCAAGGCAGGACGATCATTTGAGCTCAGGAGTTTGAGACTAGCCTGGGCAATATAGTGAGCCCTCATCTCTATTAAAAATTAAAAAAAGAAAAAAAAATTAGCCAGCTGTGACAGTCTGTGCCTGTGATCCTAGCTACTCCAGAGACTGAGGCAGGAGGATCACATCGGCCTGGGAGTTCAAGGCTGCAGTGAGCTATGATCATGCCAGCCTGGGTTACAAAGTGAGACCCTGTCTCTAAATAAATAAATAAATATTAAAAATACAGAAATAAAAAGTTAGAAAAAAGAGACAAAAAACAAGTTATGTTTAAAAATCATGGTTAAAGGCCGGGTGCAGTGGCTTACGCCTGTAATCACAGCACTTTGGGAGACCAAGGCAGGTGGATCACTTGAGGTCAGGAGTTCAAGACTAACATGGTAAAATCCTGTCTCTGCTAAAAATACAAAAATTAGCCAGGGGTGGTGGCATGTGCCTGTAGTCCCAGCTGCTCAGAAGGCTGAGGCAGGAGCTTGAACCTTGGGAGGCAGAGGTTGCAGTGAGCCAATATTGCACCACTGCACTCCAGCCTGGGCAACAGAGCAAGACTCTGTCTCAAAAAAAAATAATACAATAACATCATGGTTAGGACAGAATTAATAAGCATGTCAACAGTTTAAAAGGATGAATTAATCTTAATAAACTAAAACTCATTTTTAAAACTTCTGTTCATTATGTCTTAGATTGCATTTAAAGGAATGGGAGAGGCCAGGTGTGATGGCTCATGCCTATAATCCCAGCACTTTGGGAGGTCAAGGTGGGTGGATTGTTTGAGCCCAGGAGTTTGAGACCAGCCTGGGCAACATGGTGGAAGCCCCCTCTCTACAAAATATACAAAAAACTCGCCAGGCATGGTGGTGCGTGCCTGCAGTCCCACCTACTTGGGAGGCTAAGGTGGTAAGATCACTTGAACCTAAAAGTTTAAGGCTGTAGTGAGCCAAGAATTGCTTGAACCGGGAGGCAGAGGTTGCTGTGAGCCGAGAACACACCACTGCACTCCAGCCTGGGTGATAAAGCAAGACCCTATCTCTAGAAAGAATATTTAAAAATACATAAATAAAAGAATAGAAGGAAAAATGAAAAGAGCAAACAAAAGGCATTGGTTAATAAAGCTTATAAAAGTTATGTAGTATCTGCTTCAGCAGCACATACAGTAAAATTAGAATGATGCCAAGAATATTAGCATGGCCGTTGTGCAAGGATTTTTTTGTTTTGTTTTTTGAGACGTAGTTTCGCTCTTGTTGCCCAGACTGGAGTGCAATGGCGCCATCTCGGCTCACCGTAACCTCTGCCTCCCGGGTTCAAGCGATTCTCCTGCCTCAGCCTCTCGAGTAGCTGGGATTATAGGCATGCACCACCACGCCCGGCTAATTTTGTATTTTTAGTAGAGACGGGTTTCTCCATGTTGGTCAGGCTGGTCTCAAACTCCCAACCTCAGGTGATCTGCCTGCCTCAGCCTCCCAAAGTGCTGGGATTATAGGCGTGAGCTACTGCGCCCGGCCAAGGATATTTTTAAAATAAATTTTAAAAATTTAAAAGTTATACTCATAATGGTTATTAAGAGCATTATTTACAGTCAAACCCACCACATAAGGCAGAGGTTCAAAGGTAGTATTTCACTCTCCTGCTCAGACCCATCAAAATCTTCCTAAGGCCCCTTAAGATAGTTCAAACCCCGTGATAGACTCTTACCATGACTGGTTTTTGCCCATTTTCTCCAGCCCACCTTTCACCAAGCACCACCCCATCCCACACTCTGCTCTCCAGCCATTAAAACTTTTTCTGACATTTCCACTCAACTACACATTTGGGTATTGGAACATTTGGAAGAATTCACTTGTAAATCCACTTGGGTTTAGTGTATTCTTTGTGGAAAGATTCTCAAATAGTCATTCAATTTCTTTCTTTCTTTTTTTCTTTTTTTTTTTCTTTTTTTTTTTTTTGAGACGGAGTCTGGCTCTGTTGCCCAGGCTGGAGTGCAGTGGCGCAATCTGGCTCACTGCAAGCTCCGCCTCCCGGGTTCACGCCATTCTCCTGCCTCAGCCTCCCGAGTAGCTGGGATTACAGGCGCATGCCACCACGGCTGGCTAATTTTTTTGTATTTTTAGTAGAGACGGGGTTTCACCCTGTTAGCCAGGATGGTCTCCATCTCCTGACCTCGTGATCTGCCCACCTCGGTCTTCCAAAGTGCTGGAATTACAGGCTTGAGCCACTGCGCCCGGCCCGTCATTCAATTTCTTTAGTCGTTACAGTCTCCATGGTTTGTCTTTATTCTCAAGTATTTATTTATCTCTCTTTTTCAATCCCAACTAATGTGTAGCATCAAGTAAGTTTTTTTTTTAACTTGAGGTAAAATTCACATAATATAAAATTAACCATTTTAAAGTGTATGATTCAGTGGCATTTAGTATATTCATAATGTTGTACAACCACCACCTCTATCTAGTTCCAAAGTATTTTAATTACCCGCAAAGGAGATTTCATTCCCATTAGCAGTCACTATCTTCCCTTCTGCTCAGGCTCTGGTAAACCACTAATCTGCTGTCTGACTTTATGGGTTTGCCTATTCTGGATATTTCATATAAATGGAATCATGTAATATGTGACCTTTTGTGTCTGGCTTCCTTCATTTAGCATGTTTTAGAGGTTCATCTGCATTGTAGCATGTATAAGTTCTTCCTTTTTTTTTTTTCTTTTTTGAGACAGGGTCTCACTTTGTAGCCCAGGCTGGAGTGCAGTGGCGTGATCACAGCTCATTGCAGCCTCCATCTCCTGGGCTCAAGTGATCCTCCCACCTCAGCCTCCCAAGTAGCTGGGACCAGGAGCATGTGCCACCACACCCAGCTAATTATTATTATTATTTTTTTAGAAACAGGTTCTTCCTATGTTGCCCAGTCTGGTTGCAAACTCCTGGGCTCAAGTGATCCTTCCGCCTCAGCCTCCCAAAGTGTTAGGATTACAAGTGTGAACCACCATGCCTGGCCCTTCATTCCTTTTTAAAAATTGTGATAAAATATACAGAACATTGGCCGGGCATGGTGGCTCATGCCTGTCATCCCAACACTTTTGGACGCCAAGGTGGGTGGATTATCTGAGATCGTGAGTTTGAGGCCAGCCTGGTCAACATAGCGAAACCCCGTCAAAAAAAATTAGCTGGGCGTGGTGGCAGGCGCCTCTAGTCCCAGCTACTCGGGAGGCTGAGGCAGGAAAGTGGCGTAAACCCGGGAGGTGGAGATTGCAGTGAGCCGAGATCGTGCCACTGCACTGCAGCCTGGGCGACAGAGCGAGACTCCGTCTAAAAAAAACAAAACCAAAACCAAAACCAAACAAACAAAAACCTTCCTAGCAGCATTTGCGTGAACAAAATGGCAGCCCCCATATCTCAGGGGTTGTCTCTTTTATCAAGGGTTTTGGGCTGGTGATCTCCGCAGCCAGTTCTGGTGAGTCAGTCTGCAGCTATAGTTCCAGTAAGAACTAAAAAACGTTTCACACCTCCTATTTATCAACCTAAATACAAAACAGAAAAGGAGTTTATGAAACACGCCTGGAAAGCAGGACTGATTATTCCTCCAGAACGTCTGGATCATCCCATACATCTGGCCTGTACAGCTGGTATCTTTGATGCCTATGTTCCTCCTGAGGGTGATGCTCACATGCCATCTCTTTCAAAGGAAGGACTGAAACAGAGAACTGAAAAAATGAAGAAGAATGTGGCATCACAATTTTTAATCCAGAAGATAAAAGAGGGTGGCGACAATTTTGAAACAAAGGACTTTCCTGAAAAAGCTAAGGATATATTTACTGAAGTTCACCTTTGTCTAAACAACTCACACATGACTGACTGCATACCTTGCTAACTGAGCACTGTTTTCCAGACATGATCTGAGACATCAAATATAAGACCATCCGCTGGAGCTTCGTGGAATCTTTAGAGCCCCACCATGTGGTTCAAGTTCGCTGTTCAAGTTTGATGAACCAGGGCAACATATACATCTAGTCACCGTAGGCATGCACACCCAGCAGACTCTGGCCATCTGTGACTGGTTTGGCCGGTTGATGTATGGACAGGAAGATGTACCCAAGAATGTCCTGGAGTATGTTGTATTTGAAAAGCACCTGACAAACCCCTATGGAAGCTGGAGAATGCATGGCAAGATTGTTCCCCCATGGGCACCCGCTAAGCACCATCCTTAAGATGGTTATGATCCCTGGCCCTCAGCTGAAACCAGGGGAAGAATATGAAGAGGCACAAGGAGAGGCCCAGAAGCCTCAGCTAGCCTGATGGCAAGAATAACTTCTGGGGTGAAGCCTGGGTGATGAGGCTTCTGGAAGCTTTAAAGTCTTCCATCTCCATCATGCTATAGAAAGAAATACCTTTGTTCTCTCCCGCCCTGCTCGGGTCTTTTCAGCAGTCTCACCGTCAACAACCATGGCTGATGGCTGGCCCCAGGCAGGTGGCAGGTATAACACGGCCTTGGATCCTCTTCTTTTTTAAATTGTATATCTAGCTTCTGAGTCTAGATGAAAGGCAGTATGTTTCAGAGAATGTCGGATACCAGTTTTTCCCACAGCAGGGGCTGTGGGAGATAACCAGCAGTATTCTGTTTGTAATCACAGGGCAGGGATCAGAGTTTAAAATAAAACACTGTCAGAGTGTGTGGGGGCGAGGGGGGTGGGCAGAACAGAACATAAAATTCACAATTTAACTTTTTTTTTTTTTTTTTTTTTTGAGATGGAGTCTCACTCTGTCGCCCAGGCTGGAGTGCAGTGGCACCATCTCAGCTCACTGCAACCTCTGCCTCCTGGGTTCAAGCGATTCTCCTGCTTCAGCCTCCCAAGTAGCTGGGATGATAGATGTGCATCACCACGCCCAGCTAATTTTTGTATTTTTATTAGAGACGGGGTTTCACCATTTTGACCAGGCTGGTCTCGAACTCCTGACCTCAGGTGATCCGCCCTCCTCAGCCTTCCAAAGTGCTGGGATTACAGGTGTGAGCTACCACACCCGGCCCAATTTAATCACTTTTAAGTATACAATTAAGAGTACATTGTATACAATGTATACAATTAAGTATACATTGAGTACATCCACATTGTTGGGTAACCTTCACCACCATCTATTTCCAGAACTTTTTCATTATCCCAAACTGGAAGTCTGTACTCATTAAGCAGTAACTCCTCATTTCCCCCTTGATAACCACTATTCTACTTCCTGTCTCTATGAATTGGACTATTCTAGGTTTTCCATATAAGTGGAATCATACAATGTTTGTCCATTTGTGTCTGGCTTATTTCACTTTTAAGTTTCATCCCTGTTGTAGTATGTATCAAAATTTTCTTTCTTTGTAAGGCTGAATTATATTCCATTTTATGTATATACCACATTTGTTTATCCATTCATTTGTTGATGGACATTTAGGTTGTAACTACCTTTTGGCTATTGTAAATAATACTGCTATTGGCTGGGCACGGTGGCTCACACCTGTAATCCCAGCACTTTGGGAGGCCGAGGCAGGCGGATCACCAGAGGTCAGGAGTTCAAGACCAGCCTGGCCAACATGGTGAAACCCCATCTCTACTAAAAATACAAAAATTAGTCGGGGGTGGTGGCAGGCGCCTGTAATCTCAGCTACTCCAGAGTCTGAGGCAGGAGAATCGCTTGAACCCAGGAGGTGGAGGTTGCAGTGAGCCGAGATCGCCCCATTGCACTCCAGCCTGGGGGACAAGAGCGAGACTTCGTCTCAAAAAAAAAAATAATAATAATAATACTGCTATTAACCTGGGTATACGAATATCTGCTTGAGTTCCTATTTTCAATTATTTTGGGTATATACGCAAAGTGGAATTTCTGAGTTCTATGGTAATTCTACATAGTTTAACTTGTTTGTTTTTTAAAATTTATTTTGTATTTCAATAGGATTTTGGGGAACAGGTGGTGTTTGGTTACATGAATAAGTTCTTTAGTGGTGATTTCTGAGATTGTGGTGCACCCATCACCCAAGAAGTGTAGACTGTACCCAAATGTGTAGTGTTTTATCCTTCACCCCCACCCACCCTTTTCCCCAAGTCCCCAAAGTCCATTGTATCATTCTTATGCCTTTGCGTCTTCATAGCTTAGCTCTCAATTATGAGTGAGAACATACAATGGTTGGTTTTCCATTTCTGAGTTACTTCACTTAGAATAATAGTCTCCAATTCCATCCAATTTGCTGCGAATGCCATTATTTCATTCCCTTTTTATGGCTGAGTAGTATTCCATGGTAGATATATCTACCACATTTTCTTTATCCACACATTGATTTAACTTTCTGTGGAACCACTGGACTGTTTTCCACAGCTGCTGCACCATTTTAAATTCCTCCCAGCAGTGCCTAAGGGTTTCAATTTCTCCACATCCTAATCAACACTTGTTATTTTCTGTTTGTTTGTTTGTTTGTTTGTTTTGAGACGGATTTTTGCTCTTGTCGCCCAGGCTGGAGTGCAATGGCATGATCTCGGCTCACTGCAACCTCCGTCTCCCAGGTTCAAGAGATGATTCCCCTGCCTCAGCCTCCCGAGTAGCTGAGATTACAGGCACCTCCACCATGCCCAGCTTTTTTTTGTATTTTTAGTAGAGATGGGGTTTCACCATGTTGGCCAGGCTGGTCTCGAACTCCTGACCTCAGGAGATCCACCTGCCTTGGCCTCCCAAAGTGCTGGGATTACAGGCATGAGCCACTGTCCCTGGCCTCTTTGTTTGTTTTCAGTAATAGCCATCCTAATGTGTGTGAAGTGTGTGGTTTCAATGTGCATTTCCTTAATGATTAGTAACGTTAAACATCTTTAAGAATACAGAAAATTAGAACAAAACCTATTGACAAGGTTGATCTGATGGGCACGTATAGAAATGATTGGAGAATATAACATCTCTTGAGGGACATTAGAAAGCTTTATGAACTAGGGCCAGGCACAGTGGCTTAAGCCTGTAATCCCAGCACTTTGGGAGGCCGAGGTGGGTGGATCACGAGGTCAGGAGATCGAGACCATCCTGGCTTACACAGTGAAACCCCGTCTGTACTAAAAATGCAAAAAATTAGCCGGGTGTGGTGGCAGGTACCTGTAGTCCCAGCTACTCGGGAGGCTGAGGCAGGAGAATGGCGTGAACTCGGGAAGCAGAGGTTGCAGTGAGCTGAGATGGCACCACTGCACTCCAGCCTGGGCAACAGAGCAAGACTCCATCTCAAAAAAAAAAAAAAAAAAAAAAAAGAGAAAGCTTTATGAACTTGACTAGGCACTATGCCATAATATAAAACTAAACTTCGAAAATCTGGTCTAGACTTTATGTTCTTTGTCAATAAAGGTTTTCAGTAAGACATCATTAATAAATAACTAAAAAAATCACCTGGAACCTTAAAAACACACTTCTAATTATCTCATGGTGCAAGAAACAAATCTTTAAATTGAAAGAAATGTTGATTTCCAAAACTGTTGAATATTAGAAATCATTTATAATTTAATTTTAGCAAAAATATAAACTATCATGAGATGCAGCGAAAGCTCTAATCAGCTAAAGCTCTCCTGCTGAAGCAGGAGAATTGCTTGAGCCCGGGAGGTGGAGGTTGCAGTGAGCTGAGATTGCACTACGGCACTCCAGCCTGGGCGACAGTACGAGACTCTGTCTCAAAAAAAAAAAAAAAGAAAAAAGAAAAAAAATTTAGATCTTCAAATGCTTGTATTAGAAACTAAGAAAAATTGGCCAGGCACAGTGGCGAACACCTGTAATCCCAGTACTTTGGGAGGCCAAGGTGGGCGAATCACCTGAGGTCAGGAGTTTGAGACCAGCCTGGACAACATAGTGAAACCCTGTATCTACTAAAAATACAAAAAATTAGCTGGGCATGGTGACAGGTGCCTGTAATCCCAGCTACTCAGGAGAATTGCTTGAACCTGGGAGGTGAAGGTTGCAGTGAGCTGAGATTGCACCACTGCACTCCAGCCTGGGCAGTAAGAGCGAAACTCCTCAAAAAAAAAAAAAAAGAAAGAAACTAAGAAAAATGATAATTAATGTAATAAGCATCCTACTAAAAGTTAGGAAAAGAATACTATCTAACTTGCTGTGCATTGGTCTCTGAGTTTGTAATTTCAATTATTGGAATTTTCCTGTCTACCATTTCCATCTTTTTTTTTTAAGTTTACCTCTTTATTTCTGATGTTTTCCTATGTTATGCTCATCTTTGTGATTGCATCTTTTATTTCTTTAACCATCTCACACACAGCCTTTTTGTATTCTCTACCTGACATTTCCAACTCTTTATAGTTGGGGATCTAAATCTATTGTCTTGTTTCTATAAACTGCCTCACAGCGGCTTTCTTTCTTACATGTTGTGAGTTCTTTGTTTTTTAGTTTATTCCTGATTTTCATTTATGACAGTGCTATAGGCCTGCTTTGGGAACGTTTTTCAGATTGGAGTTGGCTTTGCTTCTGCAGGGGGTTGGGTACACCCCTACCCTTCTTGTTATTTCAAAAAATCAGTATACTATTTTAGCGCTGGGATAGTAAGGGCATTATTAAGAATGGAATGTTTGTGTTCTCCCAAATTCATATGTTGGAATCCTAACCCTCAAATTGATGATATTCAGAGTTGGAGCCCTTGAGAGGTGATTAGGTCATGAGCTTGAAGCCCTCATGAATAGGATTAATGCCCTCGTAAAAGGAAATCCCAGCGAGCTCTCATCCCTCTCTGCCATGTAAGAGCACAACTAGAAGTTGGCCATCAGCAACCCAGAAGAGGGTCCTCATCAGAACCTGACCATGCTGGCACCCTGATCTCAGACTTCCAGTTTCAGAACTGTGAGAAATAAATTTCTGTTGTTTATAAGCTACACAATCAATGGTACTATGTTATAGCAGCCTGAACAGACTGATGTAGACACCGTGCTATCCCTGCTGCCAGCTTGTTAGGTCTGACTTCCTGACTCTCCTACGGCTCTCCTCCTGCTCTCTGCCATTCTGGCCCTGATCTCCTGCCACCATGGCCTCACCTACCTACATGTATAGAGCTGGCTTCTGACACCCTAGGCCCCAGGGCCCAGATTTTCCAAGCCCCCTATTCCTCCCTCACCCAGGATTTAGCTTTTTAAATTATTTTGTTTGGTTAGTTAATTTTAGGGGGTTGTCTTTGGGGATCTCTAATAACTCCTATAAGATTGAGAGATTGATCAGCATTTTCTACCAAAGTGCATCATTTCTGGAGTCTTACTGTTTTGGAACAGAATTCCTTTTTTTTTTTGAGATGGAGTCTCACTCTGTCACCAGGCTGGAGTGCAATGGTGTGATCTCAGCTCACTGCAACCTCTACCTCCCAGGTTCAAGCAATTCTCCTGCCTCAGCCTCCCAAGCAGCTGGGACTACAGGTGCACACCACCACGCCCAGCTAATTTTTGTATTTTTAGTAGAGACGGGGTTTCACCATGTTGGCCAGGATGGTCTCCATCTCTTGACCTCATGATCCACCTGCCTCAGCCTCCCAAAGTGCTGGGATTACAGGTGTGAGCCACCACACCCAGCCTGGAACACAATTTCTTGGAGCTCCTACTCACTCATGATTGTTGAAGTAGAGAAGCTGGATTAGTCTTCTTCTTATCTACTATAATATCTGTTTACATCATTTTACTTTCAACCTTTCTAAGGTTTCTTGGTTTTATTTTTAGGTGTATTTCCTAATAACATATACTCTGACAAATTATGCCCCTTAACTGGAGGGCTTAATCTGTTTCCACATATTGTTACACATTTAGATTTATTTCTACCATATATTTTCCACCTTTTGTTTTTCTTACCTTTTCTGCATTGCGATTTTATTTATTTATTTATTTATTTATTTATTTATTTATTTATGAAATATGGTCTTGCCATGTTGCCCACCTGGCCTCAAAGCGATCCTCCCACCTTGGCCTCCTGAAGTGCTGGGATTACCAGCATGAGCCACCGTGGCTGGCCTAATTTGCATTTTTGACTTAAAGGCTAAAGTTGAGTTATTATCTTCAGGCTGGTCCTGAACAATTCAAATGTGTCTGGAAGCCTTAACTCTAATCACCAAGCTTCCAGCTTATATGCTATTATTTGTTGTCCACTGTTTTACCACTACTTACTTTTAT
Source organism: Pan troglodytes (assembly GCF_028858775.2). Taxonomy (NCBI): domain Eukaryota; kingdom Metazoa; phylum Chordata; class Mammalia; order Primates; family Hominidae; genus Pan; species Pan troglodytes. The sequence goes on from NC_072410.2 coordinate 35,315,922, forward strand.
TTTTATTATTATTATTTTTTGAGATGGAGTCTTGCTCTTTCATCCAGGCTGGAGTGCAGTGGCATGATCTCAGCTCACTGCAACCTCTGCCTCCCAGGTTCAAGTGATTCTCCTACCTCAGCCTCCCGAGTAGTTGGGATTACAGGCGTGCACCACCAAACCTGGCTAATTTTTGTATTTTTAATAGAGAAGGGGTTTCACCATGTTGGCCAAGCTGGTCTTGAACTCCTGACCTCAGGTGACCCACACACCTCAGCCTCCCAAAGTGCTGTGATTACAGGCGTGAGCCACCACACCCCACCTCTAGTATTGTTTTATAGTGGAAATGTTTGTTCAACAATTCCCCTCGTTTACCATTTTCTTTGCTGAAATTGCTCCTTGAATCTCAAGTCATCCTTTGACATCAAAATTTGGTTTCTTGAAATACACACTTTAGGAATTCCACTAGTGAAGTTTTATTGCTATAAACTCACTCAGTTTTTTCTTATCTAACAAAGGTCTTCATTGTTTCAATGTGAAGATAGCTTCACATTTAAGATATTTTCTACTGTCTTCGATATTCATTTGTTCCTGTTGGGAAGCTAGCTTCCAGTGCAATTCTTATTACTATATAGAGATTCTTTTTTTTCTTAGTTACTTTTTTTTTTTTCTAATCTCATGTCCATCTCTGATCCATTCTTAGTTACTTTTCAATAATCTTGCTGTCTTCAATGTTCTTCAGATTTATTAAGCTATGTCTCAGTATGGAGTTCTTTTTATATGTTATGCATGAGAGTTTTTATCTTTTCAATGTTTATCATCAATTTTGAAAAATTCTAGCAATCATCTTTTTTTTTTTTTTTTTTTTGAGACAGAGTCTCACTCTGTCACCTAGGCTGGAGTGCAATGGCACAATCTCGGCTCACTGCAACTTCTGCCTCCCAGGTTTAAGCGATTATTCTGCCTCAGCCTCCCGAGTAGCTGGAATTACAGGTGCCCACCACCATGCTTGGCTAATTTTTGTATTTTTGTAGAGACGGGGTTTCACCATGTTGGCCAGGCTGGGCTTGAACTCCTGACCTCAGGTGATCTGCCCGCCTCGGTTTCCCAAAGTGCTGGGATTACAGGCGTGAGCCACCGTGCCCGGCCGCAATCATCTTTTTGAATACCACCTCTCCTTCATTGTTTCTATTCTCTTTTCTAAGAGTTTGTTTTAATATATGGTAAAACTTATTCTATCATTTCTTTTTTTTTTTTTTGAGATGGCATCTCACTCTGTCGCCCAGGCTAGAGTGCAGTGGCACAATCTCGACTCACTGCAACCTCCACCTCCCTGGTTCAAGCAATTCCCCTGCCTCAGCCTCCTGAGTAGCTGGGATTACAGGCGCACACCACCAGGCTCGGCTAATTTTTTTGTATTTTTAGTAGAAACAGGGTTTTACCATGTTGGCCAGACTGGTCTTCAACTCCTGACCTCAGACAATCCACCCACCTTGGCCTCCCAAAGTGCTGAGTTTACAGGCATGAGCTACCGCACGCAGCCATCTATCATTTCTTTTACTTAACCTCTTTATTTTATTTTCCACCTTTTTTCTCCAAGTCACATTTTTCATAATTTCTTTATATTTATCTCCCTTTCATCAGTTTTCATTTTAATGTATATTCTCCTATTTAATTCTTCTATTGAGCCTTAAAAATCAACTGTAATTCTTGTTTATAGAAATATACTGTGTATTCATAGTAATTCTTATTTATAGAAATACATAAATAAGTGTATTCATACTAAGAGAACATTTATATATGAGTCTGTTTCTGAACTCTTCATTTTGTTCCATCAGTCTATTTGCTTATCCTTTGCCAACACCACAATTCTATCACAATTGCTTTAAAATAAGTTTTGATATCAGCAAAAGTGGTCTTCCTACTTTGTCTTTTTCCTTAAGATTGTCAGTTATTCTTGACCCTAAGCAATTATAAACACACACAGGCACACACACAGTTGAGATTTTGATTGTAATTGCATCAAATCTATAGATTATGTTGGGGGAAACCGACATCTTTATGAACTTGAGTGTTCAAATCTATGAAGGAGGTATGTCTTTGTATCTATTTAGATTTTAATTTTACTCAATAATGATTTTAGTTTTCTCTGTAATGCTCTGTTCTTCTTTTGTTAGATTTTTCTTAGGTATTTGGTGTTTTTCAATGCTATTGGAAATGATATTTTTAAAATTTGATTTTTGAATTGTATATTTCTAGTATCTAGGAATGCAATTATGTTTTCTAAAAAGATTTTGTATCCAGCAATTTTGCTAAGGCCACTTACTAATTCTTTTGTATTTCTGTCCCTAATAATATTCAAGTAATGAATATTTTATTTCATATTTATTTATTTTGAGATGGAGTCTGCCTTTATCTCCCAGGCTGGAGTGCATTGGTGCGATCTTAGCTCACTACAGCCTCTGCCTCCTGGGTTCAAGTGATTCTCCTGCCTCAGCCTCCCGAGTAGCTGGGATTACAGGCATGCGTCACCACTCCCGGTTAATTTTTTTGTATTTTTAGTAGAGACGGGGTTTCACCATGTTGGTCAGGCTGGTCCCAAACTCCTGACCTCAAATGATCCACCCGCCTTGGCCTCCCAAAGTGCTGGGATTTCAGGCGTGAGCCACTGTGCCTGGCCTTCCATTTAATATTTTTAAACCATGTGAACTCATGATAGAAATTTTCAAACATATGCAAAATTGGAATAGTATAACCTTCCATCTCTCCATCACCCAGCTTCAATAATTGTCAACTCATGGACATTCTAGTTTCCACTGATAGCCTCTATCCATATCCCCCTCACTTACCATTACATGTAAATTACAACATCTTATAATTGTACCTATAAATATTTCACTGTGTACATCTAATAGATAAGTACTTTATTAAAAGCCCCAAACCACATTACCATTATCACACCTAAAGAAACTCAGGCCTTTGACTATGAGTTTTCTGAGAAGACTCTCCCTGAACCTACCTAGAGCCAAGGCCAAGACAAACTCTTTTCCATGCTGTCTTCTTCCTATACAGATTTTTTTTTTTTTTCCTGTCTCACTGTTTCCCTATGGTGTAGCCCTTTGTGGAGGTCCAGCTTTAAAAGCGGGTCTCTGATCTTACTCCTGGCTCTTTGTCTGGTTCCCAGCAAGTGGTCTAAACTCTAGGCACCAGGGGTGAAATGGTGCCCTCAGGGCAGCTGAGGATTCAGAGCTGATGATTACCCAGCATTGCCTCTTCTCACAAGGATTTCCCTTTGTTGTTGTTTGACTTTCTTTTGTAAGCTCATCCAGGCACTGTAAAGGGTGAAGCTGTTCGCACTGGAGGATTTCAGTATATCTAGGTTACCTTCTTCCTGGAAATCCTGAACTCATACTTAATCATATAGTTTTAGAATTATCATTTAACGATCCCTTATCTAGAATTTTGAGCAGAAATAATGGGGTGTCACATGGAGAATTCCTCCATAAAACGATGTTAAACCTGAGACTCGAAGGATGCGTATAAGAGGGGGCTGGGTAAGGAGCAGGGGAGACACAGTGTTTTGAAAACTGGGAAGAGTATTTTAAACAGAGGCGGCAATCATATGAAGCCTTTGTGGTAGGAAGGGGAGGCACAAAGGAAGAAGGCTCAGTATGAACCAACCCAGAAAGACCTGCTCCATCCAGCCTATTAGGCTGGGTTGGAGCAATGAGATTCCCACTGCAGTTGAAATCTTTGGTGTGATTTCCGCAGGCAGCCTCTCTTATCTTTATAAAGGTTCCAGGATGTACAGAGGACCTTCCCCACTCTCTTCAACAGCAGGAGGTTATTCTCATTGTATCATTTAGGACACTGTGGATGGAAAACCTAAACTGCCCACAAGCTTGGGTCCACGCTTAATAGATGAGATTACCCTGTACATTTATTAAGACTTAAAGCAAATGGCTGGTCTGGGTGGCAAATACCACACCCTCAGACTCCTTTACTCAATGTCCCACCTTCCTTTTCTTGTGCTGTTTGGGAGGCATTTTCCTCAGCAGGTAACTGCATCCCCAAACTAACGCAGGAAGCTTGGGTGGCTTCCCCTTGGGGGGCAGCTGCCTGGGAAGGCAGCCAACTTGCCTTTTGGTCTTCTGAGGGAAAGCCAGGGTACAGGTTGGGGCTGGGGAGAGGGGGGCTCAGCCCTCTCATATGCCTGCCAATAGCCTTGCACACTTATGTTACCAGCATCACTTTATTAAAAATACAAGTAGAATGACTCCATTAAATATCATTTACTTGGTGGTTAGTAGACTTTAAAAGAACTCACTCAAATAATGCATGAACTGTATTTCTCTTTTTTTAGAGAATGCATTGGTTTCCCAGGGTTGCTGCAGCAAAGTACCACAAATTGGAGGACTTAAAACAGGAGAAAGTTCTTCTCACACAGTTTTGGAGGTTCGAAGTCCAGAATCAAGGTGTTGGCAGGGTTGGCTCCTTCAGAGGGCTCCCAGGGAGAATCTGTTCCATGGCCCTTTCCTAGCTACTGGTGTTGCTGGCAGCCCTTGGCATTCCTTGGCTTGTAGGTGCATCATTCCAATCTGTGCTTCCATCTACACATGGCTTCTCCTTGTGTGCATTTTTTTTTTTCTTTTCAGATGGGGTTTCGCTCTTGTTGCCCAGGCTGGAGTGCAATGGCACCATCTGGGCTCACTGCAACCTCTGCCTCCCAGGTTCCAGCGATTCTCCTACCTCAGCCTCCCAAGTAGCTGGGATTACAGGCATGTGCCACCATGCTCGGCTAATTTTGTATTTTTAGTAGGCACGGGGTTTCTCCATGTTGGTCAGGCTTGTCTCAAACTCCTGACCTCAGATGATCCGCCTGCCTCAGCCTCCCAGAGTGCTGGGATTATAGGCGTGAGCCAGTGAGTCACTGTGCCCGGCCCCTTGTGTGCTGCTTCTTTTGTTTTTGATATGGAGTCTCGCTCTGTTGCCCAGGCTGGAGTGCAGTGGCATGATCTCGGCTCACTGCAAGCTCCGCCTCCCGGGTTCACTCCAGTCTCCTGTCCCAGCCTCCTGAGTAGCTGGGACTACAGGCGCCCGCTACCATGCCCCGCTAATTTCTTTGTATTTTTTTTAGTAGAGACGGGGTTTCACCATGTTAGCCAGGATGGTCTTGATCTCCTGACCTCTTGATCCACCCGCCTCGGCCTCGCAAAGAGCTGGGAGCCACCACGCCCGGCCCCTTGTGTGCTTCTTATACAGACAACAGTCATATTGAATTAAGGACCCAGTGTAATTGAGTATGACCTCATTTTAGCTTAACTAATTACATCTGTAATGATTCTATTTCTAAATGAACTTACCATCTTTTCTTTTCTTTTCTTTTTTGAGATGGAGTCTGGCTCTGTCACCCAGGCTGGAGTGCAGTGGTGAGATCCTGGCTCACTGCAACTTCCACCTCCTGGGTTCAACTGATTCTCCTGCCTCAGCCTCCCAAGTAGCTGGGATTACAGGCGCCTGCCACCACACCTGGCTAACTTTTGTATTTTTAGTAGATACGGGGTTTCATCATGTTGGCCAGGCTGGTCTCGAACTCCTGACCTCAGGTGATCTGCCCGCCTCGGCCTCCCAAAGTGCTAGGATTATAGGCATGAGCCACTGTGCCTGGCTAAAGTTACCTTCTGAATGAAGTATTGGGGGTTAGGACTTCAACATATCTTTTTGGGGCATGCAACTCAACCCATAACAGAGAAAGACAATATATGTGAAATACAGTACTATGATCTCTGTGGTACAAAGTTCTCTCCTCAGCAATCTGGCAGAATGTCATCTGCTGGTTTTAACCTCTGGTATTCTAGGCTTCTGTGTCAGGATATAACAGCCTGACTCCTCAAAGAAGGCAAATACTTTCTCCTCATTTTCCTTACTCATGAACTCAGGCAGAGTCTGGGTTTGCCAGAGTCAGTGTCCATGGGTTTCCGTCATTTATGAGGCCTTTACCTACAGACGCAAGGCCTGGCTCATGAGAACTCTGGCAAGAAGATTTAAAGTCACAAGCAAGGGGTGAGAAATACTAGAATCTTTTTGGAACCGATTTTGGAGTGTGATGGGATCTTATTTTATAATTATTCCAAATGATTATCCAGTTCTCTCTCTATTCTTTTTAGGGAATAGATGCATAGCATGTTGATTTGAAAGTGCCTCCCCTTATGACACACTAAAGTTTTATGTATATTTGTGTCTTTCCATTTAGAGTTGTAAGCGTCCTTCAGAAAGTGCTGAAGTTTTAGCCTAGGCAGCAGAGTGGGACCCCATCTCTATAAAGATTTTTTTTTTTAATTGACAGGAGTGGTGGCATGCCCCTGTCGTTCTTGTTTACTCGGGAAGTTGAGGCAGGAGGATTGTTTGAGCCCAGGAGTTCAAGACTGCCATGAGCAATAATTGAGCTATCATGCCACTGCACTCCAGCCTGGGTGACAGAACAAGATGGCTAAAAAAATACAAAGTGCTGGGGCCAGGCGCGGTGGCTCATGCCTATAATCCCAGCACTTTGGGAAGCGGAGGCAGGCGGATCACGAGGTCAGGAGATCGAGACTATCCTGGCTAACAAGGTGAAACCCCGTCTCTACTAAAAAATATAAAAAATTAGCCGGGCGTGGTGGCGGGCGCCTGTAGTCCCAGCTACTCAGGAGGCTGAGGCAGGAGAATGTCATCTGAACCCATGAGGCGGAGATTGTAGTGAGCCGAGATTGCTCCACTGCACTCCAGCCTGGGTGACAGAGCGAGACTCCATCTCAAAAAAAAAAAAAAAAAAAAAAGCTGAAATTTTGTTCATCTACATTCTGCACCTTTATTTCTTGCTCTTTTGCTTGTTGTTGCTATTGTTACCAAAAGGAAAACCTTTTTGCTCATTACTTACTTCTAGAATAAAAAAAAATTCAAACTTGATTTTTTTCCGGTTATTTTGTAATCAGGTCTAATTAGCTCTAATACTTTTTTAGATGATTCTTTTTGTGTTCTCAGTGTAGATCTTCACATCATCTGAAAATAGTAATACCATTCTTCAATTATTGTCTGCACTTTCTTGCTTCAAGGTCTTTGATTCTGAAGTTATTGTCTGAATTTCTATCATTCCTGTCGTTCAAACGCCTACTCTTCATCAGGACCCAGTTCCTCTGTGAAACCTCGTTCAACGTCCCAGGAAGAGTTAATTTCCCTCTCCTTGAACTTCCAGAAAACTTGGTACATGCCTTTATTATAACCGTATCATACTGCATTGTAATTATCTGCTTATAAAACTGCTTTCCCCAAGAAAACTCAAAACAACACACGTTTCTTCTCTAGGCCATGAGTCAAGCTGGAGGTGTTCTCTGTGGAAGAGGGAGGAGTGATGCTCTCTTATTCATCCAGGTGTTCCCTGTTCAGCAGTTTGGTACCGACAGAGAAGAGAGAGGGCGGGGGTGCACTAGGAAATCAATGAGTAGACAAGGGAGCCCACCAGTAGGGGACATGCTGGAACCAGATCTAGGACCCTGGCTTTTCTGCCCCACTGTTATGCCTCTCTAGATGCTGAAATCCAGTTCGGGGACCTATCGTCTCTGGACTGCCTTTTAGCTCTTGTGGGACTTGATTAACTTGGAAAAGTGGCGCTACTCTGTGCCCTGTACCCTTCCCACGCCTCACTATGCCACAGCCGCAGGCCCAGCCAGGGTTTCACCCACGCGTCCCCGGGAAGAATCGCGCCACCTAGAGGTCCAACATGGAACTCCTCTTCCTGCAAGTTGGTTCGCGGCCTGAATTCCAATCCCCCAGCCGGCGCCGCCGTGGCGCAGGTCCATCTCCTCCCGCGCAGTGCTAGGTGTTTGAGGCGCGGTCCCCTGGCTAGAGGCTGCCCAGGCGTTATGGGGCCACACTTGCTGAGCTAGAAGCTGGGTCTGATCTTCCTCTGCTCCCCACTGAGAATTCCCAGGTGGGCCAGAACAAGTGGCAGGAAGAAGGCTCGCGGCTCGCGGTGATTCAGCCGGGTCGCCGCTCTGGGATCCTCCCTCTCACCAAGAAAGCCTCCGGGAAGCCCGGGGTTACCAGGCGCGGGAAACAAGGCGGCTTTATTTTGCATAATGCTTTCGGACAAACGGCCCGGGAAGGCGGCGGGGGAGGCGGCTGGCAGGCCTGGAATGCACACACCTGTACCTGAGAAGGCTCCTTTGAATTCCTTCTGCTCTGTGGTCTCCTGGGGGCTTCGCCGGCGGCAGTGGGTGGGAGTTTGGCAGCCTGTGCCCTCGGGAGGAGCACCCCACCCAGACCTCCAAGTGGGGCGGCCACCGGGGGAGGGGAGGGGTGGCGCCAGCCTGTTTATGAACTTCCCTCCCCTACTCCCTCTCCACCTGCAGTTCCCACCCCTCCTCCTCCCCAGACCCACTGGAAGCAAAGCTTTCGGGAAAGAAATAGTTCGATGACAGTTTCCTGAAGGGATTTCAGGTCGGGAACGGGGCGTCCAGCGCATGCGGCAGGGCCCTTTGTCCTGCCAGCCTGAGTCTGGCTTGTCCTTTTTCTTGCTTCCCAGTGCTTCACCTGACAGGTGAAACTGAAGCCCAGGAAAGTCGGCTTTCCAGCAGTGGGTGGCAGAGCAGCATTCGTATCTGTTTACCTTTTCTAGCCTGTTCTGTAAAATTATTTCATAGCTTAGCCTTGCTTGACATTATCAGGTTAGTACTGCGCACAAATCAATAGTTGGGAAACTCCACCTGAAAGGCACTCTAAGGTGGTCATCGGAAATATTGTATTCTTTGAACCTGGCCTAGTCCTCCAGAAGGCGGCCCCACCCCATCTGCAAGGAGAAGTCCATCAGGTGTCACTCAAGAGAGGAGGGAGGCGAGGACCTCCTTCCCTTCACCCTGGTCTCATCAGCCCCTGTACGTGCCTACCTTCAGCCAGAAGGTGGCCAAAGTAGGAGGGAAACACATCAATTACATAAAGTTGTTCAGGCTATCCTTCTAGCAGTTGCTTTCCTTTAAACCTGCAGAGATCCTTTCAAAAAGTTCAAGGACAAAGCGGGTTGTTGTTTTGAGATGGAGTCTCACTCTGTCGCCCAGGCTGGAGTGCAGTGGCGGGATCTCGGCTCACTGCCACCTCCGCCCCCCCGGGTTCAAGCGATTCTCCTGCCTCAGCCTCCCGAGTAGCTGGGATTACAAGGCGCCTGCCACCGCGCCCGGCTAATTTTTGTGGTTTTAGTAGAGGAGGGGTTCACCATGTTGGCCGAACTCCTGACCTCGTGATCCACCGGCCTTGGCCTCCCAAAGTGCTGGGATTACAGGCGTGAGTCACCGCGCCTGGCCCAAAGCGGGTTTTCTTCTGAGTCAGGGCAGGCAGAGGTGAGAGACAGTGCTCAGGGACCCAGAGCCTGTCACAGTTCAAGCAGAGCCCCAGGAGAAAGGGAACCAGAGGGGGTGGCGGCCCCTATGGCCCCAGGCCACCACCTCTCCTAGAATGGGGAGGTTGTATCTCACTTCCGGTGGATCCCTCTGCAGCTAGAACAGAAAGACTCAAGGCTGCATTCCGTTTCTTTCTTTCTTTTTTTTTTTTTTTTTTTTGAGACGGAGTCTTGCTCTGTTGCCTAGGCTGGAGTGCAGTGGCATGATCTTGGCTCACTGCAACCTCTGCCTCCGGGGTTCAAGCGATTCTCCTGCCTCAGCCTCCCGAGTAGCTGGGACTACAGGCGTCCGCCAACACGCCCACCTAATTTTTGTATTTTTAGTAGAGACAGGGTTTCACCAAGTTGGCCAGGCTGCTCTCATGATCCACCTGCCTCAGCCTTCCAAAGTGCTGTGCTGGGATTACAGGTGTGAGCCACCGCGCCTGGCCTTTTTTTTTTCTTTTCTAACTTTTATTTTAGATTTAGGGGGTACATGTGTGAGTTTGTTACCTTGTTATATATTGCATGATGCTGAGGTATGAGGCATGAATGAGCCCACCAGCCAGGTACTGAGCATAGTACCCAACAGCTTTTCAACACTTACCCTCCTCCCTCCCCCCACCAGTAGTTCCCAGTGTCTGTTGTTCCCATCTTTGCATCCGTGTGTAATGTTTAGCTCCCACTTATAAGGGAGAACACGCAGTATTTGATTTTCTGTTCCTGCATTAATTCGCTTAGAATAATGGCCTCCAGCTGCATCCGTGTTGCTGCAAAGGACACGACTTCATTCTTTTTTATGGCTGCACGGTAAGGCTCCATTCTTGAACAAGGCCTGGTGCAGAATGAGAAAGTGAGTGAGGAGGAGAGGAAAGCAAGAGAAGGAAGAAGGGGAGGAGACGGCATGGCCACAGGAGCCACTAGGTCTCTCATTAAAAGGGCATTTGTTTGAGGCAGAGGACCCTGTGCAAGATATGGCGAGCCGGCTGGTGATGATGGAGTTGAGCATGGGGGCTCAGGAGGGTCCCCTGGCTAAAGCAGGGGAAGGAGAGATTTGCTCGTGGCTGAGCACAGGACTCCCGCTGAGGGTGTGGAAAGTCCTGGGCTACAGTTCCAGCCCTTAGGCCAACACAGACAGGCCCACATCTTTCAGATGGGATATCCATGTTGACCAGAGACAAGGGAATGAGAAACTGTAGCTAGAAAACGATCCTAGACGTTTCTTATCCCTCAAAGCCTTCTGAATGAACAGCAGTGTGACAAACCACAGGAACTCCAAGAAGGCAAACAGACATGAGATCACTGGTTCCAGAGCTAGAAACCTTTCCCTATGTCTTTTGGGCCCAGCCAGGCAGGTGGTCGGGGACAGCTATGAGACTTCACTGCTCTCATGAGGAACAGAAAGCCCACCAAGGGCCGGGGTTACAGTCTGGACACTGAGTCCAAAACAAGTCACATTTTGACTCCTGTAGCACATTGTGTTTTCCAGAAATTGCTCCAACAGTATTTTCAGTCTCACATGCCTTATCTCTCCCCTATAAAGAGGTGGAGACTATTTTCCCTCCCCTTGAACCCGGGCAGGCCTTTGTGACCGCCTCAGCTGATAGAATGCAGGGTAGTGATGATCCCTGACTTCCAAGGCTTGGTCTTAAAGGTGATAGGTATCGCTTCCACCTGGTTTTCTCTCTTGAGATGTGTGTATTGAAGTTTAAGAAGTCTGGCTATCCTGAGGCCATTTTCTACAGAAACAAGAGAGACGGAGAGAGACGGGGTGAGGGGTGGGGGGTAGAGAGAGAGAGAGAGAGAAACAGAAATACGAGACACGGGGAGAGAAGAGGTGAGATGGGGTGAGAGAGAGAGACATTGAACTCCAGTTGTTCCAGTCCTGAGATGTTCAAATGTTCTCAGCTTCGGTGTCAAACATGGGAGAGAGTGAGCTTCAGAGGACTCCAGCCCCCAACCCCTCCAGATGATGCTAAATGGAGCAGAGATGACCTGTCCCTGCCAATCCCTGCCCAGACCACAGACTCCTGAACAAAAATGCTGTTTTAGGGCCAGGCGTGGTGCCTCACACCTGTAATCTCAACACTTTGGGAGGCTGATGCAGGTGGATCACTTGAGGTCAAGAGTTTGAGACCAGTCTGGGCAACATGGCAAAACCCCATCTCTACTAAAAATACAAAAATTAGCCAAATGTGGTAGTGTGCGCCTGTAATCCCAGTTACTTGGGTGGCTGAGTCAGGAGAATCACTTGAACCCAGGAGGCAGAGGTTGCAGTGAGCCGAGATTGTGCCACTGCACTCCAGCCTGGGTGACAGAGTAAGACTCTGTCTAAAAAAAAATTAAATAAAAATAAAATGCTGTTTTAATTCACTAGGTTTTTAGGTTTTTGGGTAGCTTGCTGTACAGTATCGAATAATCAGAACACATAAAGTTTCTTGGCCCTATTTATGCTCTCAGTAACTATGAAGAGGAGTGAGTTACCATCCTTAATTTACAGGCAAGACCACCAAAGCGCAGTGGGCATTAGTCACAAGATTTTATGGACTGAATTGTGTCCCAAAATTCGTATGTTGAGGCTCTAACTCCCACTGTGACTATTTGGAGATAGGGCCTTTAGGGAGGTCATTAAAGTTAAATGAAGTCATTAGGGAGGGGTCCTAGTCCAATGGGACTAGTGTCCTTGTAAGAAGAGAGAGACACCAGAGCTCGTTCTTTCTACACCATGTGAGGACACAGGGAGAAGGTGGCTGTCTGCAAGCCAGGAAGAGAGACCTCACTAGAAACTAACCCTGATGGCACCTTGATCTTGGACTTCTGTCTTCCAGAACTGTGAGAAAATGAATCTCTGTTGTTTAAGCCACCAGTCTGTGGCATTCTGTTATGACAGCCTGAGAAGACTAAGACACAAGATAAGTGGCACAGCCTTGATTCATAACACAGTTCTCTGACTCCAAAACTGGCAGCCTACTCAGCACTCTGCTGAAAGTCAGAACAGGACCCTGTCCACAAGCAATGATGCTCCTGGGTCCAGACTCACGCAACAGGGTCATTATCGAAGCGTCAGCAGAACCAGATTCTGCTTGCTCTACTAAGAGTTCAAGGGCAAAGCCAAGAAACAACACCAAGAAGTAGTTTCAGAAGCCAAGGGAGGCATTCAATTATGACCTGGAATATGACAGGCCTGGGGTAAAGCCTGGATGATGTTAGGGACCCTGGAACCGGGGACATAGCCAGGCTATTTTCTCTGGCTTCCTCTCTTTCATGGGCATTTATTGCATGTCAGTGATCTGCCAGGCGCTCTTCCAGGCATTGAGAAAAGAGCAGCCAACAAGCCAGACAGGGCCCCTGATCTCATGGAACTTACATTCCAAGGGGGACAGAAGGCAAGTGAATAAACACAAAGTGAATTCCCTTCTAATTGTAATAAGTGCTGTGAAGCGAATGAACAGCGACATAACAGAGAACATCTTGGGGAAAAGGGGATCTGTGGCGGTGACGTTTGAGCTGGGATGTAAAGAATGAGAAGCAGCCACCCATGAAGAACAGGGAGATTGTTCCAGGCAGAGGGATGATAGGTGCAAAGGCCCTGCAGTGGGAAATCACGAGAGTCATCCGGAAAATATACAGGAGGGAGTTGCTGAGATTCAAGCATAGCGATGAGGTGAGGAGAGGTCAGAAGGAAACTTGGTGAGGCAGACCAGACTTTACAGGCCTTGTAGGCCACAGCAAGGAGGAGTCTCACTTTAATAAATTAAAGGTAGATGTTTTGTCACTGTGGTGCAGAACAAGGGGGATAAATGCCCAGATGTTCCCAGGAAGGAAATGGAGCTCAGGTGAGCTGAGGAGACACTGTTGTTGAAAAGCATGCTTGGCCGGGCATGGTGGCTCACGCCTGTAATCCCAGCACTTTGGGAGGCCGAGTTGGGCAGATCACTTGAGATCAGGAGTTCGAGACTAGCCTGGCCAACAAGGTGAAACTCCAACTCTACTAAAAATATAAAAATTAGCCGGGCATGGTGGCAAGTGCCGGTAATTCCAGCTACTCAGGAGGCTGAGGCAGGAGAATCGCCTGAACCCGGGAGGCGGAGATTGCGCTGAGCCAAGATTGTGCCACTGCACTCTGGCCTGGGCGACAGAGCAAGACTCCATTTCAAAAAAAGCATGCTCATCCCTTTGAGGTCATCACAAGGCCTGGTGATGAGCCCTTTGAGTCCCTGTTTGCCTGCTCAGCTGGGACTCTCTCCCACTGCTGGGGACATGGGAAAAAAGTAACCATTTGCTTAATTCCAAAATTGATTCCCAGGGTACAGGGACATCAGAGCACTGAGTGCTCAGTGCTGAGATTAGGGACTTATCCCCAAGTGTAGCCAGGAAGAGAGCAAAGGGAACTACAATGCTTGCATTAGTTTTCTATTGTTAAACTTCTGACATACTTAGTGGCTTAAAACAACACAAGTTTATTATCGTACAGTTCTGTAGGTTGAAATTCCAATACAGGTGTCATCAGGCAGGGTCTAGCTGTCAGCAGGGCTGCATCCCTCTCTGGAGCTCTTTGGGACAATCGATTTTCATTTCCTTGACTTTCAGCTCCTGAAGACTGTCTGCATTTCTTGGTTCATGGCTCCTTCCTATGTCTTCCAAGCTGGCAGTGGCAGGTTAAGTCCTTCTCACACTGCCATATCTCTGGCTCTTTAGTTATCACATGTGCCTCTGATCACAGCCTGGGAGGGCTCTCCATTTTGAAGGACTCATGTAATCAGTTGGGCCCACCTGGATAATCCAAGATACCTTCCCCCTCTCAGGATCCTTAATCACATCTGCAATGTCCCTTTTGCTATGTAAAATGACTTACAGATTCCAGAGATTAGGATGTGAACATCTTTTGGGATCATTATTCTGCCTACCACAATGCAAGTTCATGGCTAAAGGAAGGATAAAAGTGGATGGATCTGGGGTTCTTCAGATTGACACATCCAAAGATTCTACTAAATATATATTTTTAAAATTTCAATTTATATTTTAGATCCAGGTAGTACATGTGCAGGTTTGTTACAAGGATATATTGGCTAGGTGCAGTAGCTCATGCCTGTAATCCTAGCACTTTGGGAGGCTGAGGCAGGAGGATTGCTTGAGGCCAGGAGTTCAAGACCAGCCTGGGCAACCAAGTGAGACCCCCATCTTTACAAAAAATTAAAAAATTAGCCAGGTGCGATGGTGCATGCCTGTGATCCCAACTACTTGGGAGTCTGAGGTGGGAGGATTGTTTGAGCCTAGGAGGTTGAGGTTGCGGTGAGCTGTGAACATGCCACTGCACTCCAGCCACGGTGACAGAGTGAAACCCTGTTTCAAAGAAAGAAGAAAGATATATTTCGTGGTGCTGAAGTTTGGGCTTCTATCAATCTCATCAGCCAGAGAGTGAACATAGTACCTAATAGGAAGTTTTTCAGCCCTTTCCCCCCTCCCTTTGGAGTCCTCAGTATCTATTGTTCCCATCTTTATGTCCACGTGAACCCAAGATTTAGCTTCCACTTTTAAGTGAGAACACACAATACCTGTTTTTTTTTCCTTTTTTAGATTTTATTTATTTATTTTTAGATACAAGGTCTCACTCACTATGTTGCCCAGTCTGGTCTTGAACTCCTGGGCTCAAGCAATCCTGCTGCAGCTTCTCAAAGTGTTGGGATTACAGCCATGAGCCACTGCACCCATCGATATTTGGTTTTCTGTTTCTGCATTAGTTCGCTTAGGATAACAACCTCCAACTGCATCCACATTGCTGTAAAGGACATGATTTCATTCCTTTTTATGGCTGTATAAATCCTTTTGGTGGGCTCTTTTTTCTAAAGTTTTATGCTCTGTCATATACAGATATGAACAGTAGGAATAATCTTCATTTACTGGGAGCCTGTCTGGTACCAGGTACTTTTCTATAACTTCTACTATTTACTACTTATAGTAATAAATAGTATTTTATGTTTGTCGAGTACTTGCTACATGCCAAGCATTGTGAGAAGTGCTTTGCATGTGTCATAAGAATGAAAACAACTTACATGTTAACAATTTGTCTCTTTTTCCATCCCTCCAGCAGCTGAAGAAACTTTTGCCTTTGCCCACTTGTCTTCTCCCACTTCCCTGCTGTTCAAAGGGTATTTCGTCTTTGTAAACTATGTTCTTAAACTTCTGGGGTTCAAAATCAGAAGAATGGGTAAAGAGAGACTGCACTGTTACCTTGGAGCTTCCCTTCACTGTCATTTCAGAAATGCCTTCCCACGTTTCCTATATTGGGTCTCCTGTGTTCCCGTTTATTAAGCTGCTGTTGCTCATTTTCAATGCACCTGTCTATACTCTGCTCTGGGAGCTGGGCCTGAGACCTTGCACACCACATGTCTGCTTTGCCAGCTGGCTCTCCATTAGACTTTGCCCAGAGGGGTGCCAGTGGGAGGCTGGGAGGCTGAAGGAAGGGAAGGGATCTGCTCCTTCCTGTTTGCTCCTTTTTCCTGTCAGCGTCATCATGATAGCATTTTCTCACAGTTGGTTCCAGTGGCAGTGGTTGGTTTTCAGTTTCATTTTCCCCCATATTCTCAGAATCAGCTTCATTGTGCCCATGAAGTGACACCAGCAAGTCCCAGGTGATGGATGCATCGTCTTCAGAAATCTGAGTCTCAGCCCCTCGTGGTTCCTTCTCTGAGGTCTTGAGGCACCAGCACCAGAACAGCAATGCCTCTTTCTCAGACATCTTGGTGCCAGCTCTATAGAACTCTTCTTCAAATTTGCACATCCCAGTACTAATACTCTTCCTTTAATTATCCCATTCCTAGGTGGTTGCTGCTTTCTGGAGCTATTACTTTCTTTTTTTTTTTTCTTTCATTATTATACTTTAAGTTCTAGGGTACATGTGCACAACATGCAGGTTTGTTACATAAGTATACATGTGCCATGCTGGTGTGCTGCACCCATTAACTCGTCATTTACATTAGGTATATCTCCTAATGCTATCCCTCCCCGCTCCCGCCACCCCACAACAGGCCCCAGTGCATGATGTTCCCTACCCTGTGTCCAAGTGTTCTTATTGTTCATTCCCACCTATAAGTGAGAACATGCAGTGTTTGGTTTTCTGTCCTTGCGATAGTTTGCTCAGAATGATGGTTTCCAGCTTCATCCATGTCCCTACAAAGGACACGAACTCATCCTTTTTTATGGCTGCATAGTATTCCATGGTATATATGTGCCACATTTTCTTTATGCAGTCTATCATTGATGGACATTTGAGTTGGTTCCAAGTCTTTGCTATTGTGAATAGTGCCGCAATAAACATACATGTACATGTGTCTTTACAGCAGCATGATTTGTAATCCTTTGGGTGTATATCCAGTAATGGGATGGCTGGGTCAAATGGTATTTCTAGTTCTAGATCCTTGAGGAATCGCCACACTGTCTTCCACAATGGTTGAACTAGTTTACAGTCCCATCAACAGTGTAAAAGTGTTCCTATTTCTCCACATCCTCTCCAGCACCTGTTGTTTCCTGACTTTTTAATGATCGCCATTCTAACTGGTGTGAGATGGTATGTCATTGTGGTTTTGATTTGCATTTCTCTGATGGCCAGTGATGATGAGCATTTTTTCATGTGTCTGTTGGCTGCATAAATGTCTTCTTTTGAGAAGTGTCTGCTCATATCCTTTGCCCACTTTTTGACGGGGTTGTTTGATTTTTTCTTGTAAATTTGTTTAAGTTCTTTGTAGATTCTGGATATTAGCCCTTTGTCGGATGGGTAGCTTGCAAAAATTTTCTCCCATTCTGTAGGTTGCCTGTTCACTCTGATGGTAGTTTCTTTTGCTGTGCAGAAGCTCTTTAGTTTAATTAGACACTGTTTGTCTATTTTGGCTTTTGTTGCCATTGCTTTTGGTGTTTTAGTCATCAAGTCCTTGCCCATGCCTATGTCCTGAATGGTATGGCCTAGGTTTTCTTCTAGGGTTTTTATGGTTTTAGGTCTAACATTTAAGTCTTTAATCTATCTTGAATTAATTTTTGTATAAGGTATAAGGAAGGGATCCAGTTTCAGCTTTCTACATTTGGCTAGCCAGTTTTCCCAGCACAATTTATTAAATAGGGAATCCTTTCCCCATTTCTTGTTTTTGTCAGGTTTGTCAAAGATCAGATGGTTGTAGATGTGTGGTATTATTTCTGAGGGCTCTGTTCTGTTCCATTGGTCTATATCTCTGTTTTAGTACCAGTACCATGCTGTTTTGTTTACTGTAGCCTTGTAGTATAGTTTGGAGTCAGGTAGCATGATGCCTCCAGCTTTGTTCTTTTGGCAATGTGGGCTCTTTTTTTGTTCCATATGAACTTTAAAGTAGTTTTTTTCCAATTCTGTGAAGAAAGTCATTGGTAGCTTGATGGGGATGGCATTGAATCTATAAATTACCTTAGGCAGTATGGCCATTTTCACGATATTGATTCTTCCTATCTATGAGCATGGAATGTTCTTCCATTTGTTTGTGTCCTCTTTTATTTCGCTGAGCAGTGGTCTGTAGTTCTCTGGAGCTACTACTTTCATGATACCTCAGTGTGTCCTTTTTGCCTTTTCAGTTCTCCAATACTTGGTTAGCAATTCTTTATATTAAATTCTCCCTGCCAAAATAACTGGTATGGTTTCTGTTTCCAGGAATGGTCCCAGGAAGCAAACTTTCAAAGATACGATATTGTTTGGGTCCTGTTCTTGAACTTGAATGCAGTGCTGAGGTCCTTGCCAGTGAGAAATGGGAAGAAGGTAATTCACAGCATGTAGTGGTAATGCAAATAATCCAACTATCATCTGTGTTTGTTGTCAGTGCTTACTAACAATTACAGTACTTGACATTTATGATGGTAATAATGGCTACATAGACTATGGAGTAGGATGGTTGCTTCAGAGTATATTGGAATGCTTATAGAAAGAAAATAACAGGTTTAGGGCTATGAACTCCCAGATCAAGTTATAGTGACACAACCAGAAAGTTTCTATGGCAGCCTTAAGGAATCTCATTTCTTGCACACTGACAATCATGTGAATAATAATACATTTTAAAAAGGAATCTCATTTCTTATAGTCACAGGACTAACTTCCATGAAAACTGATGCAAAATTGAATAGTGCAGTTTGAAGAATTATTATGTAACTATAAACTACAGCCTTATCCAATCTCTTGCGTGAATATCAGGGCATTGGTTGGAAAGTAGGAGGACCCTGAGACTTGGAAGGGGGATATCTTGGTAGAGATGAAGCTGAGAATCTTGAACCTCTAAGCCATTCTGATCTTCTGTTTACCAGTTGATATAACCTGCACTCTCATATCTGAGGAGAATCGCTTATCATTGCTTGAAGACACTGTAACAATATCATGACACATCCCAACTATCCTTTGTTTCTTCTACCTATAATAAGGGTCATATCTCTTAATGCTCTAGGGGACAAACATGAAGTTTGACTTATAAGCTTATAATTCCAAAAAACTGCAATATTTTGCAAATATAAATTGACAGTAACATGAAGAATATATGTGGGAATTATTCCAAGGGATAGATTGCAAATTTATATCAGGCTAAATTTGATATGAGTGCTCTTACCCGAGATTCTGTATTTTATCTGTCTACTTAAGTAGCTGAAAGTGGCTCTAACAGTTTACTTAGTTCATTGAATTTTGGACTCAACAATAATTTTATGAGTTTGAGATGCTACAGCATCTATGATGACATAATGCCAAAAAAAAAGGAATACAAAGGGGACGAGAGTGTTGATATCTCCCTCTTTTACTGCATCACCCTAGAAAGCCAGGGAACACAATTTTCACCAAGAAATTAAGAAAGATATGCATGAGGGGAACACCGGTGTTTAAAACTTTATGGTATGTATGACAATAGAACTTGCACAGTTGAGATTTCAGTAAGATGATGAGATTTGGGTATAGTAGATACCAAGTGGCAGACTTTAACTACCAGAGATAAGGTAGGCACATTTATAGCAATGGGAAACAGTAGTAGAGCAAGCATCAAGGTATTTTGACCCCTTTTTATTAGTGGCTGATTGATCACAGTATCCCCAGGAATGAAACAGATGAAGAGCCTACTAGAAAATTATTTAATCTGGCTGGGTGTGGTGCCTCATGCCTGTAATCCTAGCACTTTGGGAGGCAGAGGTGGGTGCATCACTTGAGCCCAGGGTTTGAGACCAGCCTGGGCAACATGGTGAAACCCTGTATCTACAAAAAATACAAACATAGTTGGGTGTGGTGGCATGCACCTGTAGTCCCAGCTACTCAGGAGGCTGAGATGAAAGGATCGCTTGAGCCTGGGAGGTTGAGACTGCAGTGAGCCATGGTCGTGCCACTGCACTCCAGCACTCCAGCACTGGGTGGCAGAGCCAGACCCTGTCTCAAAACAAAACAAAATAAAACAAAACAAAAATTACTTAATCCATACAATAGGGAAAACTCCAAGTCAGGAATAATGAAAGGAAGAAGTTGGAATTATTACAACAGCAGCAGCTAAATCTAGTTTGCAGTTTTTCTAATACTTGCAGAACCAGCTTTATCATATCTCATTCAGAAACACCAGCACCAGCTGTCTGGTGTCCCCTCCTTAAAGGTCTAGTTCCTGTGCTCACAGGGACCCTCCTCTGAGCTAAGAGATATCAACACCAGCTAGGTAGTACCTCTTCAGAGCTTTGAGTTTCGGCTCTTTGGTGCCTTTCTTCTAAGTTTCTAAGCATTAATATTTCCAGTCTCTTTTTTATGTTCATTCAGCCCTGATAGGAGCTTTCTGTATTTCTTACATTTTTTATGCCTTTAACGTTAGGATTTACCCTTCTAGTTACCTACTTAACAAATGTATACCTACATAGCATTTTTAACATTATCTTTTTTCTATTTAAGTAATGGTGCAGATTGTGTCATCTGGATGGT
Source organism: Pan troglodytes (assembly GCF_028858775.2). Classification (NCBI taxonomy): domain Eukaryota; kingdom Metazoa; phylum Chordata; class Mammalia; order Primates; family Hominidae; genus Pan; species Pan troglodytes. Next base: position 35,336,252 of record NC_072410.2, read on the forward strand.
CACTGACATACAGAAATTGGTAGCAAAAGTGGCCTCAGGAAACAGACTCTCAAAGATGGTATTTTGGGATTGGTTCAGTCACAGCCTTGCATTTCTTGCCAATGGAAAATGGGATGCTAGTATCCAGGCACACAGTGGCATCATGTGTGTTGGATTACGCTGAAGTACCTACTGAAGACTTCTCCCAAAAAACTTTCTGCCATTTCCTAGAATGATTATAAGAATCATTTAATAGAATTTCTCACTTACTAAGAAAAGGGAATTACCCAGAGCTTTCAGGAATTACTAGGCGCTAGCTCTAAATTGATGCTGACTCCTAGAGACTCAAAATGCCACAGTGCCACCAATAAAATAAGGGCTATTGTGGCCAGGTGACATATGGACTCTTAAATCAATTTCAAATCACAGATGGTCTAATATGTCCATGGACCAATTGTATAGTTATTTCCCCAGTTAATTAATGTAAATTGGATAGACACATTTAGTAACTAGAAGAATACCAATCTTGGCTGTCTGACCCATAGAGTAAGGACCACGATGGTTGGAAGAATCAAATGGAAGCCACTGGAACTTACTCTGTCAGGATAGTAAACGCAAAAACAATACCATATTCCTGAGAGAATTACAGAGATTATCACCACCATCAAAGACTTAAAAGATGCTGAGGTGGTGAAGCCACATCTAACTTTCCTGTTTGCCCATGCAGAAGGCAGATAGATATTGGAGAATGACTGTACATTATCATAAACTTTATCAGGCAGTTATTCCAAGTTGTGGTTTAATATATAGAAACTTCACCAGAAACAAAAATCAATATAGCTCCTATTACCTGGCATGTAGCTACTGACCTAGCGAATACTTTTCTCTCTATACCAATTTGTAAGGACCATCAGAAGCAGCTTGCTTCTATCCCACAGGGCCAACAGCATACCTTCACAAATTTGCCTCAGGGCTTCACCAGTTTTGCTCTGTGCTATAATACATGCTGGAGACAATCTCGATCCTCTTGATACCACACTGGTCTACAATCTTGTTAACATTATGTTGATCTGATCTGGTGAACTAGAATTAGCAGTAATTTAGATGCCTTAATAAGACTTATGCAAATCAGAGAGTAGGAAATAAACCTCATGGAAATTCAGGGCTTGTCACTCCAGTGAAGGTTCTGGGTATCTAATGGTCTGGAGCACATCAGGCTATCCCTGAGGTGAAAGATGAGTTGCTATACTGTGTACCACCTACCACAATAAAAGAGACGCAATGCTTTGTAGGCTTTTCTGAGTGTTACAAATAACATCTACCATATTTGAATGTGCTATTTAGACACACTTACCAAGTAATATGGAAGGCTATAAATTTTGAATGATGATCAAAGCAAGCAAAGGCTCCGCAGGAAGTCTAGTCAGCTCTTCAAACTGCTTTTCCTTTTGAGGCTTTTGATCCCCAGACTCTTTCCAACATGTTTCTGCTGCACTGCCTTCTCTCCATCAGTATACTCTAGTGGTTTCATGCGCTCCTTATAACCTGTTAACCAAGGAGAGAAAAAAATTCTTCTACACATAAATACATAAAACAGATAGGATTATATATTATAGAAAGAGTTATATGCTTTGAATTGGAGATAAATTTACGTTTCTACCACTCCCATGGCCAGGATACATGGGTCTGAAAATCAAGAGGTAGAAATGGGAGTGAGTCCTCTTACTATTACATCTAACAGCCCACTTGTAGAATTTGTTTCTCATTCCCAATTTTTTTTTTTTTTTTTTTTTTTGAGATGGAGTTTTGTTCTTGTCTCCCAGGCTGGAGTGCAATGGCACAATTTCAACTCACTGCAACCTCCGCCTCCCGGGTTCAGGCAATTCTCCTGCCTCAGCCTCCCGAGTAGCTGGGATTATAGGCACACACCACCACGCCTGGCTCATTTTTGTATTTTTAGTAGAGACGGGGTTTCACTGCATCTGCCAGGCTGGTCTCGAACTCCTGACCTCAGGTGATCCACCCGCCTCAGTCTCCCAAAGTGCTAGGGTTACAGGCGTCAGCCACCATGCCTGGCCTGAGATCTGTTGACTTTGAAATTTTTATTCCCCCTAAAAGAATGCTTCTACCAGGAGACACATCTATAGTTCCACTGGTTTCCTAGATGAAACTGTTTGGCCACTTTGAGTTTCTCATACCAAAGACCCAAGAGACAAGGAAGGGTATTACTCTTCTTTGTGGAGATAGAGTAATTGATCTTGGTTACCAAGAAGGAATTAAATTGTGGCTACACAACAGGAACATGAAGGTCAATGTTTGGAACATAAAAGATTCATTGAGGTATCTCTAAGTACAGGTTGTGTGTTGCTTAAGATGGGGATACATTCTGAGAAATTTGTCAGGCAATTTCATGCTTGTGTGAACGTAACAGAGTGTACTTACATCAACCTAGATGTTATAGCCTAATACACCTATGTACCCAGGCTATATGGTATAGCCTATTGCTCCTGGGCTACAAACCTGTAAGAATGTTACTGTATTCGGCCAGGCGCAGTGGCTCACGCCTATAATCCCAGCACTTTGGGAGGCCAAGGTGGGCAGATCACGAGGTCAGGAGATCGAGACCATCCTGGCCAACATGGTGAAACCCTGTCTCTACTAAAAATACAAAAATTTGCCAGGCGTGGTGGCATGTGCCTGTAATCCCAACTACGCTGGAGGCGGAGGCAGGAGAATCGCTTGAACCAGGGAGTCGGAGGTTGCAGTGAGCCAAGATCGCACCACTGCACTCCAGCCTGGTGACAGCGCGAGACTCTGTCTCAAAAAAAAAAAAAAAGTTACTGTACTCAATACCATAGGCAATTGCAACACAAGGGTATTTGTGTGTCTAGACATATCTAACCATAGAATAAAGTAGAGTAAAAATACCATATTATAATTTCATGGAACCTCTGTCATATATGCAATCCGTTGCTGACGAAAATGTTATTATGTGGCACGTGACTTTACTTTCATGTTCATTAGTAAAAGGTAATAGAAAACTTCAGCAACCAAAAATGTCAAAGACACTGAAGATTCAGACCTTTCAAGAATGAAGATCTGTGCTATTCTACCAGGTAAAGGACCCTGATCAGCTGAGGTTCTGGCTGAAGACAAAACAGGATGGGTAGTGGAAGAAGGAAGTTCATGAACATCAGCTGCAGCCTTGTGACCATTTGCAGAATTCAGACTGTAACAGCTGTGCACATTTGCTTTCTCATTGGTGTGTGTGTGTACATATTATTTTCCTCTTCTTTCTCCTCCTTTCCTTTAGTATTTTTATTCATTCATTCATTCATTCATTCATTCATTTATTTATTAGAGATGGGATCCCATTATGCTATCCAGGCTGGTCTCAAACTCCTAGGCTCAAGCAATCCTCTCACCTCAGTCTCCCAAAGTGCTGGGATTACAAGCAGGAACCACCACGCCCGGCCTCCCTTACTATTGTATACAAATTTTGTTAGAAGCTAACTTCACAATTTAGTACTTAGATAACAGAATATTCAAATGAGATTTTGAATACATTTGAGAAGTAATTAACATATGTCAGAGAAGAATATCGTGACCATCGGGCTTTGCATCTCTTTCTTTGGGGTAGTAAGAAGATCTGTCTATCTGGATAGTTGCTGTGAGGAACGAAACACAGAATTCTTTTGTTGTATGAATATTCATATATGTGTAGAAGAGTGCCTGTGAGTAAGTTATTGTCTCTCAGCTCCTTCTCTACTCAGCTTTGTGATAGTAGCGTTGGGAATCTGGAAACTACATTTTTTGCTTTGCCTACTGGCTCCCTTGTTAGGCTCTACCAATATAAAGCACTAGAGCTGGTTTTCTTCTGACGCCTGTGAGCATCATCCCAGGGAGGCTTCTTCATCCCGGCAGCAGCAATTCCTTCTGTTGGCAGAAGCTGACTCTAGTTTGCACTTTGTCCAGTATTTGAAGAACAAGCCTCATTGTACCCACCTCAGAGATACCAGCCCTACTAGGGCAGGAACATCAGCTCAGAGGCCTGAGTTTTAGCTCTGTGGAGCCCCTTATCTAAGCTTCTAAGTTTTCAATATTCCAGTGTCTTCTTTTGGTTCCCTAAGTCTTTGAGGTGGCAGTTGCTTACTGCAGTTGCTATATCTGTGCTAACTTAATGTTGGTATTTGTACCCTTTTTGTAAGCTAATTGACAACACTGTGTCTAGTTAACAGTTCTTTATATCACGTTCTATCTATTTAAATAATGAGTGTGGTTTTGGTCTCTCAAATGGACCCTGGCCGATATGGACGCTTTGGTCTGTTTGAAATTTTGGCATGAACCAGAGCTGCAGCCCAAGTTTACATCTCTTTGCTGCCTATACTGTCACTACAGATAATGTAGTTCATAGCTTTAAACCTTACTTATACGCTAATGAACCTCAAATTCATACCTCTTGCCCTGGCCTATGATGAGAATTGCAGACATATATTGTACTATCTACTTGATATCTCCACTTGACAAGTTAAGTATATCTCAAATTTAATATGGCCAAAATGGGACTCATAATTCTCTATGTTCACATCACCCACCCAAGTCTGTCCTCCCTAGGTTTTCTTCATTACAGTAAATTATACCTGCCAGCAGTTCCTCAAGTATAAAAACACAGAAATCACCCTTGATTTCTTTCTTCCTCACTCTTCATATCCAATCCATCCGCAAGTCTAATAAAAATTTCTCAAAATATTTCCACATCTCACCACTCTGCTCGAAGCCACCAGACTCTCCAGCCTGGACATCTGTAAAGGCTTCTTTCATTTTTTTTTTTTGAGACAGTCTTGCTCTGTTGCCCAGGCTGGAGTGCAGTGGTGCGGTCTTGGCTCATTGCAACCTGTCTCCCGGGTTCAAGTTATTTTCCTGCTTCAGCCTCCCTAGTAGCTGGGATGACAGGCATGAGCCACCATACCCAGCTAATTTTTTTGTATTTTTAGTAGAGACAGGGTTTCGCCATGTTTGCCAGGCTGATCTCGAACTCCTGACCTCAGGTGGTCTACCCTCCTTAGTTTCCCAAAGTGCTGGGATTACAGGCGTGAGCCACCATGCCCAGCCCATGCCTTCTAAAAGGTATCCCTTCTCCTGCTCTTGCCAATCCCCTATACTGTATCCTCTATGCAGCAGCCAGATATTCTTTTAGAAACATAAATCAGAGCACATTAAATCCCTCTGAAGCTTTACTAACACAAATATTATAAGGTGAACATGCTTTATCCTAGTCTAAAGGTCTTATCAAATGAGGTCCCTGTTCATCCCTCTGAATCACCCCTGCCACTCTCCTCAGCTTTCCTCTTGAGGCTGATGCATTTGTGAAAGTCCTAGAGTTTCATAGAAAGGAGCATAAACCTAAATAGGCGGAGATGCATAGACAAAACTCTAAGGCTCAGGCTGGGAGCGGTGGCTCAAGCCTGTAATCTCAGCGCTTTGGAAGGCCGAGGCAGGCAGATCACGAGGTCAGGAGTTTGAGACCAGCCTGGCCAGCACAGTGAAACCCCATCTCTACTAAAAATACAAAAATTAGCTGGGCGTGGTGGCACGTGCCTGTAATCCCAGCTACTTGTGAGGCTGAGGCAGGAGAATCACTTGAACCCGTGAGGCGGAGGTTGCAGTGAGCCGAGATTGCGCCACTGCACTCGAGTCTGGCAACAGAGTGAGACTCCGTCTCAAACAAAAAACAAAAAACAAAAAACTCTAAGACTTGACATCTCGTGGCCTGGCAAATGTTAGTCTCAGCCACAATGAACTGAGTATGTACTACCTACCCATTCCCACCCTTACCTGCAGCCTATTCTTTAAGATAAATTTCACTCCTGGAAATCAACCTCTCTCCAACCCACCTCCATACACCTCACTACAGACCCTCAATACCTGACAAATTCCTTCCAATCCGCTCGCAAGAAGTTACAACACAGAGAAAACGGAGAAGCAGCTTTCTTACGTCCTATGTCATGCATCCGGCTGTTGCTCTCCCTGACTTCTGCTATTAAAGCTTTTGTCAGAGTGGATAAATTAAACTCTCTGAGCTTGAGTATAGATTGTCTTTGGCTCTGGCTGTTGCAATTTGAAACGTTACCCAAGTTTCCAGTAAAAAATCAGGGCCTAGAAGAGGGAGCCTGTGGGTTTCTTTTTTCTGTCAAGATTTATCCTCTTTGGTACTTGTGGTTGTTCAGGTAAACTTAATAGTGAGATAATAACTAGGTACATCTGTTTCACTTGGTATTGGAGACACAAGCAAGGAGATCTATGTCATTTGGTCTGTCAATCCATTAAGAATAATCAGGTAAATTTAGAAAGAAAAATCTCTAAGCCCTGCCTCAAAACCATGGCATCAGAATTTTCTGGAATGGAGCAATGTTTATGTGAAATTAAGTTTTAAAAACTTCATGAGTGATTCTGATGCACATCCTGGATAAGAATGGATGATGCTTTACTAAGCTTCCCAGGTGATTTAAATGTCCCTGCCCTCCAAGGAGTCACATGAAACTCCAACTAGAGTCACAGTCTTAACAATTCCCTCACAGCTCATCATCTGAAAGTTGAGAAAAAGAGTCAAGGGGGGGTAAGCAGCCCTCATCCCCATCCCGCACAGCTTCCCAGTGGCAGCGCCAGAGCCTCAACCCATGTCTTTGAATGAATGGTACAGAGGGAAGGCAGAATTGATCATGGCAGGACCAGTCAGAGAGAGAGAACTTCCAGCAATAAGGAAAGTCCTGAACAGGCTTTAAAAAAGGAAACGAATATGGATAGTTCCAAGGCAGACAGGTCTATATGGAGGAAAAAGTAAGGCATCCCCTCCTCCAACGTGCCGCCTCCACAGCTATGATGAATTTTTCCAATGAAGGTAAACTCTACCTGGCAGGATTGCTGGAAGAATGGGAGGGTAACATCTGGTGAAGGATAAAAATAGAAAGTATTATTGGGCTTTCTGAGGCTGCTTACTTGAAAGAAGAGCATAAATCATTCCTTTGCCCAGAGCCCTTATCTGTTCTTTATGCCTTTGACTGTGGGTGTGCAGCAGGTGGGGAGAGAGAAGGGGCTGGTGAGGAAATTTCTCATCAGTGGAAATCCCCTCTTGGTCATGCATCCATCTGAGGGAGTTGGGGGGGTTGCAGCCATAGTATCTATGGCAGGGGAGCATATCCAGAGGATAAGAGAGTGACAGACACGAATGAGAAAGAGGGAGAGGATCAAGACAGGCAGACATGGGTGGATACAATGATAGAAACAGAAAGTCCTACAGGGAAGTAGGAAATGAGAAAAGAGAAGAAAGGAACAGGATGGAGCCTATCATACTGTAAGATGTATCTTATATGCCTCACTGAATTTGTTTGTGACCCTTTGGTTCCCTGGGTCCCCTGGCACGTTGCCTCCATGTCTCCCAGGGCTTAGCCCTTCTTTGTGTTCAGTGCTTGTGGTGAGTTTCCTCCTAGGGTTTCAGTTAAGAATTTGGGAGGAAGGGCAGGCGCGGTGGCTCAGGTCTGTAATCCCAGCACTTTGGGAGGCCAAGGCAGGTGGATCACCTGAGGTCAGGAGTTCGAGACCAGCCTGGCCAAAATGGTGAAACCCCATCTCTACTAAAAATACAAAAATCAGCTGGGCTTGGTGGCAGGCACCTGTAATCCCAGCTACTCAGGAGGCTGAGGCAGGAGAATCGCTTGAACCCAGGAGGCAGAGGTTGAAGTGAGCTGAGATGGCGCCATTGCACTCCAACCTGGGCGACAGAGTGGGACTCCATCTAAAAAATAAAAAATAAAAAGTCTGGGAGGAGATTGGAGGCAGCGGCCAGGGGAACTCTGGTAGTCCTCAGCCGACTACTCCTAACCAACAGGGACCCTAAAGGTCCCTATGCCTTGACTTCTCCCTATAGGCTGAAAACCTGGCATTCTTATTCACCTTTGACTTCTAGCCCCCTCTCACTGCGAGCAGCCAGGCTGCTGAGATATTCTTTTCATTTGCTTCTCCTCTTAGTCAGCACAAAGGCCTCTATTCTGTTCAACTGATACCCTGCTCCTCTCCCTACAGTCAACATTTCTTTAGCCCTAATCCCTTAAAATCCCCTTAAACAACTCAAAAGCAATAAAGAGATAGTTCTTGGTTACATTTCTCCCCCTTGCTTTGTTCTTCCTAAACCTCTTCTCAGATTGCAGGCCAGAAGGTCTTTGTGTGAATGTTGACTCATCTCATTCATTCTAATGAGCTCACCGACAGCATAAACTGGGTGGCTGGCCGCTCCCAGGCTGGGTGTTGGGTAACAGAGAGCTGTCTGGCTATGGGACTGAGCTTCCTGGAAGAGAGGAGGTGGGGAGGACCTGCTAAGCCTGGGACTTTTCAACATCAGTTACTCCCAGGAGCCTAAAGCCATGTTCTTCAGATGCGGCAGGGTGGCTTATCCCTGAGTGACTGGAACTCTTCTGTCCTCCCACTACGGTCCCCAAACACCTACACCTGTAATGTGGTCAGCAAATCATCTTCCGTCTCACTCCCTGGGGATTAGTATTTCATCCTCATGTGAAAATGCACGTTACTCATTAAACTATTAGTTTTAATTCTGCTTCATAGCACAAAAGTGTTTGACAGAATTAGCTAGGACAGACACGTTTTGATGAAGGAAAATGGTTTTGGTCTATAGCTGAGGAGGACAAGCCTTGGTTGAATGTTAGAAGAGAGAATACAGCATGCAGTCCACAGGGGCCTAGGTGCGGTGCCTACTAGTGAATGGTAGATTTGGGCAAAGTCCACTCTTAACCTAGGAACCTCATCTGTAAAATAAGAAACATAGAATGTTGTTAGGCTGGCTGACATTGGCAGGTAGAGACAAACAAAAATGAAATGGATCAGTATATTGGCTATAAGACAGTAACTGGTAGGTCAGGTAACGAAACAAATTATGAAGGGAGTGTTATCACCTGGATGTTGTGTGTGCATGCATGAGTGTGCACAATTAACTCCAATCATGCAGCATGGAGATCCGCAGCCATGGGTACAGGGAGGGAAGCAGGCAGAGAAGGGGAAGGGCAGAATTCTACCCAAATCAAGCAATAGAAAGGTAATTAACATAAAATAAAAATGTATATATTTACATACACATATATACATATACAATACACACTTATGTATATGTATATGTATGTATGTGCATGAATATGTACGTATGTGCATATAAGTATATTTCCCTAGATTTGCAACATTTCTTACCAATAAAAAGGACTGCATTTAGCATTTAGGCTGAGATTCTTGGGTTGAAGATTCTGGTCCATGACATGGTCAAATATTAGGTTATTGGTTAAAGGCATGAGGCCAACGTACAGATATGGGTACCACATCCAGGATGATGCTACCCAACTACCCAAGACACAGGTTAATATGCAGAGCCCCTTCTTATTTTGGGGATTTTTTTTTCAAGCCCACATCTTTTTGTACATCATGTTCACAAATCCCTTGTGGTGCCCATAGTTTTTATATTACATATGGAAGGGGATGAATGGATATCCATTCTCTTCTGATGGTTGATAGAACTCATAAGTACAGTAGTCCCCGCTTATCCATGGTTTCACTTTCTGTGGTTTCAGTTACCCATGGCCAACTATGATCTGAAAATATTAAATGGAAAATTCCAGAGGTAAATAATTCATAAGTTTTAAATTGTATGCTATTTTAAGAAGCATGATGAAATCTCTGGCCATCCCGCTCCATCCCACCTGGGATGTGAATTAGCTCTTTGTCCAGCATATCCACTCTTTATACACTGTTAGTCACTTAGAAGCCATCTTGATTATCAGATAGAGAAAACATACTATATATAGGGTTCAGTACTATCTATGGTTTTAGGCACCCTCTGGGGTCTTGGAATGTATCCCCCAAAGATAAGAGAGGACTACTCTAAAACCATTTGGGCCTAGGATTTTTACAGTGAGAAAGTTCTCAATTACGAAGTCAAAATGTTTATATGATATTAAGCTATTCAAATTTTCTATTTCTTCTTGAGGAAGTTTTGTAAATTTGTGTCTTTCAAGAAGTTGGTCTATTTATTCAAGTTTTCAATTATATTGGCATAAAGTTCTAGAAGTTTTTTGTTTTGTTTTGTTTTTTTGAGCTAGGATCTTGCTCTGTCACCCAGGCTGGAGTGCAGAGGCATGAACATGGCTCACTGCAACCTCAACCTCCTGGGCTCATACAATCCTCCCACCTCAGCCTCCTGAGTAGCTGGGACTACAGGTGTGCATCACCATGCCCATCTAATTAAAAAAAATAATTGTAGAGATGGAGTCTTACCATATTGCCCAGGCTGGTCTTGAACTTTGGACTCAAGCAATCCTCCTGCCTCACCTCCCAAAGTGCTGGAATAACAGGTGTGAGCCACTGTGCCTGGCCTAAAATATTTTAAAATTCTTTTTATAATTTTTAAAATATCCAGTGGTGTCCTCTTTCATTTCTCATTTTGGTAATTTGTGTCTTCTCTCTATTTTTCTTGACTAGCCTTGCTAAAGTTTTACCAGTTTTATTGATCCTTTCAAAGGATGAGCCTTTTTTTTCTCTATTCTTTGTTAATTTTGCTTTTCATTGATTTCTGCTCTTATTTTTACTATTTCTTCCTTCAATTTATTTTGGGTTTAATTTGCTCTTCTTTCTCTAATTTCTTAGGATGGGAGCTTAAATCATTCATTTTAGGTCTTTCTTCTTTTCTAAAATAAGCATTTAGTTCAATGCTATATATTTCTCATTAAGCATAGCTTTAGCTACATTCCACAAATGTCAATTCAAAATATTTTCTAATTTCTAATGTGATTACTTTTTCAATCTATAAATTACTTAGAATGATGGTTCTCAACTGGGGTGACTTGTCCCCCAGGGAATAGATGGCAATGTCTAGGGACATTTTTGGTTTTCACAATTAGAAGGGTACAACTGGCATCTAGTAGGAATAGACAAGGATGCTACTGAGCTTCCTAAGTGCATAGGATAGCTCCCCACAACAAGAAATTGTCCAGCCCAGGGTGGTAAACACTGTCTGTAAAACTATGTTGCTTAATTTCCAGATGTATGTTTTTTTCCTAGTTATTTGTATGGTCATTGATTTCTAATTAATTCCATTGTGGCCAGAGAGCATAGCTGATATGATTTTAGTCTTTTTTCTTTCTTTCTTTTTATAGAGATGGGGTCTTGATATGTTGTCAGGCTGGTCTTGGACTCCTGACCTCAAGCAATCTTCCCCCTTCAGCCTCCCAAAGTGCTGCAATTACAGGTGTGAGCCACGACACCCAGTCTATTCTAATCTTTTAAAATTTATTGAGACTTATTGTATGGCACAGTGTGTATTCTATTCTGGTGAACATACCTCGTGCACTTGAAAAGAATGTGTTCTGCAGTTGATAGGTGGACTGTTCAAAGTGGTTGATGGTGTTACTCGTTTTGTCTATGTGTTTGCTGATGGTTTTTTTGTTTTGGTCTGATTTTTATATACTTGCTGATAAGGGAGAGAAGTGTTAACATTTTAAAATATGATTGCAAAATTGTGTCTTTCTCTCTTTAATTCTGGGAAGTTTTACTTCATGTATTTTGAAACTCTGTTATTTGGTGTATACATATTTATGACTACTGTCTTCCTGATGAATTTTTCTTTCTACTATTATCAAATGTTCCTCTATCTCTAGTAGTACTTTTTGTCTTGAAATCTATTTTATCTGATATTACTATAGTCACTTCAGCTTTATTCTCTGCTCACTGTTAGAATAGTATGCACTTTCTTGTCTATTGACTTTCAATCTCAATGTGTCTTCTAAAGAAAGAAGATAATTGTTGTCTTAGTTAGCTCAGGGGCTGCCATAACAAAATACTATAAATTGGATGGCTTAAACAATGAAAATTTGTATTCTCACAGTTCTGGAAGCAAGGAAGCCCAGGGTCAAAGCTCTGGGCAATTCAGTTTCTTGTGAGGGTTCCCTTCTGGCTTGCAGGTGGCTGCCTGTCCCTGTGTTCTCACATAGTGGAGAGAAAGAGTAAACTCTCTGGTGTCTCCTCTTGAAGGACACCAGTGCTATTGGATCAGGGTTCCACTCTAATGATCTCACTTAATCCTATTTCCTGACTCCAAATACAGCCACACTGGGAGTTAGGGCTTCAATATACTAATTTGGGGTGACACAGTTCAGTCCATAGCAGTGGGTCTGGCTTTTTAATTCATTTTTACAATTTCTGCCCTTAGTGGTTGGCCTGGGGATTACAATATACATTTTTATCTTTTTACAGTTTACTTACAGTTACTCTTGTTCTACTTCATGAAAAAATACAGAAACCTTGGAACTGTATAGGTTCCTATCGCCATCATCTCCTTTATGTTATGACTGTCATGGTTTTTTGTTTGTTTTGTTTTGTTTTTCTGAGATGGGGGTCTCACTCTGTCACCCAGGTTGGAGTGCACATTACACCCTCCACCTCCCAGGCTCAAGCAGTCCTCCCATCTCAGCCTCCTGAGTAGCTGGGACTACAGGCATGAACCACCACACCCAGCTAGTTTTTTTTTTTTTTTTTTTTTTTGTAGAGACGGGGTTTCCCCATGTTGCCCAGGCTGGTCTCGAACTCCTGAGCTCAAACAATTTGCCTGCCTCAGCCTCTCAGAGTGCTGGGATTACAGGCACGAGCCACTGCGCCCAAACTGTTTTTTGTTTGTTTGTTTTTGTTTTTGTTTTGTTTTGTTTTGTTTTGAGACAGTGTCTTGCTCTGTTGTCCAGGCTGGAGTGCAGTGGCATGATCATAGCTCACTGCAGCTTCAATCTCCTGGGCTCAAGGGATCCTCCCACCTCAGCCTCCTGATTAGTTGGGACTATAGGCATGCACCACCACACACACCTGTTTTTTTTGTTTTTTGTTTTTAATCTTATTTTTAGTAGAAATGAGGTCTTGCTATGTTGCCCAGGCTTGTTATATGTTGTATATCTGTATAGGTTATAAATCCCACAAGAAAATGCTTCAATTTTTGCTTTTAATAGCCATATGTATTATAAAGAAATTAAGAAGCAAAAAAACTTAGTATTTTTATTTACCCAGATATTTACCATTTCCAATGCTTTCTACTTATTTTTAATAATGTTTGTTTATATCTGGTAATATTTTCATTTAGCATAAATAATTCCTTTGGCATTTTGTTTTGTAGTGAGAGTTACTGGCGAAGAAGTCTTCATTTTACCTTTATTTGTGAAGGATATTTTTTGCCAGATATAAAATTCTGGTCTGGCAGTTTTTTCTTTAAGTACTTTAAAGATGCTTTTCTTACTCTTTCCTGGTCTGTGTAGTTTCTGATGATAAGTCCACTGTCATCATTGTTCCACTGCATATAATTTGTCATTTCTCGCTGCTTTCCAGATTTGCTCTTTATCTTAGGTTTTCAAAAGTTTAACTATGATGTGCCTCGGTGTGGCCTTTCTCATGTTGATTCTGCTTAGTGTTCATTGAGCATTTTGAATCTGTAAATTTACATTCTCCATAAAATTTGACAGATTTTTAGCCATTATTTTAAAAATATTTTTTATGCTTCCTTTTCTCTTCTTTTCCTTGGGGTTACTACACTTACATATATATGAAACCAGTTGATATTATCTAACAGTTACCTAAGGCTCTATTCAGTTTTTTGCTATTTTTTTTCCTCTGTGTTTCTTATATTGGATAATGTTTAATGTGTAATTTTTGGTTGCTTTTTGTTTTTTCCCTAATGTCTATTGATCTATCTTCAAGTTCACTTACTGTTTCCTCTATTACCTCAACTTGGCTGTTAATCATTTTGAACATGTAAATTTTAGATATTACGTATTTTAGTTCTAGAATTTCCATTTGGTTCTTTTACGCTGTATTTTTCTCTGCTCTTTTCATTTGTTGTGAGCATAATTTAACTTACTTCATTAGGGATAGCAATAGTAGCTGTTTTAAGATTCTTAATACCTTTGTATAGGAAACAACATTTAACAGATTAATGTTGGAAATGGGTGCATGGTACTCCCGTACCCTTGCCTCCTGCGAGGGATGACTATGAGGCACACACTTAGCACTGGTTCTCAGAGTTTCCTCCAGGGTCCTTGAGTTCCAGGTGGCCAGTGGTAACTGACTTGATAATACACGTTTATTGGCTGCCTTGTTGCCTCTGTTTCACTGTCTCACTTTCTTTCCTTTTTTTTTTTTTTTTTTTGAGACAGGATTTCGCTCTGTTACCCAGGCTGGAGTGCAGCAGCTTGATCTCAGCTCACTGCAACTTCCACCTCCCGGGTTCAAGTGATTCTCATGCCTCAGCCTCCCGAATAGCTGGAATTACAGGCACTCACCACCACGCCTGGGTAATTTTTGCATTTTTAGTAGAGATGGGGTTTCATCATGTTGCCCAGGCTGGTCTTGAACTCCTGAGCCCAAGTGGTATGCTCGCCTTGGCCTCCCAAACTGCTGGGATTATAGGTGTGAGCCACAGCACCCAGCCCACTGCCACACTTTCTAACTGGTGTTTCCTTCACCCAGAGAGTAAACCACTGGTTCTTGAACCTTTGACTTAGGGTCTATTTGTATGGGAACTCTGACTAAAGCAGGAGTTGTGGTTGAAGTATATTGTCTGTAATTCTTGCTACACAAAGTGTAGTCTGCAAACCAGCATCATCAGATGTCTGTTTTCTCTGTGAATCTAATCACAGATGTTCTCTAATTTCCACCAAATCTCTTAAAATTTCTGGGCTGTTGATGGCACCATGTCTTGTTTTCAAAGCTGTTATAAATGTATTTTAAAATTATGCATTTCATTATTTCACTTAAGCACATATGCTCAGTCATGTTGAACTAGATATTTTATCACTTTCTAAGTTTAGATTTGTAAATTCCAACTGAATTTACTCTTAAATTATCTATTATTGGCTGGGCACAGTGGCTCATGCCTGTAATCCCAGCACTTTGGGGACTGAGGCTGGTGGATCATTTGAGGTCAGGACTTTGAGACCAGCCTGGCCAATATGGTGAAACCCAGTCTCTACTAAAAATAAAAAAATTAGTTGGGTGTGGTGGCGTACACCTATAATCCCAGCAGAGGCAGGAGAATTGCTTGAGCCTGGGAGGGGAGGTTGCAGTGATCTGAGATCGCACCACTGCACTTCAGCCTGGGCAACGGAGTGAGATTTTGTTTCAAAAAAAAAAAAAAACTATTCTATTTGTCTACCTCAACAAAATATATTTTGATAACCCTATAAAATTGTTTTAATCACATTATGTTAAAAAGATGTTTCCTTTAGGACAGTGAAAGAAAAATAACCATTCAACTCCCCATTTTACTAACTAGAATAATTATTCCTATGAACAGACTTGATTTTAAATATTTCTTTGCAATTCAATTAGTCATATATTTTCCCCAAACTTCCAGCATTTTACTTTTTAAATTATTAGTATTTTTTCTTTTTTTCTTTTTTATTTGAGATGAAGTCTTGCTCTGTCGCCCAGGCTGTAGTGCAGTGGCGGGATCCCGGCTCACTGCAAGCTCCGCCTCCAGGTTCATGCCATTCTCCTGCCTCAGCCTCCTGAGTAGCTGGGACTGCAGGCGCCCGCCACCACGCCCGGCTAATTTTTTTTTGTATATTTTTAGTAGAGACGGGGTTTCACGTGTTAGCCAGGATGGTCTCACTCGTGATCCGCCCGCCTCGCTGGGATTACAGGTATGAGCCACCACGCTCGGCCAGTATTTTTTCTTTTTTGCTCCTGTCATCTAATCAGAATAAATGCTTTAATTTCCTTTTCCAGTTTCCCAAAGATAGAGGAGATAAGGGAAATTACCATCACGTTCTCTACACTGTTATACATGTGAAGCTATAAATTTTCCTAAATCACAATGTCCCCGATAACTTAGCTTTGCTGAAGAGGAGATACCAATTTAACTTTTTGCTTTCCATAGCCAGAACTAATAAAAGCTGAAGTTTATATATAACAACTGTAAATTTTACAAGCTAATCATTACTCTGGAAACTTTTTTAGAGAACTTCATTTCACCAGATTATTTCTGCTTTCTATGAAAAGACTGTAGTCTTTTAGTTAGAACACAAACTTTGGAGAAAGAGAAATCCACACACTTAAACAGAAAACTCAAGTTTTGTAGAAAGACTTTAAATGGTTCCAAGACACACTGACATAAATATGCAAACATCTGAAGGCACACACTTATGTCCAGGGCTGCCCATGATGAGTGACCGTCAGGAGGAGAACCCGGTGCTTCTGGGGCCTTGGGCTGAGTTTCCTGGGGAGCTGTTCATAGTAGTCCTTTCCTCCATGCAGGGAATTGTGCTGGCATTCTACATGGCACTGGACATTTATTCTCTGAAGTATTTCCACCAGGCTCTTCCATGTCATTCCAAGAGATGCTAAAAGGTAAGAGACCTGTTCCAGTCCTTCCTCTGATCTAGGGTATGAATCTGTGTGTGCACTGGGAAAGAAGGAGGGATTATCTTTGCAGATGTGCAGGATAGGGAGGGGAAGTGTGGACGCCTGTCACCAATCACCTTTTCCTCTTACTGTAAAGTAATAAAAACAAACAGCATCCTAACCTCTCTGCCGGGGAGTGGGGCTGCTGTTTACAGATAAACAGAGACCTGCTGCCTGTTAGGATCCTGGTAACAAAATTCAGTCAGAAGACTGAAAACACAATTGTGTTTACAGATCAGCAGCGACATGCCAATGTCATGTTGGCGGTGGAAGGCAAAGGTCATGTTTACTGCAAGCAGAGGTGCCCGAGCTGCCACAGGGGCTGCTGGCGGGGGATTTTGAGGAGGAGGAGGAGGGCTGCAGCAGCAGTGGATCTGCAGTCGCCTGACATGGGTAGCCTCAAACCTAAAACCACATGACACAGGATCACAAAAGCAAAGCCCCGATCCCATTGTGCATTATAGCACTGCAGCACCATGTGGTCTGAAATGGGCCCAGTGAGCTGGCTCTGATTTATTCCAATCCCCAGAAACTTTGCTTCTGGCTAGGGAAGAAGACTCCTCTCAGAAAAATAGGTTGGGCAGCAGAGGAACACAAATCCCATAAAAAGGGCATCCATCTTATATACATATAACTGTGGTCACAGCAAGACATAAGCTCGCATCCCCAAGGACAGGTACTGTCCATCCAGTGAATCAGTCCTTTTTGAAGGCAGAATGGCATGATAGTTACACATGCTCTGAGGTCAAAAAGACTTGAGACCTGGCTCTGCCACATGCTTTTATTTTTCTTTTTATTTTATTTTATTTTTTTCTTTGAGACAGGGTCTCACTCTGTCACCCAGGCTGGAGTGCAGTGGTGTGATCTTGGCTCACTGCAACCTCCGCCTCCCAGGTTCAAGCGATTCTCAAACTTCAGGCTCCTGAGTAGCTGGGATCACAGGCACGTGCCACCATGCTCGGCTAATTTTTGTATTTTTAGTAGAGACAGGGCTCCGCCTTGTTGGCCAGGCTGGTCTCAAACCCCTGACCTCAAGTGATCCACCTGCCTCGGCCTCCCAAAGTGCTGGGATTACAGGTGTGAGCCACCATGCCCGGCCTGCCACGTGCTTTTGATGTGATCTCGAGCAATTACTGAAGCCCTTGTAACCCAAGTTTCATCATCTACAAAATAAGAATAAAGTTGCTCATCTCTTAAGATTAATAAGAGGATTAATAGAAATAATAATTGGAGAGTGTTTTTCGCAGCTCCTGGTTGTAAGCACTCAATAAATGGTAGCTAATGATATTACAGGGAAATCTAGGGGAAAGGGTTTGTATCTAAGACACCTGGGTATAAATTGGTGACTCCCAGGAGTTACAGCAGCTTGGGGAAAGAGTGCAGCTGGTCTTTGTTTTGGTGTCACAGCTGGAGGGCATTGAGGTAAAGAGGTGGAGTGACCCTCTCTTTCTGATGTGCCTGGGACTTTCTCAATTTTAACATTACATGACCTGGGAAACCCCTCAGTCCTGGACAAACCAGATGGTTGGTCACCCTAGAGGCCTAACTGGACTTGGTTAGAGAGTGATTGCAAGTAAAGTGTGTTCTGGAATATTTCCTCCTAAGCTGGCCCACTGTGTCTTAAACCCGAGACTTTTTTTGGTGAGGTTGGGGTGGGGGTGGTGGGAAATGGGCTGTTTATTTGGGCATAGCTCTGCTGAGTGGAAAGTGGGTGCTGGCCCCATTAACGCTTGCTGGCTGGAGGCTTTCACAGCACTCCCCCTCCTCAAGGCTCAGCTCTGCTAGCTCAGACTTCTGGTGGAAGGGGCCCAACAGGGGATATGGTCCTTGGCTTCATCCTGTTTAATGGCTTTAATTGAAGCTGGAGTTCTCTGGCAGGGCAGCTTCCACCCAGCATGCTGAGCAAATCCCCTCCCCACTGGGCCCAGTCATCAAGCAGATTTGTGTGGGGTGGCAGGGACACCACTTTCTCTAGCTCTTTTCCAGGGAAAATCTATGCAGAATGTTCAGGTGACATTGCCGGCCACCTGTGAACGCACACTGGACTTCCGGGGCAGAACCACTAGATTAAAGCTGGGTTTCCATTTACCATGATCCACCTGAATAGTTAACCAGCCTACCCTGGAGCTCACGTCTGTGGCCTCTCCTAGACCTTGTCTTGGCAGCAGGGAAAGGCTAGAGTCAAATGTTCAAATAGTAAAAAAGGGCTAGGTGCAGTGGCTCACACATGTAATCCCAACACTTTGGGAGGCTGAGGCGGGAGGATCGCTTAAGTCCAGGAGTTTCAGGTTACAGTGAGATGTGATCATGCCCTATGCACTCCAGCCTGGGTGACAGAGTGTGACCCCCATCTCAGGACAGAAAAAAAAAGGTAAAATATTTTAATGCATCCAGGTTAAGTACTGCAGCTTGTGATTTCCAAGCACACACAGCCAATCCTGGCTTGTAGGAGCCACAGATCGGCATCTCCAGGATCCTTACTGTCCTATCTTCCTCCACCAAGCTCCAGGCAAAGAGTGCTTGTTAATATCAATATTTGGGGGGCATTCAATATATATGTATTAATTGAAAGACATGATTTAACACTTGTAATACTTAATTTCAGCATATTGATTTATATGCATATGTTATTTCTGACTATATAATAATTGCAAAGTGTCACGAACAAAAGAATGAATGAATGAATGAAAATTGTGGTGGTGGATAGAATTCTCCACACTTCGGTTTCAAAGTAGGATACCAGAGTTTTGTTTTTTGAAAGAATGAATGATGTTTTAAAAAATGTAACTTAGATCATGCTACTGCTGAAGAGTCTCCAACGGCTTTCTGTTGCACTCAGGAGTCAAATCCAAGTTGTTCAGCATATCCTTATATGATCTGGCCCCCATCTGCCTCTCCATCGTTACTTTGCACCCTGAGATCTTTCCATGCTAGCCACATGGTCTTTCTTCCTGTGTCATTGACATGCCAATGTTATCCCATGATATTCGTGATTCCCTCTGCTTGGAGCATGCTGCCCACAGTTGCTGGCCCAGATGCCTCCTTCCAGTTAGTCCAGCCTCAGGAAGTTGTTATGTTCCCAGAAAGGCCTTCCTTGACCGATGTATATAAACAGCATCCTCCTTGTAACCCATGCATACAGGTTTTATCTTATGTATTTGTTTATGTGTCTAAATCCTCCCCCGACAACACTCCAACTGAAATGCAAACTCTATGGCAACAGCAACCCCATCTGTATGATTCACCATTGTAAACCCAGTGTTCAGCATATGGAGCATACTTCATAAATGTCTGTAAGTGATGAATATGTATGTGGCAGATTGCATTTCCCAAAGATGGCTGCAACAATGTGTCCCATCCCATGTGTTCTACATCCATGTTCCCCACCTGCCGTCTCACCCCTTGAATCTGGTTGGGATTGTGACAGTTGGGAAGGTAGCACTATGTGACTTCTGTGCTGAGACTTAAAAGGTAACACAACTTTGGACGGGTCTCTTGAGATGCTCACCCTTGGAACCCAGCCACCATTTTGGAAGGAAGCCAAGTGCCACCTGGAGAAGACACATGTATGTGTTCTGGCCCCAGCCCCAGCTCAGGTCCCAGCTGGCAACCAGCATGGTAGTGATTGGGACTTCAGATGACACCAGCCCTAAGCATTTGAGCTGTCCCAGCTGATGCCAAGTAGATCAGACACAAGCTGTCCCTGCTGAGGCCTGCCCAAATTACAGAGCTCACGAGCAAGATAAATATTGTTGTATTAAGCCACTACATTTTGGAAGTAGTTTATTACACAGCAATAGATAAGTGGAACAATATGTCAAGATGTACTATTCCCTCAACAAATATTTTTCAAGAGCCTACTTTGTGCCAGGCCCCATGACAGGTTTTTGGGCTGTAGTGGGTAACCAGATGGACAAGGACACTGGAGATAGGCACAATAGTAGATGAGACAGCCAAGGAGCCTGCTTTCTAACAGTCTGGTAGGGAAGCCAAACTTAGAAGAAGTAGGTTAAAATAAAATGACTGGATTGTTCTAAGGAAAACTCATTCATACATAAGCATGTATTATAAGGAGGCAAATGCTGTCTCTGGGTATATGATTGTATTAGTTTCTATTTTGCTGCTATAACAAATTGCCATGAACTTAGTTAAAACAACACAAGTTAATTATCTTACAGCTCTGGCCATCAGAAGTCCAAAATGGGTTGGCAGAGCTGCTTTCCTTTCTGGAGGCTCTAAAGGAGAATCTGTTTCCCTGACTTTTCCAGCATCTAGAGGATGCTTGTATTGCTTGGTTCATTGCTCTTATCACCCCAACTTCTGCATCTATGCCTCTGACCTTGATGTCTTTGGGGGGCCATTATTCTGTCTACCATGATGAGAAATGCATCCAGGATGAAAGGCTAAGTGGCTTTTCCTCTCTTGCTAGGGAAAGCAGTGTTGCCCCTCCGTCCTAGAATGAATGCTGCCACTTGGAGGGTAACCCAACATGGCACAGTGCTGACCCTCCAGCATGCTGGCAACAAGGCCGGACCAAGGAGGGAGAATAAATGTCTGCCTGGAATGATACCAGAGTGTCACTCCTCCTTGGACTGTCCAGGTCTTGAGGGAAGACTATGTCCCTTGGTATATAAGTAAAAAATTACATATCCACAAACATTTCCTAAGAAGCTAATCTGAAAGAATAAAAAGAAATGAATAAGAAATAATCCTTGCCTTAAAACAGGGCCTTCCTTATAAGGCAGATAGACATAATAACAGGAAATCAAAACCAATGAGAAAGGTACAATAATCTGCACAAGATGAAGTGTTTTTATGTCTGTATGATGCCATTAATAATAACATGTTAAAATAACAAGCACTATATTGAGTGCCAGCTCCATGCCAGACTCTGAACGAGGTAAACATCGGCCTTCTCTGAGTACGGTCTAGACCAAAAGAGGCAGCCTGGGCCAAGTGTGCAAAGATAGTGCAACAGTTAGTCTACCAATAATCAAAAAAGTTCATATTAAAACAACAATGAGACACGATTTCATGCCCATCAGATTGGACAAATATTAAAAAGCCTGACAGCATTAAGTATTGCTGAAGATATAAGGACGTGAGAACTCACATGTGCTGCTAGTGAAAGTATATATTTGAAAAGCAATCTACAAGGAACTTAAACAAATTCACGAGAAAAAAAACAACCCCATCAAAAAGTGGACGAAGGATATAAACAGACACTTCTCAAAAGAAGACATATATGCAGCTAACAGACACATGAAAAAATGCTCATCATCACTGTCCATCAGAGAAATGCAAATCAAAACCACAATGAGATATCATTTCATGCCAGTCAGAATGGTGATCATTACAAAGTCTGGAAACAACAGATGCTGGAGAGGACGTGGAGAAATAGGAATGCTTTTACACTGTTGGTGGGAGTATAAATTAGTTCAACCATTGTAGAAGACAATGTGGCGATTCCTCAAGGATATAGAACCAGAAATACCATTTGACCCAGCCATCCCATTACTGGGTATAAATCCAAAGGGTTATAAATCACTCTACTATAAAGACACATGCACACGTTATGTTTATTGCAGCACTATTTACAATAACAGAGACTTGGAACCAACCCAAATGCCCATCAATGATAGACTGGATATGTGGCACATATCCAATGTGGCACATATCCAATGATAGACTGGAAATGTGGCACATATACACCATGGAATACTATGCAGTCATAAAAAGAATGAGTTCATGTCCTTTGCAGGGACATGGATGAAGCTGGAAACCATCATTCTCAGCAAACTAACAAAGGAACAGAAAACCAAACACCGCATGTTCTCACTCATAAGTGGAAGTTGAACAATGAGAACACATGGACACAGGGAGGGGAACATTACAGGCCCAGGGCCTGTCAGGAGCAAGGGGGCAAGGGGAGGGAGAGCATTAGGACAAATACCTAATGCATGTGGGGCTTAAAACCTAGGTGATGGGTTGATAGGTGCAGCAAACTACCATGGCACATGTATACCTATATAACAAACCTGCACATTCAGCACATGTATCCCAGAACTTAAAATAAAATAAAAATAAAAAATAAAAAAAAGAAAAGCAATTAGACAGTATCAACTACATAGCCCGGCAATTCCTCTTCCAGGTGTGTAGCCTGGGACAGCAGTTCTCAAAGTTCTCTCCCCAGTGCCCCGGAAGGGGTCCATGAAGCCACAGCTATTTTCATAATAACATTAAAATGCTATTTTGCTTTTTCATTCTCATTATATCATAAGTGTCCAGCTGAGTTTTCTGGAAGTTAAATAATATGTGATATGACACAGATTAAATGCAGAAGCAGATATGAGAATTCGATTTCTTAAGCTAGACATTAGAGATTTTTAAAAGTAGAAGACACTTTCACTCTTCTCTCTAATCTTTTTGTTTTAGAAATGAACATATACTTGTTTATCTTCTATGTGTCATTTAAAAAAATTAAAGTAACATTATTTATAAAATTATTTAATAAATACCTAACATTTTCTCAGTTTTAGTTTCAAATAGGGTCAACACTGGCAGGTATAATATGCATAAACAAAAGCTCTTTGGTGTCCTCAATGATTTTTAAAAGTGTAAAGGGGTCTTGAGACCAAAAGGTTTAATAATCACTGTCCTAGTGATTCTCACTAGGACATAAATGTCTCATATTTATGTGCAAAAAGATATGGATCAGGATATCCACTTTAGCACCGTCTTAGGCAGTAAGAAATTGGAAACAAGCTGGATGGCCATCCCTAGGGGACTTGCATAAATATTTTAATATATTTGTAAAATAGCACACCATATGGCAGTTATAGTGAATGAACTAGGTGTATGTGAATCAACACTAAAAATCTCAAAAGCAACATTGAAAAAATAAAAAGCGAGTATCAAAAGAATATATTCAGTGGCCAGGTGCGGTAGGCTCACACCTGGAATCCCAGCACTTTGGGAGGCCGAGGCAGGTGGATCACGAGGTCAAGAGTTCAAGACCAGCCTGACCAACATGATGAAACCCCGTCTCTACTAAAAATACAAAAAATTAGCCAGGCATGGTGGTGCGTGCCTGTAATCCCAGCTACTCGGGAGGCTGAGGTAGGAGAATCACTTGAATCCGGGAGGCGGAGGTTGCATTGAGCCGAGATCACACCATTGCACAGCCTGAGTGACAGAGTGAAACTCTCTCTCTCTCTCTCTATATATATATATATTTAGTATTATTCCACATATTTAAAATGTAAAGACACAAAGTCATTCTATGCATTGTTTCTGGAAACATGCAGGTATACTTAAATTTTAAAATATTAATGGCTAAAATAAAATAATACTAACAATAGCAAGTGCTGGAGAGTCTGTGGAGCAACTAGAACTCTCATACACTGCTGGTGTGAACACCAATGGGTGTTACCACTTAAGAAAACAGTTTGGCAGTCTCTTACAAAGTTAAATATACCCTATCATATGATCTAGCTATTCCATTGTTGGGTGTTTATCCAAGAAAAATAAAAGTTGTGGTAATATACACAAAGACATGTACATGATTTTTTTCTCTATTTCTTTCACAGGTGTGGAATGTACTTGAATGTTTATAGTGGCTCTATTGTAATCACCAAAAACTAGAAACAACCCAAATCTCCTTCACAGGTACACGGATAAACAAACTGTGGCATATCTATACAATGAAATGTTACTTAGCAATAAATATCCACAACAACTTGAATGAATCTCAAAAGCATAATGCGAGTGAAGGAAGTCAGCCTCAAAATGTCACATACTATATGATTCCACTTATATGATACTTTCGAAGAGACAATATTATAGTGATGAAGAACAAATTAGTGGTTGCCAGGGGATGGGTGGCAGAAGCGTATAACTACACAGGGATAGCAGGAGAGAGTTTTTGAAAGTGATAGAACTCTTCTGTACCCTGATTGTGGTGGTCATTATACAAATCTGTGCATGTGTTAAAATTCATAGAACTATACACAAAAGTTTGAAAAGCAATTTTTATATTATTTTTTAAATTTAAATTTTATTTTTAAATGAACTTTTTATTTTAGAATAGTTTTAAATTTACAGAAAAGTTGCAAAGATAGTACAGATAATGTGCATATGCCCCACACTCATTCCCTATGAAAACCCTACATTAGTATGGTACATTTGTCACAAGTAATGAACCAATATTGCTATGTTATTATGAACTAAAATTCATCCCTTACTCGGATGTCCTTAGTTTTTACCCATGTCCTTTTGCTATTTCAGGATCCCATCCAAGATACCACGTTATATTTTATCATCATGTCTTCTAAGGCTCCTGTAGACTGTGACAGTTTCTCAGGCTCTTCTTGTTTTTGATAACCTTGACAGATTGGAAAATACCGACCAGCTGTTTTGTAGAATGTCTCTCAGTTGAGGTTTGCTGTTTTTTTTTTTTTTTTTTTTTTTTTTTTTGATTTAACTGGGATTTGGAGTTTTGGAGAAGAAGACCACAGAGAAAGTGCCATTCTCATCACATCATATCAGGGATTCATACTATCTAAATGACTTATCATTGTTGATGTTAATATTTATCAGCTGGCCAAGGTACTGTTTGCCAGTTTCTCCACCACAAAGCTATGCTTCCCACCCCCATTGCCATATTGTGCTCTTGGAAGGAAATAATTACTTGCAGCCCACACCTAAGGAGTGTGCAGTTATGCTCCACAAGGTCAGGAGTTTGAGACCAGCCTGACCAACATGATGAAATCCCATCTCTACTAAAAATACAAAAAGTTAGCCAGGCATGGTGGTGCGTGCCTATAATCCCAGGTACTCAGGTGGCTGAAGCAGGAGAATTGCTTGAACCCAGCAGGCAGAGGTTGCACTGATCCGAGATCACACCACTGCACTCCAGATGTTCCTCGAGGAAGGAACATCTACATAAATTACTTGGAATTCTTCTGCACAGGAAACTTACTTATTCTTCCACACTTATTTATTTAATCATTTATTTATATTAGTATGAACCAATGGATGTTTATGCCGTGGATTATAATTCAATTCTGCATTATTATTGTTATCATTATTACACTCTAATTGTTGGGAGCCGTTGGGAACTCTTTATGTTGACTCATGTGTCCCTTTGACACGGCCCCATTGTTATATGTGAGTGTGTTTAGCACTTCTTCACTTTCTGGCACTACAAGAAGTCCCAGGATCATCTTGTATATTTCCTGCCCCAGCCCCAGAATCAGCTGCTTCTCCAAACAGCCCTGGTTCTTTTTAATGGAGAATGGTGTTAGACAGCAAGATCTGGGCACTGGGTGTGCTAATTGATACTGGGGTGTCATCTTCAGGTCCTCTTATCTGACAGAGCAAGAAAATGTATGTGTGTATGCTTCCCAATGTACATATGCATATCTATAAATGTGTCCATTTGTATCAATATTAGGCTACCCATGAGTTCATATTGATGCCTCCTACTCTAATTTATCAGGTATTATTCTAACCTTCCCTGTAACTTGTCTGTAACCTCCCACCAGTGAGAAGCCTGGCTCCCAACATCTGCTATCCATTTACTCAATTGATCAATATCTATATATGTGTTTAGTGGCTTCAAAATTGTTAACCTATGCCCCTAAGGGAAAAAATTTTACCAGTTAAAGTACAGTAACTGTCTGCAGTTCCTTTTGCTTTAAGTCATGTAGTCTCCCTTCATTTTCAAGGTCATTTTGGTCAGCACTCTGATCAGTGAGGTTATTTCATACATTTCATACATTCACATATTTCATGCACAAATTCTTGTGCCTCAGTCTTCATCCTATCTAGGTATCCTCCAACTTCCTAAATGATTTTCATTTAATTTGCATGCATTAGAGTTTACTCTTCCTACTGTAAAGTTCTATAGGTTTTGACAAATGAATAATGTCACTTACTCCCCTGTACAATATCACTCTGAATAGTTTCATTTTCCCAAAAAATGCCCTTTGCCTCACCCACTCAACCTTTTCCCTTTCCCAAATGCCATGCAACCACTCCTCTGTTTGCTGTCTCTATAGTTTTGCCTTTTCCAGAATGCCATTTAAGTGGAGACTTTTCAAACAGGTTTCCTTCACCTAACAATATGCATTTGATTTGCACATGTTTTTGCATGGCTTGATAGCTCATTCCTTTTAATGGCTGAATAGTACTCCATTGTTTGGATGGATGACAGTTTGTTTATCCATTTTCCAATTGAAGAATATCTTGGTTGCTTTCACTTTCTGATGGTTATATTAATTTTTAAAAAGCTGATAACAACATTAAGGTGTTGGATTTTGTGTGCACATAACTTTTCAAATCAGTTTGATAAATACCTGCAGCTCAAGTGCTGGATTTCATAAGGCATCAGTCTAAATTAATTTTTCTTTTCATGAACACTGGAGCAAAGGATCTAAATTAATTTTTTCATTTCATTTGATTTTTCCTCCAAGAGTGCTTTCAAAGTTTTTAGGTGGCATATCTTCTGTAAATATTTTTATTTTCACTTTGAAGTAACAATATGATTAGATATAAAATTTTAAGCTTAAATTTTTTCTTGAAAACTTTTAAATATGTTCAATTGTCTTATGTTTTATTTTCTTACATTAGACTACGTTATACTTTAGAAATACCACAATTTTTAAAAAGGCATTTTCATCATGTCAGTCTTTGAACATAAAAGTTCTTCAAGGTGTGAAAGTTCTTCAGTATATAAGCAGAGGACCAGGCACAGTGGTTCACACCTGTAATCCCAGCACTGTGGGAGGCCGAGGCAGGAGGATCGATTGAGGCCAGGAGTTTGAAAGCCTGGGCAACCAAATGAGGCCCTGTCTCTAAAATAAAAATAAAAATAGATAAGCAGACCTTGGAAAGTGGATGGCCTGGCACCTCTTTCTAACACTTAGTGGTGGGTATCAGTCAACAGACTCACCTGACAGACCCATCATATTCACATCTTATACCTCATGTAAGTAGAATTGTGCACCATTTGTCATTCTGTGACTGCTTATTTCATTTAGTCTAATATCTTAAGGTTTATCCATGTTTAGCATGTGACAGGACCTCCTTTTTTAAGGCTGCATAATATTCCACTATATGTGTACACCATATTTTCTTTATCCACTTCTCTGTCAGTGGACATTTGGATTGCTTCTACCACTTGGATATTGTGAGTACCCTGCAATGAACATGGGAATGAAAATACCTCTTTGAGATCCTGATTTAAATTTTTTTGGATAAATGCCCAGAACTGAGATTGCTTGATCTTAGGGTAGTTCTATTTTTAATTTTTTGAAAAATCTCCATACTGTTTTCTGTAGTGGCTGCACCATTCTACATTCCCACCAACAGGGCAAAGGGGTTCCAGTTTTCTCCACGTCGTCACCAACATCTGTTATTTTCTTTATTATTTATTGAATAACAGACCTCCTAACAGGCATGAGGTGCTATCTCATTGTGGTTTTGATTTGCATTTCCCTGACGATTAACATTGTCTTTTCACTCTGTTTATTATTTTCTTTGTTGTGTAGAAGCTTTTTTTTTTTTTTTTTTTGAGACACAGTCTCACTTTGTCACCCAGGCTGAAGTGCAGTGGTGTACCCTCAGTTCCTCAGCTCACTGCAGCTTAGACCTCCTGGGCTCAAACGACCCTCCCACTTCAGCCTCCCGAGTAGCTGGGATCACAGGCAGGCCACTAGGCCTGGCTAATTTTTTGTACTTTTTGTAAGGACGAGGTTTCGTCATGTTGCCCAGGCTGGTCTCAAACTCCTGAGCACAAGAGATCCACCCACCTCGGCCTCCCAAAGTGCTGGGATTACAGGTGTGAGCCCCCGCACCAATCCCAGAAGCTTCTTAATTTAATATAGTCCCATTTGTCCATTTTTGCTTTTGTTGACTGTGTTTTGGTGTCATACCCCCAGCCCCAAAACATTACCAACACCAATGTTATGAAACTTTCTAATTCTGCTCTCCTTTGGGAGTTTTATGGTTTCAGGCTACTTTAAAAGTTTAAAAACATTATTCCATTGTCTTTTTGCTTCTGGTGTTGCTATTCAGAAATCAGATGTCAATGTGATTCCTGGTTGCTTTTTTTTTTTTTTTAATCACCTTCTTCTTAAAAACTTTTAGCACTTTGTCTTGATGGTCATATATTTTATTAAAATGTATATAGGGTTTTTATAGTTGTTTCTGGTTGAACACAGGAATGATGTATAGACATTACACCTGCTGTCAGTCCTTCACTTGTTTGTTTAAAAACAGCCAATCTCATCACAAGCCATTCTTTTTTTTTTTTTCCCTGCCCTAAGCCATTCTTAACTAGGTCATTAAAACAACCTTTGGGCAAGAGCACCTCTGCCAGGATGGCCTCACTGCTTGCACCAAAAACACACTTCTGGCGGCCCCACAACTCTGGCTCCATTGTTTTCAATATTTGTTGGCCTTACTTCATTTTTTACAACTTTATATATTTTTAATATTTTGAATAACTTTATCTGAATAGACATATAATTCATATACAATGCAATCTACTCCTTTAGAGTGTACAATTCAGTGATTTTTAGGATATTTCCTAGGTTGTGCAACTATCACCATTATCTAAATTTAGAACATTTTCTTCACCCCGTAAGGATATCCCACACCCTCTAGCAGTCACTGTCATTTATCTTCTCCCCCAATCCCCTAGCAAGCTTTCTGTCCCTATGGATTTGCCTATTGTGGACATTTCATAAATGGAATCATCCAACGTGTAGCCTTTAGTAAATGGCTTCTTTCGCTTAGCATAGTATTTTCAAGGTTCCTCCATGCTGTAGCAGGTATAAGTATTTTATTCTTTTTTATCACCTAATAATATTCCATTGTATGGATATGCCACATTTTGCATATCCATTCATAAGTTAATGAACATTTGGGTTGCTTCCACTTTTTGACTGTTGTCAATAATGATGCTGTGGACATTTCGTTTCTCATTTTTTTAGCAGTGGGGTCCTTCTGTGTTGCCCAAGCTGGAATGCAATGGCTATTCCCAGACATGATCATCGCACACTATGATCTGGAACTCCTGGGCCATGGGATCTTTTAGCCTCAGCCTCCCAAGTACCTGGGACTTCAGGCATGTGCCGCCATGCCCACTGCTATGAACATTTTAAACATTTTTTTTGTGTGTGGACATATATTTTCAATTCTGTTGGTTATACATATAGGAGTGGAACTGCTGGTCATAAGGTAACTACGTTTAACATTTTGACGACTGTCAAATGTTTTCCAAAGTGACTACACCATTTTGTATTCCCACCAAGAAAATATGAGAGTTCCTATTTCTCTGCATCTTTGTCTTTGGTATTTTCAGATTTATGGATTTTAGCCATTTTAATAGGTATGTAGTGGTATCTCATTGTAGTTTTAATTTGCATTTTTTCTAATGACAAAAGACATTGAACACTTTTTCCTATGCTTATTTTCCATCTGTATATCTTCTTTAATAAAATGTGTGTTCAGCTCTCTTGCTCATTTTTAATTGGAGAATTTGTTTTCTTATTAAGTTTTAAGAGGTTTTTGTATATTTTGGCTACAAGACTTTAATCAGATATGTTATATACAAACTACATGATAATTTCAAAAATGAAATTAAAAAAACACTTAAGCCATGAGAGGAAGGAAAAAAAAGCATGCTGGGGCTATTTCGCGGCACAGTCTCTGGTGCTGGTGATCCTGAGTCCTGCTTCAGGCTTTGCTCCTTGTTAATGGTATGTTCTCCCTGAGTCTCAACTTCTCCCTCTGAAAATGGAGAAAAAATAATATTTCTCTTTGAGTTTGGCTGTGGGAACTAAATGAGGTGATGTGTAAAGATTGCTGGTGCTTAGTAAAGGGTCAATAAATGGTACTTTAAATGGACTTAACTTACCCAGGATTCTCTGGGCAGGGAGGGGAGGAACCAGACACAAACCTTGGGATTTCTGCTTTCAAAACTCATGTCTTTTCCATACTGTCCCCACTAGAGGGCAGCATTAGAAGTCAGGCAGCCCTGGGGGGCCAATTTTACCTCTGCTACCTGCTAGCTGGGTTAACATAGGGAAGGTGACTTCACCTCCTCTCTGAGTCTCAGTTTCTCTTCTCTAGAGTGAGGGTTGGATGAACTAATACACACACACACACACACACACACACACACACACACATATATATGTCTAGCACTATCTCTGAGACATAGTGTATGGTATCTATTTCATTCATATACCTTTTTTTTTTTTTTTTTGGAGATGAAGTCCAGCTTTGTCACCCAGGCTGGAGTGCAGTGGCGCTATTTTGGCTCACTGCAACCTCCGTCTTCTAGGTTCAAGCGATTCTCCCGCCTCAGCCTCCCGAGTAGCTGGGATTACAGGCACCCACAACCGTGCCTGACTAATTTTTGTATTTTTAGTAGAGACGGGGTTTCACCATGTTGGTCAGGCTGGTTTCGAACTCCTGACCTCAAGTGACCCACCTGCCTTGGCATCCCAAAGCGCTGGGATTACAGGCGTGAGCCACTGCACCCAGCCCATTTAAAAATATTTTATGTTTTTCATGTCAGATAGGTACTGTGCTGATATCATAGCAAGGTTTGAGGGAAACACATCTTACACATGAGTGTGAAAACCCAATCATCACACTTATGAGCTGCAAAAGGATCTATACACATTGTTTAAAAGATGCACCATGGTGTATTGGGAAAACACGAACTAAGAGACAGAGTCCTGGGCTCGTGAGCTATCTTGGTCTTACGTTGCTAAGTGACCTCATGCAAGTCTTGACCTCTCTGGACTTTAGAAGACTCTTCATCTAGGCTAAAACATGACAGTCACCAGTAGGGGGGGCTTTCAAAATCCCAATTAAAAATATGAAATATATATATGTGAATGGTTAACACCAAAAGCAAGATAACAGATGCACCTGAAGAAAAAGAGAAGGGGATGAGATTGAAGAAGGAGGTTCAACTGTATTTACAGTGCTTTATTTCTTAAAGAAAAGTTGGAGTAAATAAGGCAAAATGCTTAGCTTTGATAAATCTATGTGGTAGAACACAATGGACAGTGTTCTGTATGCTTTTAAAAGGGAGAAAAGAGTTTGGTGAAAAGGAGATAGAGGATGGAATATTGGGTAAGGACATTTCAGGCATAAAGAAGTGAGCAGAGACATAGAAGAGATAAAAAGTATGGAATTTTCCAAGATATTTTGATACATAAAATTCAAGGAAGGGACTGGCTGAGATAAACAAGGAGTAGTAGAGAGGTCAAGTCAAGGAGGGCCTTGTGTGCCAAGCTGGGGAGTATGGACTTTATCTTTTCTACTGTGGAGGTAGGAAGGACAGTCACCAGAGTTGTGTGATATGTACTTTTGCAGTTTGAAATCATTCATTTGTTTGTTCTTCATTCATTCTTTCATTGACCCACTGCCTTTCCAATCTCATGCCAGTCATTGTTCTGGGCATTACAGATGCAGTGTTGAACAGGATGGGCACCATCCTTTCTTTGATGGAGTTACTCTCTTGGGAAAGCAGAGACTGAAGTAATTGATTATAACATTGATTAATTTCAAATGTGATTCACTACTTAGTAGCAGTGTAGAGGCTGGAGGCAAGGACACCAATTAGGGCTTGTGATAGTAGTTCAGAAAGGGGAATTAGAGGCCCTGGGCCAGGGCAATGGCAGATAAGATGGAGATGAAAAGACAGCATTGCAAATATTCTAGAAAGTGATGACTGGTTGAATGAGGTGGGGAAGAGGAAAGAGCAAATCGTCAATAATATTTTGGCCTGAGTGCCTGGGGGGAGCAGCGGTGCCACACTTTGTGAAGGAGAATAATGTCATCTAAGTCCTTTCTATTTCCTGCATTTATGGTCCTCAAAATTGTTCAGCATCTAGGGTCCTTGTGTTTTCTGTAGAACATAATGAAATAATGATATTTGTATTCTGCAAATAAAATACATAATTTTTGCTAGTCAAGCATCATGTTATATTAATTTCTAGCATAAGCAAGTAAAAATAGGTGCTTCAGTTTGAAGTAAAAATTCCAGGAGAAAGAGTTAAAATTAGAAAACATAGTCATTAATTTTTTTCTCTGAAAGTCTAGGAAATGACTTTAGACTTATACTACTTTAGCTGCAGAAAACCTTGGTCTGGTTTGAGGATGCCAGGATTCTTCAGGAACATCATTGGAAGACCTCTATCTTGTATAGTGAATCAGGGCCCTTCCTGGTGATGCTTATAGAAAATGTCATGGATATCCTAGTTTTCCTTCCTAGTGGCAGAGAAAGGAGTAATGGAGGGAGAAGGAATAGCCCTACCAGGGGGATTTTTGGTGCTGATGCTGGTAGCGGGAGTATCTGTCTAATCCTGAAGCTTCTGGTGATACCAGGATTGGAGGAATTTTCAGTCAAGAATGGGGCTTTAAAATAAAGTGAAGAAAGGCAAACAACCCAATTTTTTAAATGGGCAAAAGATTTGAACAGGCATTTTTCCATTATCAATGCCAATAAGCACATGAAAAGTGGTCAACATTATTGGTCATTGGGAAAATGCAAATCATAATGAGATGCCACATCACACTCCCTATTTTGGCTGTAGTCAGACAGACAGACAGACAGACAGACATGGAATGTGGAAAGTAAAACTCTGTGACATAATTTTTTTTTTTTTTTTAAAT
Source organism: Pan troglodytes (assembly GCF_028858775.2). Classification (NCBI taxonomy): domain Eukaryota; kingdom Metazoa; phylum Chordata; class Mammalia; order Primates; family Hominidae; genus Pan; species Pan troglodytes. Next base: position 35,369,420 of record NC_072410.2, read on the forward strand.
AGGATCTCACTCTGTTACCCATGCTGGAATGCAATGGCACAATCATTGCTAACTGCAGCCTCAAACTCCCGGGCTCAAGTGATCCTCCAGCCTCAGTCTCCTGAGCAGTTGGGATTACAGGCATGTGCCACTGCTTCCAACTTTGTTTTCAACTTTCAACCAAAATCTCCAAAGCACAAATTATTAGGCAAAAGGACCCCCTGAGAAAAACCAACAAAAACACTAAATGCAAAAGGCTAAAGAGCATATAAGTAGTCAAATTAATGGTAATCAGAGAAACGCAAATTAAAAGAATAATTGCCAGAAAATACAATTTAGCTATTAGACTTGGAAAAAATTAAACATCTAGATAATGCCAGGTGGCACTGGAGATCAGGGATTTAGGAATTGTCATGTGCCACTGGTGGGTGTATAGGTTGATGAAGTCATTCTGAAAACTTTTCAGTTCTGTACCTGGATAGGTAGCCCCCACAGAATTCTCATATACATATGGGGTTGCTTTGGCAGTTGACAGTGGAAGCAATCTGGTTATCCATCACTTGAGAACTGGATTAGTAAAATGTGTCATATATATCTGAAGCAGTTAAAAGCATTAGTCCAGACATACAGATAGCAACATGGCTAGATCTTAAAAATGTTGAGAAAAGCAGAAACGGAATTAAATATATACAATTTTAAAACACGTGTCCATAAAAATGGATGTTATACCAGAACATATACAAAAGAAGGATACATATCTAAAATATCAAAACAATTTCATCTGGGGGAAGGGGAATGGAACTAAGAAACGGAAAGAAAAGTGTATGAATAAAGGGATGAATGGATGGCTGGAGGGATGGATGGGGGGATGGATGGAGGGATGGATGGGGGGATGGATGGGGGGATGGCTGGAGGGATGGATGGGGGGATGGATAGGGAGATGGGGGTGGGAGGATGGGTAGATGAGTGGGTGACGTAAGGATTTCTCAAACAAGAGAGTGACCTTGCAAGGACTTCCAATGACGATATGCCTCAACTGAGGAGGACGATCACCTCAACCCTCTGCATGAGAAGTGCCATCTCAAAAACAAAACAAATCCCTAAATATCAAAGCGATCTCTAGTAACATTGATGAATTTTCATCAAGAAAGCATTTTTAGAGCAAATTCTATTAAGATCTTTGCCTTCTTGATTAGCTTTTTATGCAGCACTGGAGATCTTTATTGAATCTTACTTAAGCCAGACACTGTTCCAGGTGCTGGAGGTGCATCCATGAAAAAACAAAGATCTCTGTCCTCAAGAAGCTTATATTCTGATGATGAAGAAAGACAATAAACATGAACATTGTAAATATATCAATTTTATAGTATAATATATCAAAAGTGCCTTTTTAAAAAAAACAGGGCAAAATAGATCAGCAAGGTGTGAAGCAGATTTTTATTATTATTATTATTAATAAAGAAGTCACTTTGGACCTCACTGAAAAGGTGACTTGAAGAAACTTAGGGAGGAAGCTAAGCAGATATATGAGACAAGAGTTTCCAGAAAGATAAATGAGGTGGAGCAAGGCCCTGAGGCAGAAGCGTGCTAGGAGAGCAGTGTGGCTGGAGCTATGTGAGGAAGAGGGGAGCAGTGGGCTATGAAGTCAGAGAAGCAAGGATGGGGCTGCGTCTGGGCAGATGATCACGCGGAACCTCAGAGGCAATTGTCAGGACTTCGGCTTTTACTCGAGTGAAAATGAGAGCCATTGCTGGATTTTGAGCATTTTGGTCACTGTGATGAGATCAAACTGTGGAGGGCAGGGGTAGAATCAGTGAGAACAGTTAGAAGGCCAGCGTAGGAATCCAGGTGAGAGACAGCGGCAGCTTGCAGCACAATGAATGGAATTGAGATGGTTAGAAGCCATTAGATCTTGGATACTTTGTTTATTTTGTTTTGAATTTTTTTGGCATTAATATATATATAATAGAATTACTATCATTTTTGTTTTATAGAAATTGCATCATATTAGATACATCTTGCTTTTCTCACTTATCAGTAAATTATGGAAACTTCACCAAATCATCTAAAATAAAGTTAATTCTTATAGTGGTAGTGAGATGCCTCACAGTGTACATTCAGAAATGTATTCAACCACTGTGCAGTCATACCTACAGATATTGTAGGTTCAGTTCCAGACTATCTCCATAAAGTGACTATCGCAATAAAGCAAGTCACACATATTTTCTGGTTTCCCAGTGCATATAAAAGTTATATTTCTACTATGCTCTAGTTTATTAAATGTGCAATAGCATTATGTCTACAAAATGCATATAGCTTATCTATAAAATTCTTGGCCGGGCACAGTGGCTCACGCCTGTAATCCCAGCACTTTGGGAGGCCAAGGTGCGCGGATCACGTGGTCAGGAGTTCCACACCAGCCTGGCCAGCATGGTGAAACCTCGTCTCTACTAAAAATACAAAAATTAGCCGGGCATGGTGGCACGCGCCTGTAGTCCCACCTACATGGGAGGCTGAGGCAGGAGAATCACTTGAACCCAGGAGGCGGAGGTTGCAGTGAGCCTAGATCGCGCCATTGCACTCCAGCCTGGGTGACAGAGCCAGACTCCGTCTCGGAAAAAAAAAAAAACCTAATGATTGTCTGAGACTTCAACTTGTAATCTTTTTGGTGGTGGAGGGTCTTGGCTCCATGTTAATGACTGCTGACTAATCAGGGTGGTGGTTGCCAAAGGATGGGGTGGCTGTGGCAATTTCTTTCTTTCTTTCTCTCTCTTCTCTCTCTCTTTCTTTCTCTCTGTTCTTTCTTTCTTTCTCTTTCTTTCTTTCTCTCTCTTCTAGTTGATGAATTTGTAGATTACTACAATGGGCCAAAGCTCATCAGATAGCAGTTTTTTGTTTTTGTTTTTGTCTGAGACAGAGTCTCACTTTGTTGCCCAGGCTGGAGTGCAGTAGCACAATCTTGGCTCACTGCAACCTCTGTCTCCTGGATTCAAGCAATCCTCCTGCCTCAGCACCCCGAAGAGCTGGGTCTATAGGCGCATAGGTGCACACCACAACGCCTGGCTAATTTTTGTATTTTTTGTAAAGACAGGGTTTTACCACGTTGCCCAGGTTGCTCTTGAACTCTGGAGCTCAAGCGATCTGCCCACCTTGGACTCCCAAAGTGCTAGGACTATAGGTGTGAGCCAGGGTGTGTGGCCTGCAGTTTCTTAAAATAAGACCACAGTGAAGTTTGCTGCATCCATTGGGTCTTTCTTTCACAAAAGATTTCTCTGCAGCATGCGATGCTATCTGATAGCATTTTTACCCACAGTAGAACTTCTTTCAAAATTGGACTCAGTCCTCAAACTCTGCCCCTAATTTATCAACTAAGTTTACGTGCTATCTTAAATGTGTTGTCATTTCAACAATGTTCACAGCATCTTCCCCAACTCAAGAAAGTAGGTCCCATCTCAGGAAACCATGTTCTTTGCTCATCCATAAGAAGCAACTCCTTGACTGTTCAAGTTTGATCATGAGATTGCAGCAATTCAGTCATATCCTCAGGCTCCATTTCTAATTCTAGTCCTCTTGCTATTTCCAGCATATCTGCAGTTACTTCCTCCACCAAAGTCTTGAACTCCTCAAAGTGATTTATGAGAATTGGAATCAACTTCTTCCCAACTCATATGTATGTTGATATTTTGACCTCCTCCCTGAATCACAAATATTCTTAATGGCATTTAGAATGGTGAATCCTTTCCAGAAGGTTTTCAATTTACTTTGCCCAGAGGAATCACTACCTACGGCAATTATAACCATATGAAATTTATTTCTTAAAAAATAAGACTTGAAAGTCAAAATTGCTCCTTGCTTCAAGGACTACAGAATGGATGTTTTGTCAGCAGGCATGAAAATAATGTTAATTTCGTTTTACATCTCCATCAGAGCTCTTAGGTGTTTAGGGGCATGGTCAATGAGCAATTATATTTTGAGAGAAATCTTTTTTTTTTTCCTGAGCAGTAGTTTTCAAAAGTGGGCTTAAAATATTCAGTAAATCATGCTGTAAACAGGTGTGCTGTCATCCAGGCATCGTTGTTCCATTTATAGAGCACAGACAGAGTAGATTTAGTCCTAGGAATTTTGGAATGGCATATGAGCATTGGCTTCAACTTAAAGTCATCAGCTGCATTAGCCCCTAACAAGAGAGTCAGCCTGCCCTTTGAAGCTTTGAAGACAGATATTGGTTTCTCCTCTCTAGCTATGAAAGTCCTAGGTGGTGTCTTCTTCCAATAGAAGGCTGTTTGTCTACACTGAAAACCTGTTATTTAGCGTAGTCACCTTCATCAGTGATCTTAGCTAGATTTTTTTCTAACTTGCTTCAGCTTCTACATCAGCACTTGCTACTTCACCTTGCATTTTTATGTTATGCAGACGGCTTCTTTCTTTAAACTTCATTAATCAACCTCTAGCAGTTTCTCACTTTTCTGCCACAGCTTCCTCACCTCCCTCAGCCTTCATAGAATTGGACAGCATTAGGGCCTTGCTCTGGATTAGGCTTTGGCTTAAGGGAATGTTGTGGCTGGTTTGATCATTTATCCAGACCACTCAAACTCTCTCCCTATCAGCAATAAGGCTGTTTCGCTTTCTTATAATTAATGTGTTCATTGAAGTAGCACTTTTAATTTCCTTCAAGAACTATTTCTTTGCATCCACAACTTGGCTAGCTTTCAGCCTGTCTCAGCTTTAGGTATGCCTTCCTCACTAAGCTTAATTATTTCTAGCTTTTGGTTTAAAGTGAGAGACTTGTGACTCTTTCTTTCACTTGAATGTTTACAGACCATTGTAGGTTATTAATTGGCCTAATTTCAATATTGTTGTGTCTTAGGGAACAGGAAGGTCTGAGGAGAGGGAGAGAGAGAGGGGAATGGCTGGTCGGTGGGGCAGTCAGAAACACATTTATTAAATAAGTTCACTGTCTTATACAGGTGTGGTTGTGGTGTCCAAAATGATTGCAACAGTAATATCAAAGATCACTGATGACAAATCACAATAACAGCTATAATAATAAAGTTTGAAATATTGTGAGAATTCTCAAAATGTGACACAAAGACAAAAAGTGAGCACATGCTGTTGGAAAAATGGTGCCAATAGGCTTGCTCAACACAGGGTTGTCACAACCTTCAATTAGTTGTAAAAGATGTAGTATCTGTGAGGTACAATGAGGCAAAGTGCAATAAAAGGAGGTATCCCTTTGTATCCACATTGTTATCTCTTCACTTCATTTTCACTATTTGTGCCTTTGAAAACAATGCTGAA